>NC_139960.1:1744559-1777059 GCF_963454915.1 Gymnoscopelus microlampas
GGGCATTTCATAATCTAATTTTGGTGACTCCATGCCGAGTGTAAGGCAGGGGTCTTCAACAGGGGGTTCCTAGGGGTCCTCAGAGTTACTACAAGGGGGGTCACCTAATCTTTGTGTGATAGGATTTTCCTCTTTTTTTTTTCAACATTAACCACTTGAACACTAGCATCCCTACTCTGAGGGGAACATTATCCAAAAATAGCTGATCTACAAGCACACAATGCATCGCAGCTATTTGGCAAAGTGGTTTGGTGTAGAGGGGGGGGGGGGGACGGTTTAATGGGTTAAATGGCCTAAAACCCACTGATGATAGTGTTGTCAAACAAGTCTATGAATCTATTAAATCTATGAAATAGTCTAATCTGCAACACAAGTTTATACAATATGTAGTGGGGGTCCCTGCTTCATCTCTTTCTCAGCTAAGGGGGGCCTGAAACACGTTGAAGACCCCTAGTGTAAGGAGCAGTGGTGTAAAGTAACTAAGTACATGTACTCAGGTACTGTACTTCAGTACAATTTTGAGGTACTTTTACTTTATAGGAGTATTTCGAATTGTCTATGCTTTTACTTCTACTCCACTACATCTCAGAGGCAAATATTGTACTTTTACTCCACTACAATTATTTGAAAACTTTAGTTACTTTGCAGATATAAATGATTACATTATAAAACATATATTAACCACTTCAGCCCTATTTTATACCTGGGCTATTTGAAAATAGCCCAGGTATATATATCAGTATTGATACGTTTACTTAAAGGACAACTTTGCTTTTTTACAAACACGGTTTATATCTTAGCTTGTAATTAAAGTAAATAAAAGATGAGTGTTATTTTTTTTTCATTTACTGCTTTCTATAGTTTTACGATCTTTTTTACAGTGGGCGGGGGCATTCTGTCCGGTGGCTAAATATGCCTTTTTTACACAATAAAAAAGGTCCTGTGGTCTTTGATGGTCAGATGTGAGTTATTGGGGGCTAGAAGAGCTACTGTAAATAATAATAAAGAAAACACCAGGTTATTGTGTAAAAAAAGACATATTTAGCCACCGGACAGAATGCACCCGCCCACTGTAAAAAAATATTGCGAAAATTGCTAAAACTATAGAACGCAGTAAAGTTTAAAAAATGTAACATTCATCTTTTATTTACTTTAATTACAATCTAAAACATAAACCTTGGTTGTAAAAAAACAAAGTTGTCCTTTAAGTAAAACATTTGAGTACTTTTCCCACCACTGGTAAGGAGTAGCACAGCCTCTTACAGTAGGGCTTTTAGCCTCTTGTTTCTTTGGAGATAAACCTTGTTTGATAAAGCATAGGATGATGTAGAGAACAAGGAAAATGGCCTCCATTTATGCAGGACCTTTGACCTGTGCGTTACAATGTACGCATTACATTTACACACACATTCACAGTGGCGTGCACAGACATTTTGAGGGGCAGGTGCGCAAGTAAAGTATACTTTTTTTTGTTTACTTGGTCTGCTCTTTTTTCCCTCTACACCTATACCTCTTTGGCAAAAATAGCAGATCTACAAGCCCACAACGCCTCGCAGCGCGAGGCGTTGTGGGCTTGTAGATCTGCTATTTTTGGCTAAAGTTCTCCTCAGAAAAGGGATGCTAGGTTTGGAGTGGTTATGGTAAAAAGAAAAATCATATCACATAAAGATTTGGCGGACCCCCTGTAGTAACTCTGAGGACCCCCCTAGGGGTCCCGGACCCCCTGTTGAAGACCCCTGAAGTGCCCTTTTTTTTTTTCAAAAGGGCACTTCTGGTCAAGAGGGCAAAGGGGCAGGTGCTCTAGCTCCACCTAGAGTCTATCTGTGCACGTCCCTGCACATTCACACATCACTGGTGTGTACAGGCAGCCATGCGAGGCCCCGACCTGCTCATCAAGGAGCCGTTAGAGCTTCTGTGTCTTTGCTCGAGGGCACGTGGACAACACACACACAGTGCCCGTTGGAGCAAAGGACTGAACACTACTCCACTCTTACATTATGCACTCATGTGAAAGCCTGTCTCCTGCTCGTAATGTATCTGCATGTAGCTGTACTGTACCTAACGTGTGGAGCGTCTGCTGTCCCGTGTGCATTGCACGGTCACACACGCAGAGTACTCAAACCCCTGTGTGCTTGTTTCAAACTATAGATCCATCCTGGTGAAATATTACTCAACCAAGAACCAAGATATATCTGCCTGGGGTGTTGCTGTTGATCACAAAACAAAAATGATTACTGTGTGTCTTGGATAAATGTAAAGCCACCGACTTCAATGGAGGGAGAGGCTGGAACACATATATATCTGATGGAAAGCATTACAGCTAGACCCCCCCCCCCCCCCCCCCCCCCACACACACACACACACACACACACACACACACACACACACACACACACACACACACACACACACACACACACACACACACACACACACACACACACACACACACACACACACACGATCCTGTATTTCCCTTTGTGGCAACCATTTATATCATATTTCAATAACCTGAGAACACTTAAGAGCGATGAGACGTCACTACCTTACATCTCATCATTTCAATGTCCCAAGGAGAGGTATAGGTATTTATTCATTTATTATTTTATTATTATATTTTTTCATTGTTTATTTTTGTTTTGTTTTGTTCTCTCCATTTTATATTTCTACATGTATGCTATGTTTTCCATTATTTTATCCGTTTACCATTTTTTCTTTGATATCGCAGGCGTCGCGCAGCAAACACAGCCGATCTACAAGCTCACGACTCGTCACATCGCGACGCACCGTGAGCCTCGTATCGGCTCATTTGGTTGCGCAACACCTGCAGCGTACAGCTATGTATATACATTAAGCATAGCTCTGAAAAAAAAGCAGCGTCGACGACACTCGGCACTTTGACACGTACCAATTTCAAAGTGACTTCAACAGCCTTTATAGGATGTGTGTCTGACAAGCTCAAGTCTATCGCTCTCTCTCTCTCCTCTTTGTCTTATACTCGCTCTGTCACTCTCATACTCGAGGGCGTGCCGCACTCTCCTGCACTCCCCTCTATCCTTTGAACCGTTCATACGATCATCCTGTCACCAGAGAAGTCAGATAAACTGTGAGGTAATTGCACAGCAGCCAACCCACCCGTCCAACCCCGCCCCCCACCCATCCACCCAGGGACGTGCTGGCCACTGGGAAATTCGGGAAAATTCCAGAACGGCCGCGCCATTTACGGGCCGCCAGACGGCCGGTGGGCCACCCAAAACAACTGCAGCATGTTTTTTTTTTTTTATTGAAAAAAATCGGAAAATCCCAGAGCTGAATTTTGGTCCCAGCACGCCCCTGCATCCACCCCCCCCCCCCCCACCGGCACACCAGGAAGGTAGAAGATACAGTAGTTCCTTTTTGTCATTTCATATGCCAATCTTAACCCATTAATACCTGGAACGCATCTGTGTCACTTTCGATTTCTTTGGCTATTCAAAAATAGCAGATCTACAAGCTCATAGTGCGGCACTGAGTGCCGCGCTATGAGCTTGTAGATCTGCTATTTTTGAAAAATCATGAAAAAATATTTTTTATATTTTTTTCAGAAAACTGTTAGGATCTAGATTTTTTTTAAAGAATGGCTTCAGGTCTTAATGGGTTAAAACGGTGGAGGGGCGTCAACAGCCCTTCTATGGGGAGGGAGAGAGAGAGAGAGAGAGAGAGAGAGAGAGGGAGAGAGACAGCGATAAGCCTTTCATTCAGGATCCCATCGTCATCAGAGGAGCAAAGGCAGCGCTGCTCCAGCACTACTTTGAGCACCACTGATAAAGAAACATTACAGGGTTTTTTTCAGAATACTGTTGGGATTTAGAAGGCATTTGTAGAATCGGCTTCAGGTCTTAATGGGTTAATAATATCCAATGCAAAACAAAAACAATGACACAGATAATTGAGACTATAGCTGCTGTGTTGTTGTTGTTGTTTTAGCGCACAATGAATCACACATGCCTTTTGCTTTGTAATTGGTATTGATGCCAATAAAGTCTTGACCAGTGGTGGAAAAAGTACTCAAATTCTTTACTTAAGTAAAAGTACCAATACTGCAATATAAAAGTCCAGAATTAAAAATGTACTTGAGTAAAAGTACAGAGGTATTGGCATCAAAATGTACTTAAAGTGCCCAAAGGAAAAAGTGCTAAAATGTTTGAAAATATTATATTTTCAAATAGCCTAGGTATAAAATAGAGCTAAAGTGGTTAATGTATGTTTTATAATATCGTAATTTAAATCTGCAAAGTAACTAGTAACTAAAGTTTTCAAATAATTGTAGTGGAGTAAAAGTACAATATTTGCCTCTGTGATGTAGTGGAGTAGAAGTAAAAGCATTGGAAATTGGAAATACCCAAGTAAAGTAAAAGTACCTCAAAATTGTACTTAAGTACAGTACTTAACCCAATGTACTTAGTTACTTTCCACCACTGGTCTTGACAGACGGTTGTTATGTGGCCGGCCTTGGAGAAGACAGCGAGAGAAAAGGAATCCATATACTGTACTGTATAAGTGTTGTTATTGACAGGAGCCAACATGTACAAGACATACACGTCACACAGTGATGGATAGGACTGCAAGGGGGGGGGGGGGGGGGGGGGGGCTTGGTGGGGTCAGGGGGTGGAGGGCAAAGGAGGGTTCTGTACTTAAGTAAAAGTACCAATACTGCAATATAGAAATACTCTGTTACACAGAGCCGGTCCACCCTATACGCACACTACGCAGGTTGCGTAGGGCTCCGCCTACCCGCGTCTTTCTTTTTTTTTTTTTCGTCTTTTTTTACCCGCGTCTTTTTTCGGGCCCCCTTTCCTGTATCCAGCTTAGGGCCCCTGTGGAGTCTAAACCGGCACTGCTGTTACAAGTGAAAGTCCAGACTTCAAAATTTACTTGAGTAAAAGTGCAAAAGTATTGGCATCAAAATGTACATAAAGCACCAAAAGGAAAAGTACTAAAATGTTTGAAAATAGCAGATCTACACGCTCACAACGCGACACACACACACACACACACACACAGACACACAGACAGACAGACAGACAGACAGACAGACAGACAGACAGACAGACAGACAGACAGACAGACAGACAGACAGACAGACAGACAGACAGACACACACACACACACACACACACACACACACACACACACTAAGCATTATGTGTACTCTCACGTTAACGGGTATACGGTTATTAAAACTAACTAAAACTAACAAAATAATGAAAACTAGAACTGACAACATGTTTTAGTCAGTGGCAAATTAAAAGTAGGCTTTGTAAGATAACTAACTGAAACTATAGTGTGTATATAGGGCTATTTACAAAACAAACTAAAATGAAATAAAATCATAGAAAACTATGCATGTGTTAGTTTTGGTCTTCATAGTCCAATATTTATATTAAAAAATATTTGTTTTGAAAATAGCCAATCTACCAGCTTGTGACGCGTTGTGAGCTTGTAGATCGGCTATTTTCTCTGTTTTTCTCGCCCCTGACTACCCCATATTACAATAAGAAACTAAAACTAACACTAATAGAAACTAAAGTAAAACTGAGCCTTAAAAAAAAAAAAAAAAAAAACTGAACTAATAAACCATCACCTTGCTAAAATAGTGGCCTATGTAATTGTTTTTTAAGAAAAAACTGAACCAAAACAAACCCAAAAAGTTCATAACAATATAATTATGGCTATTGACGTACAAATAAAGCTGTATGTCAGTTTTGTAACATAAGATTAAATGACTTTGGCCAATTTGTGTTTTGACTTAATTTTAAACCTGACTTAGGCCAAATTATTAATGGAGTATAAAGTGACATACATTGGAATCCTGAAAAGTAACATTTACATTTTATTTCAAATGCATTTAGTTATACTTATGTTAACTTTATGAACTTAAAGACAAATACATTGGACATAAAAAATACATTATAATTTGAATACTAGTCATTAAGCTACTAATGTAGACTAAAGTAATTAAAGTGGGTCATGTTTGCATGTTTGGAATCATAACAGCTGAAATCAATAATATATCACTATTCTGATATTAACCTGTGGGCCGCATTAAGTGAAGGTGGGGGCCGCATGTGGCCCCCGGGCCACCAGTTGCCCATGTATGCTGTACTTGAACAGGACCCTGTCAAATTATGCTCACAAAACACGCACACACACACACACACACACACACACACACACACACACACACACACACACACACACACACACACACACACACACACACACACACACACACACACACACACACACACACACACACACACACACACACACACACACACACACACACACACACACACACACACACACAGTCAACCGTAACCCCACCCACCTGGCCAAGATTACTGCTTACATCTGTCACACAGAAATTGAATAACAAATGGAGCCCAACCTCAGTGTCACCTGTACATGCGTGCGGGCTATCTGCCTGACAAAGATAACAAATTGCATCGCGGGGGGAACATGTAACGGCTGTCAACTTCGGTTCGCCGCGGAATATAGGCGTGTGTTCAGCTCCCAACCGTGATGCCGCGAGATGCTGCGGTTCAAGACGCACGCACACACACACACACACACACACACACACACACACACACACACAAGCACTGTATACATTATATAAGCACACATACCTACAGCATACCATACGTGTGTGTGTGTGTGTGTGTGTGTGTGTGTGTGTGTGTGTGTGTGTGTGTGTGTGTGTGTGTGTGTGTGTGTGTGTGTGTGTGTGTGTGTGTCTTGCATCATGAAGTAAACAAGTTAGTAAGCCGATGACTAAGTAATGACAGCTGCATTAATAATGCCCTGCCGCCCTAATATACAGTATGCCCCCACTGCAGGCAGTGTGTGTGTGTGTGTGTGTGTGTGTGTGCGTGTGTGCGTGCGTGCGTGTGTGCGTGTGCGTGTGCGTGTGCGTGCGTGTGTGTGTGCGTGTGCGTGTGTGTGTGTGCGTGCGTGTGCGTGTGTGTGTGTGTGTGTGATGCATGTTGTGTAACATGAAATAAAATAATAAAACACCTCTAATTGGCATCAACCGCGCGAGGCGGGGCGGCATTCAAGGGTCTTCAAGGGAGAGGTAGAAAAAAAGAGGGAAAAAAGAGCGAGGGTGGGCGAGCAGACGGCGTGCGTCCTTGACTCCCCATCTGTTGACGTTGTTATCGTTGAGAACGGTGCTAATATTCAAGCTAATTCCCGGCGATGAGGAAGTCATCAACCAAATCCGCCTTCTATATACTGTACCACCGAAAAACGAACTCCGGCCTTCACCTTTCAGACTCTGTCGGCATTGCAATGTTCTGCAATGCTGATTCACTGGCTTGTATCCCACTTTCTGGACCCCCAAAAGACGTACAAAAGTATTGGCATCAACATATATACTAAAAGTACTCAATATGCTTTCGTTTTCAAATGTCTAAAATACATCAAAAATCTTTAGAAAATAGCAGATCTACAAGCTCTCAACGCGTCGCACCGCGACGCGTTGAGAGCTTGTAGATCGGCTATTTTCAAATGGCCGTAGTATATATACAGTGGGGCTGAAGTGGTTAATGTATGTTTTGTAATAATACGCAAAATCAACAAAGTAACTAGTAACTAAAGTTTTCAAATAATTGTAGTGGAGTAAAAAAGTACAATATTTGCCTCTGAGATGTAGTGGAGTTGAAGTTCCAGTAAAGTAAAAGTACTTCAAAATTGTACAGTACTAGAGTAGATGTACTTGAAGTTGCTTTATTTCCACCAGTGGATGTTTCATGCAAACATCATCATTCACCAAACATCCATTCCCTGTGTTGTCTAAAGCCTGAAAAAAAACATGCTTCCACGACGGCGAGTGTGCGGTCGAGGACGCATCGAGACATGCGAGGGATCGATTTCATGCGTCGTCGCGTTCGCCCGAAAATCATCACACAGCGCAGGCATGACGCGCGTCACGGCGAGGGTTTGTGTAGCATGTGTACAACAACGGAATGAAGCTGTCTTCTTTGATTTGTGTTCTCCTCCGCTCCATCTTAACACATCAAGTGCCAGAGGTTTTTTTTTTAAAACAGGGTACATCTATAGTACCAGAGCTTCTTACCGTTTTACGCTGAGCTGTTTAGAGCTGTAGACATAACGACGAGGACCAATCATAAACAATTGATAACAACAAAGGCAAAGTGGCCTTCCCACAAAAATGATGAAAGTCCAGGCCTGGTCACGGCAGTTCTATGTTTTCGTGTTGAGAAATGTTAATGATTATCACATTAAACCTAACGTTGAGAAAAGATACTCCACAATGCAAGCAGGAAATCTCAGTACGCCAATCAGAGCCATGACATAAAAATGAAAACAAATCTCTAAAAATGTGTGTGAAATGAATTGTATATGGATGGACGATACATCTAGGGACAATAAGGACCCTTAGGGTCTGCGTTTGTACACAATCAGCATTACAGATGGATAAATTAACATATCTTGAACACAACCTTTATTCTACAAATGTTTTCTGAATCCTAAAACTTTTCTGAAACTTCTGAATGTCACGGACCTCCAAAATTATATGTATTTGGAGGCGGACCCCCCATCTAAAAATATTTAGTTCCAGGACCCCCCAGAAGCAAAGATTTGAGTTACAAATGTTCGCTTTAAAAATTACATTTCAGATCTACAAGCTTGTATATCCGCTATTTTTGAATAGCCAAATAAATCTAAAATGACACAGATATGCGTTCCCGGATTTAATGGGTTAAAACTAAAACAGCCTGATGAAGTCGAAACATGTTTCAATAAAGGCTTTTTCCTCCTTTTTACCATCGAGTGCCCGGATCCTCCTTTTTTTTCTCTCACGTTTTATACCGTTTGATCCTGGAGCACCTGTCGTACTTTTAACAAGTGGTTACATTTAACCACTTGTTTGTGGTGTGAGCACCTGGTTGTGTTGTTGTCTCTGTCTCACCAAACATCCGTGGTGATTTTGACAGCAAATTTTGATTTAGTTTTAGTCTTTGTCTTTTGAATCAAATTCCATTTAGTTTTAGTCATATTTTAGTCATCTGAAATGTTTTACTGTTAGTCTACTTTTAGTCGACTAAATATCATAAGATTATAGTCGACTAAATCTACAGTAGATTTAGTCGGCTAAAATGTATGTTGGCGGTGCCTTGATGGCGTCTTAAAGGCTGATTTTACACTTGGTTGCATGCTGAAAATAGCCGATCTACAAGCTGCGACGCGTTGTGAGCTTGTAGATCTGCTATTTTCAGAGCACAACACCCGACACCAAACATAAAATGACTTGTCTTTTAGTTCTACTGGATCTCATTTTAGTCTAGTTTTTATTTGTGGACGAAATTGTCAGTATATTTAGTCTTAGTTTCAGTCATCATAGCTTAGTTTATATTTTGTTTTTATCTAGTTTTCCTCAGCGTAAAAAGGTAGTCGACGAACATTTGTCGTCATAGTTTTAGTCGACGAAAATCAACACCGCCGAACACATCGTTGCTGGTTTTGGACTTTGGAGGTTTTTCCACGCCGACATGAGACGATATCTTGTTTGATATCAAATCTGAAAAATCACATCTGCTTCGCTTCAGAACGACCAACGTGTTACACGCGTTACACGCGTTTATCGGCGACGTCCCATCAATCCTCGTTGGAGGGGCTGCCAGGGATGGGTTTGACAGAGTGACAAAACACATCTGCCATATCCCATAAATCAAAAACTCAAAACCAGCGGGCTGACTGGTAGCGTTTCAGCTGGGGGTTTGCCAATGACACAGCTATGTATATATGCACTACGTTTGTCTCACAGCCTAAACGGTGTACATTCCAGAGGGTCCCCTATATGCGAGTGGTTCTCAAAGTGGGGTCCAGCAGGGACCCTCTGGGTTCCTGGAGGGGGGGGGGTCCAAAATGGACCCTTACAGGTCTGTAACTCTGAGAGCGTACCTATGGAACCACACTCTCATAGCTATGGGGGTTCTTGCAATTAAAACAGGGGTCTTCAAAAGGGGGTCCGGGACCCTTAGGGGGTCCTCAGAGTTACTACAGGGGGTCCGCCAAATCTTTGTGTGATATGATTTATTTATTTTACCTTAACCACTTGAACTCTAGCATCCTTTTTCTGAGGAGCACTTTAGCCAAAAATAGCAGATCTACAAGCTCACAACGCCTCGCGCTGCGAGGCGTTGCGAGCTTGTAGATCGGCTATTTTTGGCAAAGAGGTGTTTGGTGTAGAGGGAAAAAAGAGCAGACCAAGTAAACCAAAAAAAAGTTTAATTCTGAAACACGATTTTATACAATATATAGAGGGGGGTCCCTGCTTCATCTCTGTCTCAGCTAGGGGGTCCTTGGCCTGAAAAGGTTGAAGCCCCCTTAATTGAAACGTTTGAGAGCCACTGCCCAACGCCTAACCTGTGACCTGAGATCCTCTGAGATCCTTTTAGCAAGTTAATATCCAAAGATGTGACTTTGACGGCACAAGAAGAAAAACGATTTTCTGGGCGAGCTAGAAACATTTTGACGTTTCCTTTACAGCGATGTTCATAGCGTATAATTATCATATGAGAGAGAGAGAGAGAGAGAGGGAGAGAGAGAGAGAGAGAGAGAGAGAGAGAGAGAGAGAGAGAGAGAGAGAGAGAGAGAGAGAGGCTATCTCACTCACCGTGGTGGTTTTCACTCGCCCCCCGGGCTGTGTGCAGGTCCAGCCGGATTTATTGACTAACAGGTCACAGCCCTCGTCCTCCAGACACGGCACCATCTCACACCACTGCCTTCTCCGCACGATGCCGGCTGCACCGAGAGAGAGAGAGAGAGAGAGAGAGAGAGAGAGAGAGAGAGAGAGAGAGAGAGAGAGAGAGAGAGAGAGAGAGAGAGAGAGAGAGAGAGAGAGAGAGAGAGAGAGAGAGAGAGAGAGAGAGGGTTAAGTCAGTGGTTTTCAAACGCTTTCGTGCCGCGGACCCCCAAACTATATATAGGCGGCCGTGGACCCCCGTCTGAAAGTGTTTTGTGTCATGGACCTCCGGAAGCAAAGATTTGAGTAAAATGTATATGTTTTTGGCCGATTTTACAAAAATAGCAGATCTACAAGCTCACAAAGTGACGTGCTATGAATATCTGCTATTTTTGAATAGCCAAAGTTTAGAATAATGGTTAAAGTGGTTAAAATGATTGTGACGCTATATTAACGCTATATTTAGTAGATCGGCTAGAGTGGCCGTCAGAGTTTCAAACTGAAGGTATAGTTATTTGTCATTTCACACCCTCTCTCACAAAGTACTTGCTCTTGAGTAAAAGTGAAAAATGTAATAATCCCAGTCAAATGGTTGAGAAGTGCCGCGCACCGAGTGCCACGCTATGAGCTTGTAGATCTGCTATTTTTGGAAAAATCGTGATAATGTGTTCAAATCTTTGAATATAAATACTTTTTTAAAGCAAACATTTGAAACTCAAATCTTTGCTTCTGGAGGATTCTACAAATGTCTTCTAAATCCTAACAGTTTTTTGGAAAAAAACGTATGTTGCTCTAATATCAGTGGTTTTCAAACGTTTTCATGTCAAGGACCCCCAAAATTATATGTATTTAGCCACGGACCCCCCATTACAAAATACGTTGTTCCATGCAGGACCCTTCAAGAAGCATTTGAGTTAAAAATGTTGGCTTAAATAAAAAATATATATATTCAAAGATTTGCAGGCATTTTCACAATTTTTCAAAAAAATAGCAGATCTACAAGCTCTTGAATAGCCAAAGAAATCTAAAGTGACACAGATGCTTTTCCGGAGTGAATGAGTTAGAAAAGGAAAACATAAAAAAAGGTACAAGCAGCGTGCAGGGTCTTGAGACAAAGAGACAAAGAGACAAAGAGACAGAGAGACAGAGACAAAGCCACGGTTATAATCCTGACCGAGGAGGCCTGGCTCAACGTGGTGAGAGGACATAATCCCCTCAGCAGGTCAAAGGACGCTGAAATTATAGCCGTCGCAAGGCCTCCGTCTTGTTCCTTCTTCAATAGACGCCTTAGAAGGAATTCGTCGTTAATTATGCCGTCTAATGAAGGGCTTTCACGCTATTATGTAAAATGAGTCAATGTAATCTAGCCGTGGCACTCACTCCGCCGCGTGTGTGTGTGTGTGTGTGTGTGTGTCTGTGTGTGTGTGTGTGTGTGTGTGTGTGTGTCTGTGTCTGTGTGTGTGTGTGTGTCTGTGTGTCTGTGTGTCGTGTGTGTGTGTGTGTGTGTCGTGTGTGTCGTGTGTGTGTGTGTGTGTGCGTGTGTGTGTGTGTGTGTGTGTCGTGTGTGTGTGTGTGTGTGTGTGTGTGTGTGTGTGTGTGTGTGTGTGTGTGTGTGTGTGTGTGTGTGCGTGCGTGCGTGTGGGGGGGGCGGGCTTGCACTCTCTGCAGTGGGAACAATTGTATGCATATTATAAAACTGCACTATGAAATTAATATGCAAATCACGTGAGAAAGACAAGAGGAAAGACAAAAAAAGACAAGCAGGACAGGAAACGACAGCTATAGAAAGAGAGAGAGAGAGAGAGAGAGAGAGAGAGAGAGAGAGAGAGAGAGAGAGAGAGAGAGAGAGAGAGAGAGAGAGAGAGAGAGAGCTACAAAAAGATAAAAAGACAGAGTGGCAGAGAGAGAGAGAGAGACAGAGAGAGAGCAAGAGAGCGAGAGAGAGAGCAAGAGAGAGAGAGAGAGAGAGAGAGAGAGAGAGAGAGAGAGAGAGAGAGAGGCTGAGGGGGGGGGGGGTTTGTTACGACACTCGCAAGCTTGACAGAACACGCTCGCGAGATAAGGAGAGAGAGAGCGTTGCATAAATTCATGCGCGCATTACTATGCATTTATGGAGAAGGGAATAACATTCCATAATGGATACCGGCAGAAGACGCCGGGACGTATAAGGAAAGTCTGCGTGAATTACCCGTACCCGTACATTGCACAGTACAGTATATGCATGGTTATTATTTCCACATGTGGCTCCTATGGTCTTGTAAAGCATGTGCTTTGGCTTCCATCGCTATAAATTTGCACCTTGAGTGTGCCTGTGAAGCCCCCCCCCCCCCCCCCCCCAGCATATACAGTTGGTCAGCGAGCCCTCCGTATACCCCATGCTAATTTCACTGTCTATAAAACCCCCTTTTCCATGGATCAATCAATCTGCCAAAGAAATATGAGTATACCCTCGCGGACGTGTCTACTGTACAGATACGTAATGGAACTTACTTAAGTACAGTACTTAAAGGGCAAGACCACTTTGGTAGAGGTTTGGGTTGTGTAGTTACCTTGCCATGATGTAACTCCAAAGGTGGACAAGAAATCAAAAATAATTGCTCCATTGACTAGAAATTGATAATTCTAAATTTGCTCCTCATTGACTTACATTGTACCGTAAAACAGCTCTCTTTAAGCACATAAACGAACATGAACAAAGCTGATTCAGACAGTATAGAACATCACCAAACGGCAGTACTGTTTGTTTTTTTAAATAGAAATGTTAACTTCCTGCTGATTTTACTATTTGAAAATCCGGAATTCGCGAATCCAGTCCGGGTTTTCTTCTTAATAAAAATAGTAAAATCAACAGGAAGTTCACATTTTTATAAAAAAAACAAACAGTACTGGGTTTGGTGATGTTCTGTATTGTCTGAATCAACTTTGTTTGCGTTTGTTTACATGCTAAAAGAGTGACTTTGAGAGCTGTTTTACCGTACAATGTAAGTCAATGGGGAGCATATTTTGAATTATCCATTTCTAATCAATGGAGCTAGTGTGTGTGTGTGTGTGTGTGTGTGTGTGTGTGTGTGTGTGTGTGTGTGTGTGTGTGTGTGTGTGTGTGTGTGTGTGTGTGTGTGTGTGCGTGTGTGTGTGCTATTGCTACAGCTTTACTCAACTCAGCGTTGCAGAGATATTTACGCGTTTCATCTAATCATTGTCTTCCCAACAGGCGGAAATTACAGTCCTTATTTATTAGCTGGTGTGAGTGTACCACGCATGTCTGGCTTATTGTAAAACCTGTAAGAGTCAAGGTCGATCACTGATATGGAAGATACAGTACGTGCACGAACATGCATGTGCACTCTAACACATTGGTTCTCAAAGTGTTAGAGTACCCCCTCAAGTACCCCCCAGGGGTACTTGAGGGGGTTCCAGGGGGTACCCAGCTAAATGTGTTAATATAGCAATAGCAAAAATCACAATAATTATGACCTTTTACATTTTGGCTATTCAAAAATAGCAGATATACATGCTCATAGCGCGGCACCGAGTGCCGCGCTATGAGCTTGTAGATCTGCTATTTTTGAAAAATCGTGAAAATGTGTGCAAATCTTTGAATATATATATTTTTAAAGCGAACATTTGTAACTCAAATCTTTGCTTCTGGGGGGTCCCTGGAACTAAATATTTTCAGATGGGGGTCCGCGGCCAAATACATATCGTTTTGGGGGTCCTTGACATGAAAAAGTTTGAAAACCACTGCTCTAACACACCAGCACACATCCGTACTAAAAACAAAACATGCACACACACACACACACACACACACACACACACACACACACACACACACACACACACACACACACACACACACACACACACACACACACACACACACACACACACACACACACACACACACACACACACAGAGGGGGGAGTGGAGTATGGTTCATGGCTTGAGATAAGGGCTACAGGGAGAGAGAACATGATTACACACAGTGAGACACTCATCTCCACGACAAACGATAGATCACATTCATGTCAACAGGCTGTATGACGTGATGAATAAATCCTATGTAATGCTACAGTATACCACGGCCAGAGAGACAGAGAGAGAGAGAGAAGAGTGAGAATGAAAGAAAGAAAGAAAGAAAAATAATGACAAAATAAGAGAGGCAAATACAGCAAGGAAGGCAGGAAGCAAGGAAGATAAAAAGAACTAGAAACAAATTTCCTAAGAACATTTAAGTGTGCCTGCAGCTGGCTGGAGACTCAAAATAGTGTCACTACAAAGTACCACCAATGGAGTCCAAATGGCCTGAAACGTGCTCCTAACAGGTTTTTGAGTGGTACAAATATTCTATATCAGTGGTTCGCAAACTTTTTCATGTCAAGGACCCCCAAAATTATATGTATTTGGCCGCGGACCCCCATCAAAATATTTTGTTCCAGGGACCCCCCCAGAAACAAAGATTTGAGTTAAAAATGTTGGCTTTAAAAATATATATATTCGAAGATTTGCACACATTTTCACGATTTTTCAAAAATAGCAGATCTACAAGCTCATAGCGCGGCACTCGGTGCCGCGCTATGAGCTTGTAGATCTGCTATTTTTGAATAGCCCAAAGTGTAAAATAATGCTTTTTAGCTCAAATCTAAAAATGACACAGTTCCAGGTCTTAATGGGTTAACCACCTCATTATTGTGGGTAAAGCTTTCGCTGAAAACAAGCTCACAATGCGACGCGTTGTGTCGCATTGTGAGCTTGTCGATAGGCTATTTTCAGCGAACGCTGTCCCCACAATAACGGAACGCAAAAAAGACACGAACGTGTAGCCTACTGCACTGTGTGTGCAAAGCCTGAGTTGCGCGCCGCGGGTGTAACTCCAACCATAACCCCTATAGACGGATTTCCGCGCGACGTCATCACAGAGCAGAATGCGCAATCTGCGCATGCTCGGGGGAAACGAACCGGAAGGGCCGTTCACTCTGTTGTTGTGTTCGGGAGTTAGATGTAAAACCTGTAAGAGTCAAGGTCGATCACTGATATGGAAGATACAGTACGTGCACGAACATGCATGTGCACTCTAACACATTGGTTCTCAAAGTGGGGTCCGGGGACCCCCAGGGGTACTTGAGGGGGTTCCAGGGGGTACCCAGCTAAATGTGTTAATATAGCAATAGCAAAAATCACAATAATTATGACCTTTTACATTTTGGCTATTCAAAAATAGCAGATATACATGCTCATAGCGCGGCACCGAGTGCCGCGCTATGAGCATGTAGATCTGCTATTTTTGAAAAATCGTGAAAATGTGTGCAAATCTTTGAATATATATTTTTTAAAGCGAACATTTGTAACTCAAATCTTTGCTTCTGGGGTGTCCCTGGAACTAAATATTTTCAGATGGGGGTCCGCGGCCAAATACATATCGTTTTGGGGGTCCTTGACATGAAAAAGTTTGAAAACCACTGCTCTAACACACCAGCACACATCCGTACTAAAAACAAAACATGCACACACACACACACACACACACACACACACACACACACACACACACACACACACACACACACACACACACACACACACACACACACACACACACACACACACATAGCCATAGTTCTGCTATTATAGGCATAATAGGCATAATGCTGTTATTATATACAAACAGATCCAACTCCCGACAAATCATTTTTATTGAGTAAACAAGGTATTACAAACTGCATCATTTAATCTACTTTCATTAAACCCGGTGAAGATCATTTCTTTTATGAATGGACATTTGACCAAAGCTGCTGCGGGTAATGGCGCCCTCTATAGGCTTACCCCTCCTCTGCGCGGTCATATCCTCTCATGTTTACTAACAGGAAACCCGTCTATAAACCAGCCATTCCCACGCTGTGGGCCATGACAATAGTATTGCAAGTGAACCCCCAAATAATGTGCAAAACGCTAATATTTTAATGATAAAATACATTTTTTTTTAAATTTAAAAGGAAGAAAAGGTAATTTCTTTGTTAAACTTGAACCACAGCATCCATATTCTGGACAGAACATTAGCCTAACAAAAGCATTAGCATCAACAAAAATGTGGTTGTAACCACAGCCCTAAACCTAACCTCTAAATGTCTGATCCTGATCCTAACCCCAACCTGAACCTCAACCTTTTTTTAACAACCAGGTCTATAATGTATCAGAACACACACACACGCACGCACGCACGCACGCACGCGCGCACACAAACACACACACACACACACACACACACACACACACACACACACACACACACACACACACACACACACACACACACACACACACACACACACATTTCACACCGATTTTTGTATGAAAATAAAAGGGAAAAGTCTCTCAAAATGTCCCAACGAGCTGTGTGCCCTTTCATCATCATATAAATCCCTGTCTCGCTCTCACGTCTCCTCTTAGAGTGGATTTACTGTGTGGATAATTAGCTGCTACTATCTGGCCCTGTCACGGCTGCCTTACTGTAAACCTGAATCGGGGGGGGGGGGGGGGGGTGCCTGGTAGGAATTAAGATGGGGGGGGTGGGGGGATTGCGTGGAATCCAGAGAGAAAGGCCCTCGAAGCGGCAGAGAAAATCCCGGCACTTTGTAATTAGCCACTCAGCTTTTCTAGCTACACCCCACGCCTACTTAACCTGACCCTGCCAGAGGTGGCGGTATTGAGTAACCAGGTTCCTCAAGACAGCTACATCTGAGATCGCTCAAGGGGTTGAGCTAACGCCGTACCGCTCCCGGTACGGACCAATCAGCGTGAGCTAAGGGTGGGATCTGGGCAAAAGCGGCTGTGACGCCATATAGAGCGACTGTTGTTTTGTAGTTTCTTCACTAGTCAACATGGCCGCTACCATGAGCAACACCGATATGACGATAGATGCTGCAATAACATTAGTTATTTCTCAACTGGACAATATTTCTTCTTTGAAAGAAGAGCAAAGTATGGCACTGAAGGCTTTTCTGCGTGGAAAAGATGTTTTTGCTCTCCTCCCGACTGGCTTCGGCAAGAGTTTAATTTACCAACTAGCTCCACTGGTAGCGAAAGAACTGGGGACGAAGCCGAAGCCTATATTGATCGTCTCCTTTGACTGCCCTCGTAGCAGATCAAATCAAAGAGGCTACGAATCTGGGACTCTATGCTGGGCAACTCGTAGATAATGCAGCACACACCGACATCCTCGACGGCCGATGTCAGCTGGTCTTTGGTAGCCCGGAGACGTGGTTACTGGAAGATAAATGGCGTGATATGCTTTCCTCACAAGTGTATCGTGAAAACCTACTGGGCATTGTCGTCGATGAAGTTCACGTCGCATACAAATGGTAAGCTAAACGCCGTTAAATGGCTGTATAGTGTAATTGTTACACTACACATACACTGTAATGTTAAACTGTAAAATAAAACAGAGCAGCGTGTTTCTAAATACGGTTACAGTAGTTCAAAGACGAAGTGTTGTAACATTTATGTTTTATTTAGGTCAAACATTATATTATAAACAATAAGCTAACACACACAAACAGACCAAATGTTAAACACAGATCTTACTGTAACTGTATTGTTGTAATGCAACTATGCACGTTACTATTGCTGCTACCTAGACTCAATGTAGGATTTATTTTTCTTTCAACCAGGGGACTGGGTGTTGCTGTCCAAGTGTAGTTATTTGTCATGTAAAGAAAATACAGTATGATATGTGGAAATGTCAGTCTTTACCTGAAGCTACCCGATAACATAAATAACCTAATTATTTCCCCTTTATAACACAATAGAAAGTGTAGCCTACAGCAGTTCTTCATTAATGCTTGTTTGCTGACATATGTGCACTTATTGTCTTTCAGGTTTACCTGTTTTAGCGTTGACAGCATCTGCTGATAACAAGAACAGAGGCTGTGTGACCAGGATGCTGAATATGGAGGAGGCAACTCTCGTGACTGTTAGCCCAAACAGGGTTCCTGCTGATAACTTGAACTGTATGGACTGGGTAGTAAAGGAGGTCAAAGATAAGGGTCTATCAATGTCTCCCATCATAATCTATTGCAGAACACTGAAGTTAGTTGGGAGAGTGTTCACCTATCTTAAAGCAGAATTGGGAGAAGATGCTTGGGTTAACAGAGACCAGGATCAGAAGGCTGAGAACCACCTTATAGGAATCTTCCACAGCAACACACTGTCTAAGTACAAAGACAGAGTTTTGGCCTCCTTTAGTGGAGAGGGGAGCTGCCGAGTGGTTGTTGCAACAACAGCTCTTGGGATGGGCTTGAATTTCCCTGGCATGCAAGGGAAATGTAGAGTGGTAACACAAGAGGACAAATCTCTTATCCGGGAAATGTTAGAGGAGTATATGAGTTGTTTAGAAAAAGACACAGCACATGTCTACACTAGCAAGTCAGCATGTACTGGTTTCAGTGCTGAGCTCATAAATGCAGTAGTAGAACGCTGCACACACATATTTGACTTGTCTTACATTCTTAGAAACCTTCCCGTATTCAGAAAAAAACATGCAAGAGAAATTCTGCTAATCATCAATGAAGTCTTTGGTGACATTGAGGATGTAGAGCCTTCTTCTCAAGAGGGTAGCTTCACTGAGCCAGACATCGATTATACAGGGTATTTTGATGAAGATGATGAGGACTTTGAGATGGGAACACAGCACAGCAGCTCAGAATCATCTGACGAATAAGCAGTTGGCCATTAAAGGCTCTTATAAGACTCACATTGGTTGTCAATTAAAGCTGTGGAATATTTAGTTGACTGAATGCTCATGATTAAAATGGTTTTGTATGTAATTTGAACATAAGCAAGTGATTAAAAGTTTGTCGCTGCAAAAAATCTGGTGTTGTTTCTTTTCCAGGTATGCAAATATATCACTTTTAGATTGATAACCTTTTATCACAAAATAAGTACATCATTGTTTTACATCTGTCCTGGTACTGTATGTCACCCTTTTCACTATGCATGATGACTCTAATCCCTGCTTCCCCCCCCCCCCCATGTTAAAATTGATTGTTTCAAATCATTAGGCTAGAGGCATTGATCAGTTTGCCATTTTACAGATGGGATCCAACTTTGATACTGTACAAACATGTTATGATGTTGTTTTAGAAAGTAAACATGAACAAGTGAGGCAAATTAAAATATTTATTTATAGAAAAAACAACTAAATGCTATAGTTGCGCATACTCAGGTAGGGGAAAATCACAACAATATATATATAACAGGATTATAAAAACAATACAAACATGCCTAGCCTATATTCAATAGGTATATGTACACTCTCATATCCCTTTCAAGTACCCTTTGTTAAACAGTGCAAATTCGAGATACATATTTTCTGTGTGTTAAAGTAATGAGAAAAATAAAGATGCGCTTGGTCCAGTCATTGATGAACAGCAACAGTGAATTATTGCAACATTTTTGACTACTTGGCAGCAGTTATTGCACAGACTTTTATAGCACAATGAGATATACGTTATCTAAAGTGTATCGTGGACATGTTGAAAGACTGTAAGGCTATATTATTGACTGACTCAGACTCAAGAGTAAAACGCTTTAACGCTGAGAGGTGAGTTTGGTGACCACAGGCAGGATGCCTCAGGTGACGTCGGTGTTTCTGCTGTAGCGGTAGCCGTTTCTGGAGGTCTTCTGTCTTTGTCCTCTTTTTCCCATCGCCTTAAAATGGAAAAATCTTCTTCCATTCTTTGAAGCAAGCGAAGACATGACCAAACATCCGACACGATACGGAGGGGTCTTTAAACAGCGTTAAACCTAACGCTATCAGGCGTTCGTTAATACTTGTTTCGTTTGCAGGCTTAGGCTTATCAAATATCTTCCTTGTACCCGTTAAAATACCTTTTATGCGCAAATTCGTGTTACAAAATCGGCAAAAATCTCCGACCTCCATGATAACTTTTTTTAGCAACTTCTTGAGAGTTCTTGTTATGGTGAAATACTGAACTACGGTGTTGACTTCCTGGTGTCGCGACGACCATACGTCACGTAGACACATCGATATGATTGGTTGTGTTTGCACGCCCACACGGTGATAGACAGACGGTCCCATCCAATCATCTACCAAGTATCTTGAAAAAAAGGAACAGCCCCGTCATCGAATTGGCTCCCGAGATCCCAGATCCAAATAAGCTGTGAAACAATGTGTGGAGCAAGCTGTTTGGATCTTGTGGAATAATCTATGATTATGAAAGATAACTGTGGATTATTATTAATGATATAGTAATGTACTTAGTTTCAACTGTCCTGTTGGAGAAGACAATGTCCCATTTAAGTGAGTCTAGCAAGCTCACAGTAGACCCCCTGGTGAGGTAGCAGCTTCAAAGAGCTCCTTGCATACCAAGCGGGGGAAGGTTGAAGATAAGGGACAAAGGCTTGTGTGATAAGTAGCAGTACATGACCAAGCGCAAAGCCTTGTGGGTAACCAGAACTTCCTGTTGCTTAAGTTCTGCCCTAAAGGCGGACCTTATGTGTGAAGTTGATATAATAGGCTGCCTGAGCACAGGACCTTAGATTCAATTGCTGTGCCAGGGGAATGGGACCTGGTACAGGTTGCTAACAACTTGGCGAGAGAATGGATGGACTAAAGTAAGTGAGAATTAACTATGTAACGATTATAACTCTGATGTGTTCATAATGGGATGAGGATTCACGTCATTTAATATTGTTGTTCTCTGTGTTTTGTTTTCTTACAGGTTTAATAACCTAACCGGTCTGTCTAAGTGATGTAACTAACGTCTGTTTATACCTTAGCCTGACGCTGACTTAATGAACCAGCGCCAGGTCTATCTGTAACTGACCATGTAACTTATGTATTCGATTTATGTATTATGTGTGATTTAGTGAATAAATATCTAAAAGACAACTGATTTGAGTGATTAGCTTAGAACACCACCCTCCCTCGACCCCCTTTTTCATTGGGCTTTAGCAACCGTAGCCACTGCTCAAGGCAGGAAGCACGTGATTTGCTAGAAAAGTGAACAGTTATTAAACTCTAGTAGTCTCCGGAGGAGACTTTTCTACTCAGTTTAAGCGGCCTTTAATAAGGTCTCTGTGTTATACAGAGGTATAACACAGTTATTAAACTCTAGCAGTCCCCGGAGGGGACTTACAACTGAGTTTTAAGCAGCTTAACCGTGTTATACAGAGGGTATAACACAGTGTTAAACTGTGCTGGCCTTTAATAAGGCCTTCAGAGTTGTGTATTACTAATAAAACTACTGGTGTCCCCGGAGGGGACAACCTAGAGTTTAAGCAGATTAACCGTGTTATACAGAGGGTATAACACAGTATTAAACTGTGCTGGCCTTTAATAAGGCCTTCAGAGTACTAGTTTGTCTATTTGATTACACAGTCATTTATCAGAGTTTAAATGTTCATGGTATTAATCGCTAGTGTGCCACCTAGTTTTAAGGATTGATTTACACAGTCATTTAATAGAGTTTAAATGTTCACAGTAATTGATCACTAGTGTGCGATAGTCGCAAGGATTGATTACATAGTCGTTTAACAGGGTTTAAATGTTCACAGTAATTGGGTTTAAAAATAGGCTCACAAAACCAACGCTGGCTTAATGAACCAGTGCTAGTAGCGTGTGAACAAAGGGGACAAAGGGCCTCAACTAACACAGCAACAACCGAGAGGAGTCACCTGAACCACGGAGGCGAAGGGGGATACACGGAGCCGGCGGCCTACACGACGCTAGGACCGAGGCAGTAAAACCGTACGGGCCCGAGGAACCTACCGGGACAGAGACTCAATCAGGTTGCTATGAACAAAGCCCCACAGTTCTGCGAAGACCGTGGAGAACAAAGACTTTAGAGTGAAACGCTGCGTGCTGACGATTCTATTGTCTGAGCTAAGATAAGGAGTTAGGAGGTTTAGCAGCAAGCTAACCACAGGGTTTGTAGCTAAAAGCTACCGTTAAAGGTGTTTAGCGTTAAACCAGGGGTGGGTTCAGCAGGCAGCTAACTGTCCTGAGAGCTTTCTTAGCGTCACTAGATTACAGCAAGCTAAGTAGCTCTATTGTCTAGCATAAAGTGCTAGCTGCTAGCTAACTGCCACGAGTGGTGGGGGAGTAAAATTAGCATTGTCTTGTAAGCTAACCGCCGAATTCTAACACGCCTTGAGAGGAGAAGTAGTTAGGTTTGGTTAATAATCTAATCATAGATGCTTGCTTTAAGCCGATTAGACGAACTTTAAAATAGTATCCATGGTTTAACTAGGCTTTATGAGAGACCAGACACTGCAATATAGCTAAAAATTAGACTAAAAGACAGTGATTATGAGGTGATCTTATAATTGGGAGTTAAAGGCCATTGTTTACTGATAAGGGGTGGGGGAGGTTTTCTACCTCTAGTGTAATACCATGGTTAACCAGACGTTATGATAGACTACAACTGTGAGCAACTAGATGGTTAGTTACGATAGCAGTGGGTTAAGTCATCATTGTGGGTTAAATGCTATTATTTACTTAAATCCTGCCAGTATTAATTAACAAAATAACTAAATGTGAATAGACCATTAACAGGCTTCTTGCATAGAATGCTACAGGGTGGGTGCTATTACAGGTTAAACACAGTGTTAATTAATTATTGTTGTTATGAGCTAAAGGCTGAACAACACTCTACTTGCTAAAAGAACTGACGATTGCTTTCACAGCCTATTGAATTAAGACTAACTGAAAAGCCTACCTAAAAGTCCTGTAGAAGCCAAGAAGGCAAGGTAAAAAGGGGAAATGGCAAAGTTAGCTAAATTAGTGAAAAAGGTGAGGGCAGCACAGTCAGAATTTGAGATAGCAGCAGGGTTCCTAGTCTACAGTGTTAGTTATCTATCAATGAAAGAGGTAATTACAGCAATGGAGGAGCTAGAAGCCGATTTAGATAGATTCCTTGAGATTGCTACTAGTTCTATCGCCATACTAGTAGATGTTGGCGAGGATTCATCTGAGATCTGCTGTATACAGGATGCCTGTTGTGAAGAGTACCACGAGACATTAAGGCAGGTCTGGTTTGAAATGGTAAGGGTTGGAACGGTGAGGTCAAGCTTCACACAGCCCAAAGTGAGTGAACATCCCCCTGCTGTGAGGGAAGAGCAAATGACCTCCCCCACAGAGATAGCAGCTAAGCCCGTTGTACCTGGAGAGGGGGTTGGAATCACCAGTCCTACAGATGAGCCGGTCGTAAAGGACAGAGCAACTGGAGGAGGTGAGGATGTCACCAGTCCTACAGATAAGCCGGTCGCTGCAAAGGGGGGCTGGAATGTCACACCCATAGATGGTTCAGCTGGGCCAGCAGCCCTCAGAGTTAACCCAGATGGCACCACTCCAGGGGGGAACGCAGAGTTCTCCCCGGGGGTCCCACTCTACGCTGGAGAGGGAGGGGACCACGCTGAGAAGGAAGTCCGTCCAGAGGGCCATCCGGAGGGAGTGGCATCAGAGGTCGAACCAGGCGTTGCTGTTCCTGCAGACGAAGCTGCGAACGCAGAGACCCCACTCTACGCTGCAGAGGGAGGTGAGAAAGTTACTCCCACTGTGCAAGCGGCTGAACCAGAAGCTGCTACTGCTCCAGAAGACGACGCTGAGAAGGTTCCAGAGGGAGTCAACGTCGCAGAGGAGTCGGCGGCCGAGGAGGGAGTGCCATCGGAGGTCGAACCAGCTCCTGGAGACAAGGCCACGGGTGACGTGGTGGTCGAGGCGGAGGCGTCAATCGTGAGAGCCACGGAGGAGGACCCACTCAACGCAGAGGGATACCATCCACCAGAGGCCGCAGGAGAGGCGCCGGCGAGGGCGTCAGAGGACGTCGTCACCGAACCAATCAACGCAGAGGGATGCCAGCCACTGGATGTTGCAACTGGGAATGCTGCACCAGGAGAGGCGCTGGCGTGGGCGTCAGAGGACGTCTACACTGACTCACTCATCACGGAGGAGGTCCAGGGAGTAACTGCGGAGAGCCAGCCGCTGGAGGTCGCTACTGGAGGAGCTGCACCAGGAGAGGCACCGTCGGAGGTGTCAGCCACGACAGCTGCCATGGAGGACCGTCCAGAGGGCGCCGCTATGACGGACGTCGACACCAGCCCACCCAAGATGGAGGGGAAGCACACCACTACGCCAGGGCGGAGAGCCATGGCCAGCCAGCTGGGTGGTCCTACGGAGCCTCGGGGTAACCAAGGTGGCAGGCTACCTGCTCGGGGTAACCAAGGTGGCAGGCTACCTGCTGAAAGCGGCGGTCCCTCTGAGCCTCCAGTTCACAACGGTGGCAGGCGACCAGCTAAAAGCAGACTGGTGGCGTTCGAGAAGGGTGGCGTTTGCCCCAAGCCTGCGTGTCACAAAGGTGGCAGGCGACAGGCTAAAGGCAGACCAGGGTCTGTCCGAAATCGGGGGCTGGGCGCCAACCCAGCACCCCCAAAACCACTCAGAAGGAAGTCTGAGTGGGTGTGGCCTGACATGCGAGCGCCCGCTCGGAAAGAGAGGGGCGGGGTGCTACGTCAGGTCATTTCGGTTTTTACCGCCAGGATCCAGGCAAAGAGAATGCTTCGTCCTGGTGGGGCTGGAATAATTAGAAAAAAGAAGGTAAAGATAAAAGATAAGCCTTCCTCACCCTCTGCGGAGGGAGCAACCAGCTCTTTCTTGGCAACAGCTGAGAAGAGGCCCCAGGAGGGAGCTGCTGGAAAAGCAGTCCCACTGGCGGCTGGTGGTGCCAGCAACGTGACACTGGCGAACGAACTGACACTTGCGCTGCCACCCTCAAAGTAAGGGAGCAGTGCGGACGAGAAGCGAAAAGAGGCCAGCGCGGTGTCTAAAAAATCGAAATGTCTTATTTGAGCGACTGTTTACATAGGAATTTCGAGATATACTTTGTAAATGAATGTATCATTTCTAGGATTTGCAATATTACCACAGAAGAAATAACTTAACGCATAATGAAATGTATTAAGCTACTTGTAACTTCCAAAACTATGCCACTAAGTCCAAAATGCAAACAATGGTTGGAAAGTTCTTCCGCCCAACAAAATGTATTCTTTACTGATGTTTGACTCATGATCTGAGTAACCAAACCGTTTGAATTATTATTTGTTGATTGTATAAGAAGCATTTTTGTATGTGTGCTTGAAGTTTAAGTTAAGGTTTCTTAAGGTGAAATTGTAGATCAACTATTTTAATAATCTTTTAACCCTTTTGCCCAAATTGCAATGTCAGTTACCATGGCTAAATGCCCTAAAATAGGACATTGACTTAGTGGGAGGAGAGAAGAAAAGACACATCACGTGGGTGTCAAACAAATGGGCCCTGGAGGGTTCATGCTTAAATGTAGATAATAACTACAATTAAAGTTAATTTGTCCTGGGATTTAGGAAAAAATCTCAGGGATAAACTAGTGGAAAAGAATTGTTGCTAAATTAAATTGGTCATGATTTACTATGAAGTAAAGTCAATTTGAGATCAAATATTAGCCACAATGTCCAAAAAGTATTTCAAACAAATTGAGAACATTAAGTTGAACTGTTAATTGTTTCAGTGTATGGGTTTGGAGCCACTTAGAGACAATGTGTGAAATGTGTGTTGAGAAGGTTTACAGAGAGCCATACTAAACAATTGTTTTACAGAGCCGTTATCTAAAGAGCCAAAAAGCTCACGAGGAATGTTCTGTGTGTGTCCTGGATCCTAGATCAGACACACAGGTGGCAGGTGTGGAATAATCTATGATTATGAAAGATAACTGTGGATTATTATTAATGATATAGTAATGTACTTAGTTTCAACTGTCCTGTTGGAGAAGACAATGTCCCATTTAAGTGAGTCTAGCAAGCTCACAGTAGACCCCCTGGTGAGGTAGCAGCTTCAAAGAGCTCCTTGCATACCAAGCGGGGGAAGGTTGAAGATAAGGGACAAAGGCTTGTGTGATAAGTAGCAGTACATGACCAAGCGCAAAGCCTTGTGGGTAACCAGAACTTCCTGTTGCTTAAGTTCTGCCCTAAAGGCGGACCTTATGTGTGAAGTTGATATAATAGGCTGCCTGAGCACAGGACCTTAGATTCAATTGCTGTGCCAGGGGAATGGGACCTGGTACAGGTTGCTAACAACTTGGCGAGAGAATGGATGGACTAAAGTAAGTGAGAATTAACTATGTAACGATTATAACTCTGATGTGTTCATAATGGGATGAGGATTCACGTCATTTAATATTGTTGTTCTCTGTGTTTTGTTTTCTTACAGGTTTAATAACCTAACCGGTCTGTCTAAGTGATGTAACTAACGTCTGTTTATACCTTAGCCTGACGCTGACTTAATGAACCAGCGCCAGGTCTATCTGTAACTGACCATGTAACTTATGTATTCGATTTATGTATTATGTGTGATTTAGTGAATAAATATCTAAAAGACAACTGATTTGAGTGATTAGCTTAGAACACCACCCTCCCTCGACCCCCTTTTTCATTGGGCTTTAGCAACCGTAGCCACTGCTCAAGGCAGGAAGCACGTGATTTGCTAGAAAAGTGAACAGATCTGGTAGCGTCAGGTTAACGCCTACTCCCTCCTTATCACAGTGTTTCTAAAAGTGGTGCTTTTTATAAGACGTATAGTGACATTAGATGTGACACGTTGTGAGCTTGTAGATCTGTTATTTCTATTAGCTAAAAGTTTGGGGTTCCCAATGTCTCTCTCTCTGAAATTAGCAGTTTTTTTTTCATGTACGTGTGTGCGTGTGCGTGTGCGTGTGCGTGCGTGCGTGCGTGCGTGTGTGTGTGTGTGAGTCAGCAAGTAACCCATTGAAGCCGATTCTACATGTCTCCTAAATCTCAACAGTTTTCTGAAAAACGTATCTTTCTATATCAGTGGTGCTGAATCTTTTTCATGTCAAGGACCCCCAAAATTATATGTATTTGGCCGCGGACCCCCATCAAAATATGTTGTTCCAGGGACCCCCAGAAGCAAAGATTTGAGTTAAAGATGTTCGCATTAGAAATATATATATTCAGAAGATTTTCACACATTTTCACGATTTTTCAAAAATAGCAGATCTACAAGCTCATAGCGCGGCACTCGGTGCCGTGCTATGAGCTTGTATATCTGCTATTTTTGAATAGCCAAAATAATGCTTTTTAGCTCAAATCAAAAAATGACACTGTTCCAGGTCTTAATGGGGTGCATTAGGTGTCTCTATATAATGTATATCTCTATAGTCTGAAACAAGCTATAGAGTGTTTGGACCATGTTTCTGCTCTTATGTATCAGTAATTAATGTCAGATGTACAGTTGTAAGTGAAAACTGTCAAATTACATTTTGGGATAAATAGTGTAATAGTGTAAAGGAAATGGCAAATTCTCTGTCAATCTTTGAAATGAGGATGAGATACAAAGATGGCCACCAGTGTTGATTTTCACAGCAAATTTTTATTTAGTCATAGTCTTTTGAATCAAATTCCATTTAGTTTTAGTCATATTTTAGTCATCTGAAATGTTTTAGTTTTTGTCTGTTTTGTTGATTGTTGAAAGTGTATGTTGGCGGTGCCTTGATGGCGTCATAATGGCTGATTTTACACTTGGTTGCATGCTGAAAATAGCAGATCGTCTATTTTCAGAGCGCAACACCCGAGCGCAACCAAACATAAAATGACTCGTCTTTTAGTTCTACTGGATCTCTTCTCCACTAGATCCCTCACTAACATTTTAGTCTAGTTTTTATTTGTTGACAAAATTGTCATAATATTTAGTATATCTTAGTATTAGTCATCATAGCTTATAGTTTTAGTGGACGAAATCAACACTGCATGCCCACCAAAGGTTTTATAAAGCAGACAGACAGGGTGTGTGTCTTTCTGTCAGAGTTGAAGTTAACACATTGGGTGCCAAAAAACGTATATATACTTCTTTTCAAAAACTGACGTCGAGTGCCAAAACTGTATATATACGTTTAAAAAAAAAAAAAAAAAACATTTTTTTCCCCCCCTTCACAGCATGAGGAGATATCATTTTTCAAAGATTTAGACTTTAATCCACTTCCTGGTTAACTTATGACTTCAAAAGCCTGTATCTCTGCTCCTGTTTACTTTTTTTTTTACAATGTAGCTGCAATTATGGAACGGATTACCGAATGTTTTAAATGTTTTCCCCCCGATTGTACGAGACCTCTATGTGTGTAATGAGGGGATCACCGTGAGGACGGTGATCACTGATAATATTTTGTGACTACTTGAAAAAGGTTAAAAAATGGTTAAAAATCCAGCCACTCAACGTACACTTTTTTAATAAAACTCTGGCACCCCAAGTGTTAAGAATCAAAATGGATCTGTTGGTGAATGAGTCTAGAGGTAATGAGACCTGGGCAAAGGTTCTGTGGTTGTTGGTTTAACACTTTATTTGATTGTCTCCCCTCTCTGTATGTATATTTATTTTCTCTTTGCATAACTTATGTATGCTACTTTGATGTGTTTGTGCATCCTTTTCTATATTAATGTTATAATACAGTGTGTGTACTGTGTTTATACTATACTGTATGTTTATGCTTGCTGCCTCTGTGGCATGTCACTGCCCCCGGGCATGTGTGTGTGTGTGTGTGTGTGTGTGTGTGTGTGTGTGTGTGTGTGTGTGTGTGTGTGTGTGTGTGTGTGTGTGTGTGTGTGTGTGTGTGTGTAGGCCACCAGGCACAGGTGATATTGTTCATTTGCAGATGTACTCTGACACTTCCCTTCAGCTCAACGCCAAGAGCAACTTACGCACGCACGCACGCACGCACGCACGCACGCACGCACGCACGCACGCACGCACGCACACACACACACACACAGAGAGAGAACCCAGGGATACAACACGCCAGAGGAGGAACTGTCACGGTGAACCAGAGTCACAGGGAAGGCGATCATTTAACAAGCACCATCTACTAGAACTAGACACACCAGCACCACCTAGAGCAGTGGTTTTCAACGAGTGGTCCGGGGACCACCAGTGGTCCTTGGGGGGGGGGGGGGGGTACCAGGGGGTCCCCAGCTAAATTAGTTAGCGTCACAATCATTTTAACCACTTAGCTTTGGCTATTCAAAAATAGCAGATATACAAGCTCATGCATTGAGTGCCGCACTATGAGCTTCTAGATCTGCTTTTTTTGAGAAATCTTGAAAATGTGTGCAAATCTTTGAATATGTATATTTTTAAAGCGAAATTTTTTAACTCAAATCTTTGCTTCTGGGGGGTCCCTGGAACAAAATATTTTGATGGGGGTCCGCGGCCAAATACATATAGTTTTGGGGGTCCTTGACATGGAAAAGATTGAGCACCTGATATAGAAAACTGTTGAGATTTAGGATGTAGAATCGGCTTCAGGTCTCAATGGGTTAAAGCATTTTCAGATGGGGGTCTGCGGCCAAATGTATATCAATTTAGGGGTCCTTGACATGAAAAAGGTTTGAAAACCACTGTCCTAGAGGTAGACCTGGAGGCAGCCCTCCCCAAACACCCCTAGAGGTAGACCTGGAGGCAGCCCTCCCCAAACACCCCTAGAGGTAGACCTGGAGGCAGCCCTCCCCAAACACCTGCCAGTGAGAGCAACCTAAACAGTAAAGTGTTCATTTAACTCTCAAAAGTTAAATGAACATTACAAATATTACTCTCATTACAATTATGGATAAGTTAGTGAGTACATTGTATTTTCAGCCCCTCCCCCTCATAATTGTTTTTAATGTAGTAAACGCACCCAACGAGAAGGTTTCATAACATAAAAGAAAGGGAAGAATAGATAAATGCTTGTATCCTGTATATACGACGGGCGGCTTCCAGATGGCGCACAGCTTTCCAGATGATGTCCTGACCCCCGAGTTAATTACATAACAAGTGCAAACAGGGAGCGTGTGTGTGTGTGTGTGTGTGTGTGTGTGTGTGTGTGTGTGTGTGTGTGTGTGTGTGTGTGTGTGTGTGTGTGTGTGTGTGTGTGTGTGTGTGTGTACTGCATTGATAGCAGGCAGGGCCTCGTGGTGAAGTGCAAGGCATGTACGGTGAGGAACAGCGCTGTGCGCTTCCCTGCGTACGCATAGAACAATATTTCTATAAAACTAACCAACTTGTTGTGTTGAGCTCAGTGGTGTAAAGTATTTCCAATTGTCTATACTTTTACTTCTACTCCATTGCATCTCAGAGGCAAATATTGTACTTTTCTCCACTACAAAAGTTACTAGTTATATCTGAAGTAACTACTAGTTACTTCAGATATAAATTATGACATTATAAAACATACATTTACCACTTTGTCCCTATTTTATACCTAGGCTATTTGAAAATAGCCGATCTACAAGTTCACAAGATGCAACACGTTGTGAGCTTGAAGATCCGCTATTTTCAAACATTTTAGTACTTTTACCTTTGGTACTTTAAGTACATTTTGATACCAATACTTTTGTACTTTTACTCAAGTACATTTTTAATTCCGGACTTTCACTTGTAACAGAGTACTTCTACATTGCAGTATTGATAATTTTACTTAAGTAGTAAAACATTTGAGTACTTTTTCCACCACTGGTTGAGCTGAATTGGTTCAATGTAATTATGTCCCGTGAGATTTGATTAGGCCACGGTTTGCCAGGTGTGTCCATTGCGTTGGCAAATGGAGAGTGGGGGAGCGGAGCATTCCCCGGGTACACTCGCTTTAATTTAATCTCACTCAAGAGTTACATTCAGGGAAAACATAGTAGCGTGGGAAAACATATGTTTACATTTCATTTAGGCTTTGCTTTACTGATTATCTCTGCCGGGAGGCCCGAACGGCCGAAGGCGAGGGATTGTGTTTTCACTCTGTGTGAGTCTGTCTGTCTGTCTGTCTGTTGTGTCTGTTTGCGTGACTAATCTCACACAAACAGACACAACAGACAGACAGACAGACAGACAGACAGACAGACTGACAGACAGCATTGTGCTCATGCAGATCGATCTGCTATTTTCAAAATGTTTGCCTCTGTCTTATATTATTTGACAATTTGGCCAATGTTTCACCAGTTTTATATAGTATAGTTTGTGGATTACTTTTGATGCAGTTAATGGTCTTTTTTCATTTCATTTTTTATTTTCTTTCTTTATTTTTTTTTTAGGTATTGAAAAGGTCTTAAATTGTCACGTCACTGTAATGCGAGGACCCCCTGAAGGTCCTGGCCCACATGTTGAGAACCACTGCCTTAGGACTCTTGGTCTGGTGATTGACCCGTCCAGCAGGTCCTCATAACATGTCAACAAGGTGACTCACTGTGTTGTCTATCATGATGTGGTTCATTTGCCTCGCTGTGATGGCTGTGGGCTACAACACAACAAAACCTGCAATCTTAAATGTTCAAATATACAAACAGTTATGATTATTATTTATTATTATGAGCATTATCATTATCATTATTATTATCATTATTATTATTATTATTATCATTATCATTATCATTATTATTATTATTATTATCATTATCATTATTATTATTATTATTATTATTATTATTATTATTATTATTATTATGAGCATTATCATTGTCATTATTATTATTATTATTATTATTATTATTATTATTATTATTATATATACAAATCTTATAGGCCATTGGTTCTCAAAGTGGGGTCCGGGGACCCCCAGGGGTACTTGAGGGAGTTCCAGGGGGTCCCCAGCTAAATGATGGATAGTTAGGAACCAACTCTGAGAGTGTACCAAATGGAACCAAATGGACCCTTATGGGTCTGT
>NC_139960.1:1779559-1784559 GCF_963454915.1 Gymnoscopelus microlampas
TTCTAGAAATTAAAAGTATATTTTGCGTGGGTCTGAGTCTGAATCTTAAAGGTAGGGTAAGTGATTTTCTTTGGTTAAAATAAGTGTTAAATAGCTCTATATTGTGATAGTACTCATTGCTATAGAGTGTTTGTTCAGTAAAAGGAGTCTCCTTGTCTCTCCAGCTCTTTATAAAACAGAAAATACATTTTCGTTTCAGTTTCAGTTTAATTTCCAATTTTATCCAATCAGGATACAGATTAAACAAGTGAAATTGGAAGTGATGACACTAAGAAATGAGCAGAAAAAATTGGAACTGGAACACTTTACAAATGAAGCTTAAAAATGGGTACTTTCTCCTGATTGGCTGAGATTTTGACACCTACCGAAAAATGTATTTTCTGTTTATTAAAGAGCTGGAGAGACGGGGAGTCATCTGTTACTGAACAAACACTCTATAGCAATGATTACTATCAGAATATAGTATTTTAACTTTTTAACAAAATACTTTTTGTTTTAAACAAAAAATATCACTTACCCTACCTTTAACCGTATAGAATGGAATAGAGATGTTTAAATGGATCGTTTATGTCCTTATGTTGAATTTACACGTGGATGTAATTCTGGTATACGGCTTGTTTAGTCGAGTCTCACTTTAACCAGTGTTTTACATTGTACCTGCTTTTTCTCCAACGTCATAGAGACTCTGCCTAGATATGAACAAAAACCTACAGCTTCCTGTACATTGGAGAGAATGAATTCGCTCTGGAGATTTTCTTTAACCCATTGAGACCTGAAGCCGATTCTACATGTCTCCTAAATCTCAACAGTTTTCTGAAAAACGTATGTTTCTATATCAGTGGTGCTCAATCTGTTTCATGTCAAGGACCCCCAAAATGATATGTATTTGGCCGCGGACCCCCATCAAAATATTTTGTTCCAGGGACCCCCCCAGAAGCAAAGATTTGAGTTAAAGATGTTCGCTTTAAAAATATATATATTCAAAGATTTGCAGACATTTTCACGAATTTTCAAAAATAGCAGATCTACAAGCTCATAGCGCGGCACTCGGTGCCGCGCTATGAGCTTGTAGATCTGCTATTTTTGAATAGCCAAACTGTAAAATAATAATACTTTTTAGCTCAAATCTAAAAATGACACAGTTCCAGGTCTCAATGGGTTAAATAACACAGGGATGGAGGGAGAGAGAGCATAAATGAATGAATGAATAAATATATTTGGTGATAAAAAAGGAAAGAGCACATCAGCACTTCCATGACAATAACACACTCAATATCACGAGGATAAAAGCCACACAATAAAGCCCTGAGGCTTATTTCCATTGCTGTCCTCTAAAAACACATTAAAAACAATAAAACAACCACATATTACAAAAATCATATCTATACTGTCAATATCATGGTGTGTTCTGGTCAGCAGCATATACAGTATGACATTATTCTATGTCCTCTAATAAGCCTCCCAGATCATATGCACCGAGACGTTTCTGACGTTTCATTGATTTCAAGAAAAATAATCCATGTGTTCGCTGAGAAATGCTTTAACCCATTAAAACCGGGAACGCATCTGTGTAACCACTTAAACCATTATGTTATGCTTTGGCTATTCACAAATAGCAGATATACAAGCTCTTAGCACGGCACCGAGTGCCGCGCTAAGAGCTTGTATATCTGATAGATTAGATAGGCTTGTAGATCTGCTAATTTTTGGGGAAAAAAATGTTTTGCTTGTATTTGTTTCTCTGTTTTTGTCTCTTACAAAAATCTAAATAAGTCATAACCTAAAAAAAAGAAAGAAAATGATGATAAGAACGTGATAATCTAGAAGGGGGAGAGTGGTTGATTTAATCTCCGTTGAAAATAACTGATGTACTGTACAAGATCGGCTATATTGTAGATCGGCTTGCAGATCTGCTATTTTCGGTGCATGACACCTGCACACATGGTAAGTATAAATCACCCCATGTGGAGAGAAAGGAACAGAGAGGTGGAAGCGATACGCCGCCAGTGGTGGAAAAAGTACTCAAATGTTTTACTTAAGTAGAAGTATCAATACAAGTACATTTTTAATTACGGGCTATCTTTACTTGTAACAGAGTATACTTCTACATTGCAGTTTGAGTAAAAGTACATGAGTATTGCTATCAAAATGTACTTAAAGTACCAAAAGTAAAAGTACTTCAATATTTGAAAATAGCAGATCTACAAGCTCACAACGCGCCGCGATGCGACGCGTTGTGAGCTTGTAGATCGGCTGTTTTCAAATAGCCATAGTATAAAACAGGGCTAAAGTGGTTAATGTATGTTTTATGATGTAATAACATTTGCCTCTGAGATGTAGTGGAGTAGAAGTAAGAGTATAGACAATTGGAAACACTCCAGTAAAGTAAAAGTGCCTCAAAATTGTACTTAGTACAGTACTTGAGTAAATGTCCTTTATTACTTTCCACCACTGTGTGCCCCCCCCCCCCCCCCACCTCGGTGGTCTTGACCCACTTATGATGCTTGGGGTGAGGGATAAAGCCCAGCTGAAGCCGTGCAGAGGCCTTTATCCAGACAATAAATGAGCCTGGACCACCAGGAACATTACTTATGTATTTAGAGTAGAGCTGGAGCTCTGTAGCCCTATAAACCCACTGGTTCTCAGAGTGGGGCCCGGGGACCCCCAGGGGTCCTTTGGAGGGGGTACCAGGGGGTCCCCAGCTAAATTAGTCACAATCATTTTAACCCGCTTTAAAACATTATTTTATACTTTGGGCTATTCAAAAAAAATAGCAGATATACAAGCTCACAGCGGGTCACTTTGTGCCGTGGTATGAGCTTGTAGATCTGCTATTTTTTTTTTAAATCGTGAAGATTTTCTGTAAATCTTTTTTTGTTTTTTTTCACACACATCTTTGCTTCTGGGGGTCCCTGGCACAAACTCTTTTCAGGTGGGGGTCCGCAGCCAAATACATATTCACCCATTGAGACCTGGAACTGTCTCATTTTTAGATTTGAGCTAAAAAGCATTATTTTACACTTTGGGCTATTCAAAAATGGCAGATATACAAGCTCGTAGCGCGGCACCGAGTGCCGCGCTACGAGCTTGTAGATCTGCTATTTTTGAAAAATTGTGAAAATGTGTGCAAATCTTTGAATATATATCATTCTAAAGCGAACATTTTTAACTAAAATCTTTGTTTCTGGGGGGGTCCCTGGAACAAAATATTTTGATGGGGGTCCCTCGCCAAATACATATCATTGACATGAAAAAGATTGAGCACCACTGATATAGAAACATAGGTTTTTTCAGAAAGGTTGAGATTCAGGAGACATGTAGAATCGGCTTCAGGTCTCAATGGGTTAATTTGGGGGTCCTTGACTTTTGAGAAGTTTGAGAAGCACTGCCCTCTCCCCTCTCCTCTATTTGTCTCCACTCTCGGCACCGGTCCACTTGGTTCCTCCTCTCATCTCCCATCAAAGAACTCCCCCCCCCCCCAAATCTAAAAAGTAAATTGGTTTTGTTTCTCTTTGATGCTTTAGGAAAAACACTAAACTATGGTCTCCCAGACCAGCACTCCCAGGGCACGCAACTCAAGCGTATAACTAAAGCCTAAAGGTTGTTACACACCGGGGCGATTTATTCGTGCGAATAATGCGTTTTTTTTTAAAACCTTATAAAGTCAATGGCTCCATACATGGAGCGAAAAAGCGAAAAAGCGAAGCGAAAAAGCGTCTTTTAATTATTCGGAACGAGTCCGAATTTTGCGTATATTCGCTATTTTCGCCGGTGTGTAAGGACCTTAATTGTATACGAAAAAAAATATATTAATACTCAAGTAAAGTGAGCTTCAGATACTCAAAAGATGTACTTAAAGGGCAAGACCACTTTGGTAGAGGTTTGGGTTGTGTAGTTACCTTGCCATGATGTAACTCCAAAGGTGGGCAAGAAATCAAAAATAATTGCTCCATTGATTAGAGATTGATAATTCAAAATATGCTCCTCATTGACTTACATTGTACGGTAAAACAGATCTCAAAGTCACTCTTTTAGCACGTAAATGAACATGAACAAAGCTGATTCAGACAATATAGAACATCACCAAACCCAGTACTGTTTGTTTTTTTAATACAAATTTCAACTTCCTGTTGATTTTACTATTTGAAGATCCGGATCCGGATCCGCGGATCAAGTCCGGGTTTTCTTCTAAATAAAAATAGTAAAATCAACAGGAAGTTAACATTTTTATTAAAAAAAAAAACAGTAGTGGGTTTGGTGATGTTCTATATTGTCTGAATCAACTTTGTTTCCGTCCATTTACTTGCTAAAAGAGTGACTTTGAGAGCTGTTTCAGTGTACAATGTAAGTCAATGAGGAGCAGATTTTGAATGATCAATTTGACAATTTCTAATCAATAGAGCAATTATTTTTGATTTCTTGTCCACATTTGGAGTTACATGGTAAATGGTAAATGGTAAATAATGGCAAGGTAACTACCCAAACCTCTACCAAAGTGGTCTTGCCCTTTAAGTACAGTACTCAAGTAAATGTACCTCGATACTGCACAGCACTGCAATCTATTAGTGGGCAAAAGGCCTCCTCCCCTCTCCACCCCCGTACCCCCCCCCCCCCCCCCCCCCCCCGCAGCCCCCCAGGCCCTGCTGGAAATGTTGCTGACTTACAGATCAGAATCTGGCCAAATCGTCTTTCTTATCAAACTTGGAGTGTGGATGAAAACAATAATAATAATAATGTAAACCTCTTTCCCCACTCTGTGCCCTCCATGCCTCTGACCAAGGACGGCATCGATGGGAGCGAGCGGTCAGGGTGTTAGCTGTTCAAATCAATGCCCGGATAAAACAAAGAAAAACAAGCTCTCAACGTAATGCAACATGAAATGAAATGAATGAAATTGTAGATCGGCCATTTTCAGTGTGCAGCGCCACCGTCACACCAGTATAAGTACAGTAAACCATGTAAAGAAATGGATGACTTTATTATTGAGATGGCTGATGGTG
>NC_139960.1:1785975-1805975 GCF_963454915.1 Gymnoscopelus microlampas
GCTTGTAGATCTGCTATTTGTGAATAGCCAACATATAAATGGGGTCCTTGGGGGTCCCTCCAAGTGGAACCCCGGACCCACTTTGAGAACCAGTGTCTTAGGTTGACGCAAAGAAAGGGAACACCATTTATTAGGCCGACTCGTGCCCCCCGGCAACTGAGAACAACCCCCCCCCCCCCCCCCCCGAAAAAGAAAAAAAAACGGATGAAAGAAGAACGTGGCTGAAAGCCATTAGTGGAATGTGTTGAATGTAAGAGCCTTTCACGGCACATTCTCGTGTGCTTATCAAGCACTTCTCAAAACATAAAAGCAACTTGCAGTGGCCTCCTTCCTCTCCGACCCAGATAATTACCAAATAAAAGACACACACACACACACACACACACACACACACACACACACACACCACACACACACACACCACACACACACACAACACACACACACACACACACACACACACACACACACACACACACACACAGAGAGAGAGAAGAGAGAGAGAGAGAGAGAGAGAGAGCGAGAAGAGCACAATAATAGGGCATCAATAACCCGTGACGTTAATCACAACTCGGAACCAGGGAACACCTGGGCCCACTTCATCACCGCACCGCTCCCACCCAGATTGATGACGGTGTGGATCCAGGTACAACCGGTTCTGGGCAGAAGGGCTACGTGGGTAATGCAGTTCTATTAACGCTTAAGACCGGGGACGAATCTGTTTCGTTTTTATATTCCGTCGGCTATTGTAGATTTGCTATTTTTGAATAGCCCAAAGTACGAAATAATGGTTACATAATGGTTTACACTAGATTGCGTTCCCGGTTTCAATGGGTTAACAGAGAGAGAGAACAGAGAGAACAGAGAGAGAGAGAGAGAGAGAGAGAGAGAGAGAGAGAGGAGAGAGAGAGAGAGAGAGAGAGAGAGAGAGAGAGAGAGAGAGAGAGAGAGAGAGAGAGAGAGAGAGAGAGAGAGATGGGGGGGGGGGGGGGGGCAGAAACCTTGTATCTCCATTTGTGTTTTTTTTCCCACACATGAACAGCCTATTTTATACATCAGTGTCACACAAAAGTAGCGAGAATAGCCACAAGCCCACAGAGCACTGCTTATTGAGAGCTATTTTTAAAAGGAAAGAAGAAATACAAAAATATGACATGCCCAAAATATGGATGCCAGTTTTAAAGTGTCTGTCTGTCGGTTTTATAAATATATCACCCCAGAATCATAACAGGGTCTAAATAACTATACTGTAGGCCTACATTGGGATCCAGTGGAACACGTTCTTTTACCATGAAGAAAGTGAAGATTTTGGAGATACAATACACTACACTGGCTCCCGGTTGTTTTTAGGATTGATTTTAACATTATTTTACTAGTTTATAAAGCTCTAAATGGTCTGGCACCTTCCTACCTCTATGACTGCCTAGAGAGATATGTTCCAAACCGGCCCTCAGGTCTTCAAGTGCTGACCTACTCGAGGTGCCTACAATGACATACAGTATAACAAATACGGTGAAGCAGCATTCTGCTTCTACGGACCGACTGCGTGGAATAAACTCCCATTACACCTAAGACAGGCAGCCTCTGTGGATAGCTTTAAAGCACAGCTCAAGATCTACTTCTTCACTCTTGCTTTTAGCTGATTCTTTGGTTGATTTTTAAGTCTCTGTGTTGTTACCCATGTCCTCACTGTATTGCCTGATTCACTGCCTTTTGATATTATTTTAATGTTGTTTTATGCTCTTTTTTGCTTTATTGTTAAATTGGCTGTAACTGTAATTGTATTCTTTCTCTGTATAGCACTTTGAGCATTTGCATTTCATGTCATGACAGGTGCTATACAAATAAAGTTTATTAATATTATTATTATTAACAGTTTCTGCTCAACAGCGACGATGGCAGCCTGTCTGGTATGACGACATCAAGCCATATCATCCAAGACATTACATATTCAGTGTGAGAGTAAGCATACAGCATGATGACTGGTGCATACAGTACATACGGGTGCATTTCTCCTTTCCGACATGTCGCCTTTCCGACGTTGACGAACCCTATACCTAACCCTAACCCTAACCCTAACCGCACGCGGAAGCCACTAGTCGGAGTGGTGAGATGTCGGAATGGAGAGTGAACACCAGTACATACAACCGGAAGATACGGCCCATACATGCCTGACACTTTGCCCACTCTAAATGTTAATCCAGCCTATACGCGATATGCTGCTAGACCAGCTATTTTCACATTGTTATTGCTTTTATTGTATTATTTGAAATAGGGCTTAAGTGGTTATTTCATATAATGTACTTTTTTTCTTTTCTCTTAGAAATGTAGGGGAGTCAAAACCATCAAAAAATACAAATAAAGTACAGGTACTCAAAAGACATTTAGTTACAGTACCCTAAATGTGCTTAATTAACTTAACCCATTAAGACCTGGAACTGTGTCATTTTTAGATTCAAGCTAAAAAGCATGATTTTACACTTTGGGCTATTTTTGAAAATTCGTGAAAATGTGTGCACATCTTTGAATATATATATATATTTTTAAAGCGAACATTTTTAACTCAAATCTTTGCTTCTGGGGGGTCCCTGGAACAACATATTTTGATGGGGGTCCGCGGCAAAATACATATCATTTTGGGGGTCCTTGACATGAAAAAGATTGAGCACCACTGATATAGAAACATACGTTTTTCAGAAACCTGTTGGGATTTAGGAGACACGTAGAATCGGCTTCAGGTCTCAATGGGTTAAATGAATTGAAGTTAATTAATCTAAGTTAATTATAACTGTTAATAACCGGCATTTGGGAAAACTACAGTGGGTTAAATGTTACAGGGTTGATTACTGCTTGGTCTGAAGCAGTAAACACATTGTGGAATAGCGTTATGAGTTGAAAGGTTTCTCTGTTCAAATTGGATCGTTCATTATTCATTAATTCATTCCAGAAACGTGCCAGTTTTGCTATAAATAGCATTGAAATCACAATTAAAATTGAACTCTCGTTAAATATTAGATATTATATATTACGCCCACATGTTTAGTTCAATGTTTATTGACCCGGTAAGTTATCTGTCAATTTATCCATTTGTAACTCTGGGAGTGTACCAGTGGTGGAGAAAGTACTCAAATGTTTTACTTAAGTAAAAAAAAAAGACTGCGATGTAGAAGTACTCTGTTACAAGTAAAAGTCCGGAATTAAAAATGCACTTGAGTAAAAGTACAGAAGTATTGGAATCAAAATGTACTTAAAGTACCAAAAATGTTTGAAAATAGCAGATCTACAGGCTTGTAGATTGTCTATTAAAATAGGGCTAAAGTGGTTAATGTATGTTTTATAATATAATGATTTATATCTGCAAAGTAACTGGTAACTAAAGCTGTCAAATAATTGTAGTGGAGTAAAAGTACTATATTTGCCTCTGAGATGTAATGGAGTAGAAGTAAAAGTACTGACAACTGGAAATACTCAAGTAAAGTAAAAAAATACCTCAAAACTGTACTTAAGTACAGTTTGAGTAAATGTACTTAGTTACTTTACACCACTGTGTTGAGTGTCCACACACCAAATGGACCAGTAAAAAGGCTGTATTGGTTTACACGTCGTACCCTCTCACAGTGTTGAAGTAACACTATGGGTTTGACTGTGTAGAAACACAACAAGGCGAGGTTAATGGGGTACGACTGCTCTGTTGTAACCGGCACAGAATAAAAGGCTGTAGACGCGGGGCGGCGCGCGTTTGCATTATCTTTATGCTAATGTGCTGCTGGAACCACACGTCAGTTAGCTTAGCCACCCTACAGGGCCAACATACAGGGGCCAGGGCTCAGTGGCGTGCACAGACATTTTGAGGGGCAGGTGCTCAAGTAAATTATACTTTTTTATGTCGACTTGGTCTGCTCTTTTTTCCCTCTACACCTATACCTCTTTGCCAAAAATAGCCGATCTACAAGCCCACAACGCCTCGCGCTGCGAGGCGTTGTGGGCTTGTAGATCGGCTATTTTTGTCTAAAGTTCTCCACAGAAAAGGGATGCTAGGTTTTGAGTGGTTATGGTAAAAAGAAAAAATCACACCTGTGTGAAGGTAGCGGCGCCTTTGATATATTTTGTCATAGATATGTGTTTCTACTAGAGAAACAATATTAAATCTCTGTAAATTTATTTCAAGGCTTCCAGTGGCACTAAATAGTGCCATTGGAAGCGAATCACCAAATGCATTCCAAGGTAAGTGGCAAAAACTGATCTGTCATAGCTGATAGAGTGGGTACCTAAAAAGGAAATAAAAAATAAACCTTGTGTATACATGTGGTACCAGAAAGATATTTATGTTTTATGAAATAATGTATACAATTTATAAGCCGTACCCAGAGTCTTTATATTGACCTTAGTGTTATTAGCAAAGCATCGTGGTCTTTTGCTGTGTAGTATGAACTGTACAGAGATGGATGTGCAGTGACTTGTCCGTTGTTTCGGAAGTACGCGTGGTCTATGTGTCCTCCCTCAAAGTGGGTTGCTTCTTGTATGAGTTGAGTGAAGCCTAGTTTCTGAAGAGATTCTGATACGTGGTTGTTGGGGTTTTCACCAAGGCATATGTTTAGATCACCGCATATCAGAGTTGTTTTGATTGGGTCGATTAACTGTGTCAAATTCTGGATCGAGGATGTATGTCCTTTGCTTTTGTAGACACTGATTATTATGTCTATGTCTGGCTAATCCCTTGCCATGTCCAATACTGTTTAGATGGAGTGAAAACCCATCAATCTGCAGAGATGGGACATAGTTGTTGTGTGTGAGCCATGTTTCACTGAGGCATATAATGACATCATAGTGATGTCATGAATAGTAACATAGTGATGTCATGAATAGTGACCAATCAGAACGTTGACGGACCTGACCAATCAGAACGTTGACGGACCTGACCAATCAGAACCTTGGCGAGCCTGACCAATCAGAACGTTGACGGACCTGACCAATCAGAACCTTGGCGAGCCTGACCAATCAGAACGTTGACGGACCTGACCAATCAGAACCTTGGCGAGCCTGACCAATCAGAACGTTGACGCAAAAGCCAGGTATAGAGGGCTAATATCCGCTCTATACCTAAAAGTATAGAGCGGCTAGCGCCGCTAAAAAAATCATATCACATAAAGATTTGGCGGACCCCCTGTAGTAACTCTGAGGACCCCCTAGGGGTCCCGGACCCCCTGTTGAAGACCCCTGATGTAAACTGAACTCAAAAGGGCACTTCTGGTCAAGAGGGCAAAGGGCAGGTGCTCTAGCACCACCTAGAGTCTATCTGTGCACGTCCCTGCCAGGGCTGTCTTTGTTTTATAGATTTCAGCGTGTCATGCTGAAAAAAAGAAAGAAAAAAAAGACAGCCGACACAATATCTTGTTATGTTTTTGTTCTCTCTCTGTGTGTGTGTGTGTGTGTGTGTGTGTGTGTGTGTGTGTGTGTGTGTGTGTGTGTGTGTGTGTGTGTGTGTGTGTGTGTGTGTGTGTGTGTGTGTGTGTGTGTGTGTGTGTGTGTGTGTGTGTGCTGTGTGTGTGTGTGTGTGTGTGTGTGTGTGTGTGTGTGTGTGTGTGTGTGTGTGTGTGTGTGCACGCGCGCGTCCGTGCGCGTGCATGTGTGTGTGTGTGTAAATCCACTGAGAACATTCTTTGATACAACTGGCTTTGGAGAGATAACTAATTAAGGTTCCGGAAACAAACCCAAGAACATAATAATACGGAGCAACTCGTTCCCGGGCTTTCATTAAATCGTGTTCTTCTCACTATCTTGGGGGAAGGTTATACTCCTAGTTTTTTACCAGCAATACCACTATGCAGAAATACTCGGCTACAAAGACCTGTATTCAAGACTTTACTTGAGTGAATGTAGCCTACAAAAGTATTGGCCTGAAAATATACTCGATGTACCAAAAGAAAAAGTGCTCACTACTTCGCAACACAGCTTGTAGATCAGCTATTTTCAAACAGCTGAAGTATAAAATAGGGTTAGGGTTTATAATACTAACTGGCCTGTTGTTCATGTGTATCTTGTCTTTTGCTTATAGGCATGTCCAGGCTTGGGCGTGCTGTTTCTTTCTGTCAGACCCATGTTTGACCTTTATGACAAGCAGTGGTGGAAAAAAGTAATCAAATGTTTTACTTAAGTAAAAGTATCAATACTGCAATGTAGAAGTACTCTGTTACAAGTAAAAGTCCCGAATTCAAAATTGACTTGAGTTAAAGTACAAAGGTATTGGTATCAAAATGTACTTAAAGTACCTAGAGTAAGAGTGGTCGCTGTGGTCCGCTCCGGTCCACAGGCCGGCCGTACAGCGTAGTGCAACCCAGGGAGACACTCAACACCTCACACACACACACACACACACACACACACACACACACACACACACACACACACACACACACACACACACACACACACACACACACACACACACACACACACACACACACACACACACACACACACACAGTAAAAGTCCCGGATTCAAAATTGACTTGAGTAAAAGTACAAAGGTATTGGTATCAAAATGTACTTAAAGTACCAAAAGTAAAAGTACTACAATGTTTGAAAATAGCAGATCTACAAGCTCACAACGCGTCGCGATGCGACACGTTGTGAGCTTGTAGATCTGCTATGTTCAAATAGCCTATGTATAAAATAGGGCTAAGAGTGGTTAATGTGTGTTTTATAATGTAATGATTTACTGCAATCTGCAAAGTAACTAGTAACTAACGTTTTGAAATAATTGTAGTGGAGTAAAAGTACAATATTTGCCACCTGAGATGTAGTGGAGTAGAAGTAAAAGTACTGATAATTGTAAACACTCCAGTAAAGTAAAAGTGCCTCAAAATTGTACTTAACTACAGTACTTGGGTAAATGTACTTAGTTACTTTACACCACTGATGATAAGGGTAGGCAAGGTAAGCCTTGGGAGACTATATTGATTAACTATATTGTCTAGACATTATAAGAGGCTATACGTGCCAATGATGTGTTTTGTAAGTTTAGTTAGTGTAGTAAGTTAGGTTAGATTTGTTTTGGTTATTCCATCACTTAGTGTTAGATTATTTAGGTTAGCGTTAAACCCCTGAGGTAGGTTAGAGGTGGTATATTTTTGGTAATACCTGGCACTGCCCTGCCTCCCTCTGTCCTGGTCATTGTTCAATTAAATCGTTTGTTAAAAATCACTTCATGAAAATAAATTCATTTCTTTGCACCTTCCCACCGTGTTGTGTTAGTCCCTGTGCCCTAGACCAGTGGTTTCCAACCTTTTTCATGCCAAGGACCCCTAAAATTGATATACATTTGGCCGCGGACCCCCATTTAAAAATGTTTTGTGCCAGGGACCCCCAGCAGCAAAGATAGCAGTTAATTCTCGCTTTAAAAAAATATAAATATTCAAGGATGTGCACACTTTTTCAAGGTTTTTCAAAAAATAGCAGATCTACAAGCTCATAGCGCGGCACTCGGTGCCGCGCTATGAGCTTGTATATCTGCTATTTTTGAATAGCCAAAGCTAAGTGGTTAAAAATTATTGTGACGCTTATGTTGACTAATTTTGCTGGGGACCCCCTGCTACCCCCCCCCCCCCCCCCCCAAGGACCCCGGACCACTGGTTGAAAACACCTGCCCTGGACTTGTCACGGTCGTAACAAGCACAGATTCTAGCTGTGCACTAGTGGTGCTGCGTTTTGCTCCCCCTCCCCCCACGACCTCCTTGACACGAATCCCTCGAGTTTCATGCAAATTCTCTACGAGTTCTTTGCTTATTTCCCTTGTCGTCTTGCAAGGGAAAAAAAAACTAAAACAAGTGAGTTGTAGTTTTTTTTTTGTGTGTGAGTGAAACAGTGGCCAAATTCAGCTCTCTGGCTTCAGTTGTGACTGACTGGAGGATGACAGAGTTGGAATGAAACCAACACCCTTGACAGTGTCTGCTATAGTGCGCAATGCACATTACCATAGTACTGGGAGAGAGAGAGAGCAAGGAAGGGAACTAGCTGTGTTGTTGATTAGATATCCAACTGAAAAGGTGACACTTCCTCTGACAAAATGATTAGACAGACAGACAGACAGACAGACAGACAGACAGACAGACAGATAGATATCAATTGATGGCAAATGTGAACAAAAGATTATGTCAACCACCAATTCACACTGTAAATTGTGACGATTGTGATTCTAGTACATTTCTAGTACACTCAAAAGTAAATCAAAAAGTAAAGAAAAAAATTGTCATGCCCATTTTAGTGTTTCTCTTAATGAATACCATCTCCCGCATATCAGTCATGACCAGCTTGCCTCTACAAGAAATCAGGATTAAAGCCAGAACTGAACCCTGGATCAACTCAGATCTTTTAACAGCCATTGAATCAAGAAATGAACAAGTTTTTTTTTTAAATTAATTATAGAAAATCTAGGGATGATCAGTCATTCAGGGAATTAAAATAAACGCAGGAACGAGGCCAACCGTATTACAAAGAAAGCCAAAAAACTGAGAAATAACAGAGAATGAAAATAAGCACCAAAGAATTGTGGAAATCACTAAATCAGCTTTAAGATGCAATAGCAAACTCAGGACAAAAACTCACAACCTAAATCTGGATATCGGAGGCACAGTTATCCATGACCAAATTAAACTAAATACTGCAGCTATTTAAATACAGCTGACATGCTGGTAAAAACAAGGGGGAAATGTTAGGCTACTTAAACACTTAAACCAAAGCATCCGTTTTGTGGGGAAAGCTTTTGCTGAAAATAGCCGATCGACAAGCTCACAACGCGTTGCAACGCAACGCGTTGTGAGCTTGTCGATCAGCCATTTTCAGCAAAAGCTTTCCCCACAATAACAGAAAACAGAAAATACACTAGTATATGGAGCCCTGAGGGACCTTAAACCATATACTGGTCATCATGACAACCTTCCCTCCAGATTTCTGAGAGATTCAGCCAAAAAGTCACATTACTCCTTTAATGACTCATAAAACCATTAAACTAACAAAAGTAACCAACGAAAAGGGAAGCAAACTAGATCCCAGCCACCATCCTGTTTCCATTCTGTGGTCAATATGTAAGAACATGTAAAGGGTTCTATAATGGTGAAATAGAATATTACTAGTCATCTCAGAATCTGCCGTTCCAATCGTTCCAATTTCAAATCTGGTTTTAGAAAACCTCATTGGACAGAAACATGTCTGCTTTGCCTGACCGATTATATTAGGATATAAGTAGATATTGGAAGGTTTTGCGGCAGGGTTATGCTGACCCGCAAAAAGCTTTTGACACAGTAAATCATGATATTCTTTTGCAAAAAACTCAGGGCTTTGGGTTTTGACAGTGCATCTGTTCAGTGGGTGAGGTCTTATTTAAAGGGGCAGAGAACAAATAAATGGCACCATGTCCTCACTGCCCAACCACTAATATGTGGGGTCCCACTACGGAGCATCTTAGCTCCACTCCTCTTTTTTAACGTTGATGATTTGAAGTCAGCCTGTGATTGTAATTATTAATATTATTTATTTATTTTTTGTTGACGACGCAGCACTGGCCTCTCACCAGAAGAAATCTGAGGTTGAAACATTACTTAGTAATGAACTCTAAAAAATAAAAAATACCCTGGTTTCAGTGTGCTAGTACTGTAGGTCAAGGGTTCCCAAAGTTAGGGTCGGAACACTGACGGTGGGGTCACAAAATGATTTTGGGTCATGAAAAATATATATTAAAAAAAAAAAAACAGAATGAAAGATATACAATCTAAAAATGTTTACAAATAGTACATTTTACCCATCTCATTTGGTACTGTAAATGTGATTGATTGAATTCAATAGGCGTTTATTATTAGCAGTACAAGTAGCCTACAGTCAAAGGTCATACTAAAATGCACACCGAACGTGCACGTTTATGTGCATAAATTACCTCCAGGTTAGGTGGGGTCAATGGCCGCATTATTTTGGGGTCGCAGGCTGAAAAGTTTGGGAACCCATTCTGTAGGTCATTGCTTCTCAAAGTGGGGTCCGGGGACCCCCAGGGGTCCTTGAGGGAGTTCCAGGGGGTCCCCAGCTAAATGATAGATTAGGCACCAAAGGGACCCTTGTGGGTCTGTAACTCTGAGAGTGTACAAATGGAACCAAATGGACCCGTTACATTGACATACATTGACGTACATTGACATAGATTTGACAATATAAATTGTGGTCCAAGTGATAGAAATGCCATTAAATGGGGGTCTGTAGCCCTAATGCATGTCAAACTGGGGGTCCTTGAAATTAAAATGGTTGAGAATCACTGCTAGAGCCGTAAAAAAAATCTTCTCTTATGGGGGTCCCTGGCATATCTTTTGAAATGGGGGTCCGCGGGCTAATAAGTGTCAATTTGGGGGTCCTTAACATGAAAAAGTTTGAGAACCACTGCTGTAGGGGACTCTGACAGCTATGGAAGAAGGTATTTATACTTAGGCTGCATTTAAGACAATAAAAAAATCGGGATAGAGTATAGCTCTAAAAGTAATCTCAAAGGTCAACCAAAAAAATATAACTTTCTAGCCAGAATATCCACATTTATTGACAAAGGTGCATTGAAAATTTTGGCAGTGGCCCTCATTCAGTGTCATTTTTGATTATGCCTGCACAACCTGGCACAATAGTATCCCTATGATCCTAAAAAATAAATTGCAGACCTCTCAAAATAAATGAGTTAGGTTGGTCCACAGGCTCCAGAACTCATCTCCTGCCCGACTCATTTCAGCAGCCTCGGTTGGCTCAGAGTTTCTTTTATCAAAATGTGCACATGGTTCACAGAACTGTAAACAATGCGGCTCCCAAATATTTATGCAATAACCTTTCCAGGGTTAGTGATATTCATACTGTAGCTACTCTACCAGAGGTGCCTCCACGGACTTCGTTCCATGCAGACTGAAAAGCTGTACAGGCTTATTTTTTTGTGTGGCATCCTTTTGACCAAATGTGTGCAATTAAAAAAAGACCATACAAGGGCAACCGCCGGGCCGGGGGGCCACAAACGGCCCCACCTTCACTTAATGCGGCCCACAGCCCGTTAATATCGGAATACTTGATTTCAGCTGTTACAATTCCAAACATGCAAACATGACCCGCTTTAATTACTCCAGTCTATAGCAGTAGCTTAATGATTAGTATAAAGATTTCCCTTCTTATGTCCAACGTATTTGTATTTAAGTTCATAAAGTTAACATAAGTATAACTAAATGCATTTGAAATTAAACGGTGCGACGCGTTTTGAGCTTGTAGATCTGCTATTTGTGCTACTTCTGTGTGATATAGAATGACGAAGTACAGATTTCATTTACGAAAAAAGAAAACATTCTGTAAAGCCTCACTGTCATTTCCTTGGGCTGTACTTCCAACACATTCCAGTACTCCCAGTCTTGCCCAGCGTGGCAGTGCATACTGCATAGTACAACTAGCCTGAGCCTGGGCATGGAGTTTAGGATTCCTGAACAGCTCTATGAAGTGTAAAGGACAGCGTGAGCTACGAGGCCTCAGCCATGATTGAGGGAGACTCGACTCCGGGGCCGATTGGTGTGCAAGGGAGCCGAGTGACACCGTTTCCCGCTACGCTGTGGTCCGCTCCGGTCCACAGGCCGGCCGTACAGCCTAGTGCAACCCAGGGAGACACTCAATACCTCAGGCTTCAGCCCCCCATCTGTCTCCTCATGCCCCCACCCCCAAACACACGCACGCACACACACACACACACACACACACACACACACACACACACACACACTCCTGTGGAAAGTCCACAGCCCCTCAGCCTGTCCTCCAGACAGCTTTTTGTGCGTGTGCACGTGTCTCTGTGTGTGTGTGTGTGTGTGTGTGTGTGTGTGTGTGTGTGTGTGTGTGTGTGTGTGTGTGTGTGTGTGTGTGTGTGTGTGTGTGTGTGTGTGTGTGTGTGTGTGTGTGTGTGTGTGTGTGTGTGTGAGCGTGCGGATGTGTGTGCATGCACGCATAAACACACGCTCAACACAAAAAGAGACCGAAGGGGGAGACAGAAAGAGAGAGAGAGAGAGAGAGAGAGAGAGAGAGAGAGAAAGAAAGAGAAAGAGAAAGAGAAAGAGAAAGAGAGAGAGAGAGAGAGAGAGAGAGAGACAGAGACAGAGAAAGAGAGAGAGAGAGAGAGAGAGGCCAACAGAATGACAACAGAGAGAGGGAGCCACATTACAGATTCACACAGGAACATCGGCTTCAGCCCCCATGGGTCCTTGTGGATGGAGCTGCAGTATAGCGGCTAGCTAGCTAGCTAACTGGCTCCTGGCGTGACATGTTGGTCCCCAGTAGACCCCTCCCTCCCTGGATCAAACCAATGGGCTGATAGCGTCATGATTGGAACTCTGGTGCCGTCTAACAGCCCAGAGCCCGACACACACACACACACACACACTGACCGCTGTCTGTATCACTGGAGCCGCCCGGCCATGCTGAACACACAGGGCTACCCAGGGAGCTATAGAGCACCAAAGTCTGACGTCATTTACACATCCTAGGTTTGTCTGCCTGGTTGGTGGTTTTCCACCCCCAACACTTTTAAACACATTTCTTTGTGTCTTCATTTCCTTCAGTAAGTCTAACTCTCAAGACACAGTAGGCTATGCCACAAAAAAATGTGTTTGTTCATGTTTGAGCGTGTGGACTGAATTCAAAAGCGAAAAGAAATAGGGTGGCCCCTTTTTTAAAGTGGAAACCTCTTATGTCCCAAAACTGTTTAGAGCTTGTAGATCTGCTACTTTTGATACTTCCGTGTGACGCTGCAGTATGATCAAGTAGGGCGTTACTTTACGATAAAACACAAAACGTAGAATATGGAGATCTGAGGTTTCTGCTCGACAGCAACAATATAAATCAAAAACTGCCAACTTTTCAGGATTCATATAAAAAGAAAGACAGCACAAGTAGCAGATCTACAAGCTCAAAACGTTAGAATGTGGAGAAATCTGTCAGCCATCTTACCTTCCACACAGGCTGGCCTGGCTCTCGTGGTCCCGGCGATCTGGCCCTTCTTACAGGCACAGCGGGCGGTCTGTCTGGCGACGGTCCGCCGAGGTTGGCTGCTGTCCCTGTCCAGCGTCACGATCTCACACGTCCCCGCCGCCAACTGGCCTGCAAGTCACAACACACCAACACAATAAGTCACAACACACAAAAACAATAAGTCACTACACACCAACACAATAAGTCACAACACACCAACACAATAAGTCACAACACACCAACACAATAAGTCACTACACACAAAAACAATAAGTCACAACACACCAACACAATAAGTCACAACACACCAACACAATAAGTCACAACACACCAACACAATAAGTCACTACACACCAACACAATAAGTCACTACACACCAACACAATAAGTCACAACACACCAACACAATAAGTCACAACACACCAACACAATAAGTCACAACACACCAACACAATAAGTCACAACACACCAACACAATAAGTCACTACACACCAACACAATAAGTCACAACACACCAACACAATAAGTCACAACACACCAACACAATAAGTCACTACACACCAACACAATAAGTCACTACACACCAACACAATAAGTCACAACACACCAACACAATAAGTCACTACACACCAAAACAATAAGTCACTACACACCAACACAATAAGTCACTACACACCAACACAATAAGTCACTACACACCAACACAATAAGTCACAACACACCAACACAATAAGTCACTACACACCAACACAATAAGTCACTACACACCAACACAATTACTATTACTACAATTACTACTACAACCTATTACTTGCCAAGTGTGTGGATTACAGTATGTTGGAGAGACAAGCAACTCCATAGCAATTAGAATAAGCCAACACAGGTACACCATTAATAATGAAAAAGATACCCATTTATTAATTGTTCAACACTTTATGACACATGGGATTGATGCCATAAAAGTATGCGGCCTATAATGACCGCTGGACAATTGGGCAGAGAAGATTCCATGAAAAAGAATGGATTACAAGACTTAGCACAAAATATCCAGGAGGCCTAAACTTCTAAACTGCCCAAAATAACTGAAACTATCCACATATTCTTACTAAACTAAACAATAGAGTTGATCACCTACATCAACCACAGAGCTGAGGGGGAGATCTCATTGTTGAGCTAATGAGAATATCAATGAAGGCACATTGATACCAAGAGCCATCAACATTTGGACCATCAACAGGGAGCTAATTGTCTTCCAAATTGGAGGTGTGAACATCAGAACTGTGGATATGCTAACTTGTTTCCAAAACTGTATCCCTTCAGTATCTACCCCATAGTCCTAAAATATAGTGTAAACACATCCTTAAATGGAATTAGGAAATAGTTTTAATCCGAGGGTATGCGGTTACCCTGACTCAGAGATTAGACGCCTCTGCCCTGCACAGTCTAATAGAAAGAACAAAGCTTTAAAAAATAAGTCTGCCTCATCCAGGCAGTTGGCCAGGAGCCACTTTGAGTGGTAGTTGGGATAAACGCAGTCAGTGGAGCAAACGCAGTCCGCACCAATAATATTTACGATTCTGTCCCTATCGGTACATAACTCGGACGGCGCTGAGTCGACTAGCAGCCCATCGGCTGGTCGACGCGGGCACTCGCGCCTGGAGGCGCTCGGGCGCGTCTCCTCAGCCTCAAGGTCTGCTGAGTCGGCGCGCCTCTGTCATGGCCTATAACTTATAATTATAAATTATAGTGAAAACACATTCTTAAATGGAATTAAGAAATGGTTTTACCTCTAGTCTAGGTAAACTTAATTAATTGCAAAACATGACACCCCTTATTCAAAACAGATGGCGAATGCATTCTTCTCTTTATAGGGCCTACACAGGTAATCAAATTGCCTGCGAGACCTTTATGAATTGAACCTCACAGTCAGCAGTCAGTCAGTCAGTTGACAATCTGGGAACTATTCGCCAAATAAAAAGGAAAAACAGCACCCTCTGCTGTTTTTTACTTATTCACTTGGCTCTGGGCGGAGCTGAACAAACGACCCATGCTCAGGGAAACCAGGGGTTTTGGTCTGCCTTCAGCCTTTCACTTCCGGTGGTGCGACTATGTTTTCATTCCCACTAACAATATTTCTACACAGAACACTAACACCTCTTCTCCCAAAGAACATGGATAGTTTTGGCTATAAGCCCACTTGTTTCTATGATGAAAGAGCAATTTAAAATGTTACTAACTTTCCGTGGTTTTGTCGGCTTCGAGGGCGCTATTGTTAAATGAGTTTAGGTTTGTTTCCAGTGGGGAACGAACGGCACACACGTAAATCACGCCCACTACATTTGATTGGGTAAAGTGCGGCCTGCTTCCTGATCTGATGGCACGCCCACTTGTAGCCACGACAGATTCAAACGCAGAGCAGAATCTGTTCTTGAGAGATTAATCAATTGACAACGCCAAAAAAGTTATTTGAAGCAGATGGTGGCACTGATTGTACACTAGATGCCGTCTTCACTGTAATTCAGACATTTTCGTTTGCAATTACCTCTCAACGTTGGGAGAGAGAAACAAGGGACAGGAAACCAACGGAATGCAGCTTTAATACGACTACCTGCCGCTGCGTCCATTACCGCGTCAACCTCTTATCGGGACCAGACTCCATTAACCCATTAAGACCGGGAACGCATCTGTGTCATTTCTTAGATTTCTGTGGCTATTCAAAAATAGCAGATATGGCTCGTAGCGCGGCACCGAGTGCCGCGCTACGAGCTTGTAGATCTGCTATTTTTTTTTTTATCCTGAAAATGTGTGCAAATCTTTGAATATATGTATTTTTTAAAGCCAACATTTCTAATTCAAATCTTTGCTTCTGGGGGATTCTACAAAATGTCTTCTAAATACCAGCAGTTTTTGGAAAACAGTTATGTTGCTATCAGTGGTGCTCACAGTTTTTTTCATGTCAAGGACCCCCAAAATTCTATGCATTCGGCCGCGGACCCCCATCTCAAAATATTTTGTTTCAAAGACCCCCCCAGAAGGAAAGGTTTGAGTTAAAAATGTTTGCTTTAAATATATATATTCAATGATTTGCACACATTTTCACGATTTTTCAAAAATAGCAGATCTACAATTCATATGAGTTTTGTAGATCTGCTATTTTTGAATAGCCACAGTAATCTAAAAATGACACACAGATGCGTTGCCGGTCTTAATGGGTTAAGGCAAGCGCACTCATTAAACCACGAGCGGTAAAAGCATGCATACTGATGAACCGTTTAATTGCTGGCCCCACATTTCTCCGGCTGGATTCGGTGCAGTGACCTTTTTGCCCTCCTACTGGGGTTTGCCACCCCCCCCCCCCAACCCCCGGCCCCGCTTTGCCGCTGACAAATTAACCTCTATCTATGTGGGGGGGGGGGGGGGGGGGGGGGGGCAGACCCGCAGTCATCCCGGGACGGGCTTATCAGGGCCATAATTGTGATTGGCACGGGGACGGAAGTCGTGATTAAATCTGGGGGGGCTTAAGTCGTGCTGCACCTCGGTGGCCGGCTTAATGAAGTGAGCCTTTGCCGAGGTCAGGGCCGGGGTAATGGGGATCTGTCACACCGCTCCACGCCGCCGTTCAAAATCCTGAGCGCTCGTTTGACTCTGAGAGTGTTACTAACGGACCCGACTATAGGGTCCGTTTGAGATACTCTCGGAGTTGAACGAGCACTCGGGATTTTATGGTGAAATTAACACGCTTGCTTGTCTGTATGGTGTTTAGCCGCGGAGGACATTGAATGTGTGTGTGCGTGTGTGTGTGTGTGTGTGTGTGTGTGTGTGTGTGTGTGTGTGTGTGTGTGTGTGTGTGTGTGTGTGTGTGTGTGTATGTGTGTGTGTCTGTCTGTAGTCCGAGCAGTGTTGATTTTGTCGACTAAAACTATGACGAAAAATGTCGACTACCTTTTTTCACTGACGAAAACTAAATAAAAACTAAGCTATGATGACTAAAACTAAGACTAAATATATTGACAATTTCGTCAACAAATAAGAACTAGACTAAAATGTCAATGAGGGATCTAGTGGAGAAGAGATCCAGTAGAACTAAAAGACGAGTCATTTTAAATTGGTTGCGCTGGGGTGTTGTCCCCTCTGAAAATAGCTGATCTACAAGCTCACAACGCGTCACGCTGTGACGCGTTGTGAGCTTGTAGATCAGCTATTTTCAGCATGCAACCAAGTGTAAAATCAGCCATTTATGACGCCATCAAGGAACCGCCACAATACATTTTAGTCAACTAAATCAACTGTAGATTTAGTTGACTAAAACTAGACTAACGGTAGAACATTTCAGATGACTAAAATATGACGAAAACCACATTTTATTTTATTTAAAGGCTATGACTAAAACTAAATCAAGTCCGAGTGACGACATGTAGGTACATATAAATGGTGCATTTCTATAGCACTTTTATCCAAAGAGCTTTACATAGATTCACCCATTCACACACACATTCACACATCCATTCACACACACATTCACACACACATTCACACATCCATTCACACACACATTCACACACACATTCACACACACATTCACACACACATTCACACACACATTCACACACACATTCACACACCGATGGAGGAGGAAACCATGCTCATAAGGAACAATTAGTGGTTCAGCGTCTTGCTCAAGGACACTTTGACACCAACTTGTGTACCGTACATGCCGTTACCGTATGTAGTTAAGCGCTTATTAAAACACCTACGCCTAACAAAGAGCCTCACGTTCAAAAAGCCAACGACAGAATCCAACGATGCACAATTAGTAGGGGTGTGCCGATATATCGTCCCGCGATATATCGCGATACGTTTTCGCGACGATATGTATCGTTTTGAAAAAAAAAATATCGTTTTTGAAAAAAAAAAACAAACAATCATAATAATCAGGCATGCAAACGGCCCCGAAGTGAAAAGAGTGACAACATGTTTTTTTTTCGGGTCAGGTGTCATACTATTTGGATTCAAAACGGCTATTGTAGCTGAAAAGCTACAAGTTTGCATGTCTGAATAATGCAAAAACAGAATTATTTGTTTGCATTTTCTTTTTTTCTCCTCCATATATTTTCATAATAAAAAAAGTGCGTATCGTATCGTATCGAAATCGTATCGAAGTTGTGAGCCAAATATCGTATCGTATCGTTTCGTGAAATTAGTGTATCGGCACACCCCTAACAATTAGACAGCACCATTAACTCTTTAACTGCCAGAGTATATACACAATCTACCCCCTTCCCTGCCATAGAATAACATTGCAAAAATAGGTAAAATGTGAATTTTGTCTCCGTTTATTTTTTAACATTGAAGTGAATGGAGCAGAAAATCTTCAAATCGCGTTATCTCCTGCTTCCTTTGTGATAAACCAAAAAATTTAAAGGAAAAAAAAATGTTTTTCTTTTTTTTCTTTTTTTTTTTATCGCGTCCAATCTCGTCGACGGCTGGCTGAGCCATGCGGAAAAAAACGAGAAATCTCGTCAATGGCAGGAAAAGAGTTAATAGAAGGACAATAGGGTGGACGGGGGCATACAAAAAATGGAAAGAGGATTTAAAAACTAAACATGGTAGAGGGATGGATGGGTGGAAATAGCCGTTCTACAACCTCACAACGCGTTGGCTTTCTTATTTTTTTGAAAATGTTTAGATCAGAGGTCTTTGACAAGGGGTCCGGGACCCCTAGGGGGTGGTCGGAGTTACTACAGGGGGTCCGCCAAATCTTTGTGTAATTTGATTTTTTATTTTTTTTTACCTTAACCACTTGAACCCTCGCATCCCTTTTCCTGAGGACAACTTTAGCCAAGCCAACTTTAGCCAAGCTCACAACGCCTCGCGCTGCGAGGCGTTGTGAGCTTGTAGACCGGCTATTTTTGGCAAAGAGGTGTTTGGTGTAGAGGGAATAAAAAGAGCAGACCAAGTAAAAAAAAAAAGCTGAATCGGAAACACAATTTTACAATACAATACAATTACAATATATTACAATACAATATAGAGGGGGTCCCATCTCTCTCTCAGCTATAGGGTCCTTGGCCTGAAAACGTTGAAGACCCCTGGTTTAGATTATTATTATTATTTTATTTTTCTAATCTTTTGAAATAATAATTAAAAAAAACATACTTGTAGGAAGCCGTGACCCATAAACACTGGACTAAGCCTCTCCAAAACGTGGAATGGTGGCATATCAGCCGGACTCGAGTATAAGTGAGTGTTGGCCGTGCAAACACACACACACACACACACACACACACACACACACACACACACACACACACACACACACACACACACACACACACACACACACACACACACACACACACACACACACTCGCCCGGAAACAAACACTCTCAACCAAAGCCTTGCGATCGACCCCCCTCGCTCAGATACCTTGAACCGTTCTATTTCCACATGAGCCACAGATCAATACATTGGATTTGAGGCGTTTAACATCATTCACCTTATTACAGCACCTTGACTTTCAGTCATTCATTTATTTCCGTCAACACACTGCTGATGTCAAAGGGACGTTGAGTCACCTCTCCTGCTCTTGTCTCTCCCTCTCCCTCTCTCTCTCTCTCTGTTGTTATGAGCTGCTGTGACTCAATTACTGCCGGACCAATATCCAGTGAAAGCTGGAGCAGCACAGTGTCTGCGCTCATTCAGAGTCAATCACATTTCCTTTATTGCTCGGGGCCTGGGAAGTTTGCTTTGGTCCTGATCTCCCCCCTGTCAGGAAACTCTTTTTTCAGCGAAACATTTCTTCCTTTTGGACAGGAGTTCTCTCCCTGTCTCATCTTTTCACCAACACCCAGGGCTACAGGGTGCCACGCCACGGATACCACGCTAATTAATTAGAAACAGCAAACATGCATTGTGTTTCACTCTGCTCTGACTTGACAGGGATGTTGCCCAGGCAGGCCTCCTGGCCTGGGTTTGGTGTGTT
>NC_139960.1:1808475-1831380 GCF_963454915.1 Gymnoscopelus microlampas
GGGGGGGGATTGAATCCAAGGCGTTGTGATTAGTCTGTACTCATGGTACTTGAAAGCAGTGGTTTAAATGTAATCAAGTACTGTACTTAAGTATAATTTTGAGGTACTTTAACTTTACTGGATTTCCAATTGTCTATACTTTTACTCCACTACATCTCAGAGGCAAATATTGTACTTTTACTCCACTACAATTATTTGAAAACTTTACCTACTTTGCAGAAATGATTACATTATAAAACATACATTAACCACTTTATTTTATACTTAGGAAATGAAAATAGCCCATAGCCGATCTACAAGCTCACAATGTGTCGCATCGCGACGCATTGTGAGCTTGTAGATCTGCTATTTTCAAATATTTTTGTAGTTTTACTTTTGGTACTTTAAGTACATTTTGATACCAATACTTTTGTACTTTTACTCAAGTATGTTTTTAATCCCGGACTTTTACTAGTAGTACTTCTACATAGCAGTATTAATACAATTACTTAACTAAAACATTCGAGTACTTTTTCCACCACTGCTTGAAAGTTTTTGATATTTTTTTTTAGCCTTCTAGCATAACCACAACCACGCGCATGTCGAGCATATGGTATGTATGCCCTCCGTAAAACAAAAACTAGAACACACCACTGGACTTACCCCCAATCCAACCCTTCATATTGAGTGCAGGGAGGAACTGGGTCCCATTTTTTATAGTCTTTGGAATGACTGAGCCGGGGAGTTAAAGTACTGACTTGCTAAGAAAGTCCACACCAAAATAACACCATTGAGTATTAAGCTAAGTAACGTAACCAGCCGGGGGATAGCTATTCACACGAACAGCATGTCCGAGGGTATTCTTTTTCCCTGAAAGTTAAAGTTATCTGTCCGACTGACTGTGGAATCTCTTTCCCAAACGAACACCTCCCAGTCCCAGGTGATCGGCCTCGCGAGCCGTTTAATATTCCTCCGACTTCCTCCAGCCGAGACGGTTAAGCAGAAACAATGTATGCTTCTGTTTTGTCAAGGAGATGTGGGGTTTCTCCGTTTATTGGCTCCGTGTTGGGTTTAACTCATTCAGACCGAGAACGCCTCTGTGTCAAAAAAGGCACCGAGTGCCGCGCTACGAGCTTGTAGATCTGCTATTTTTTGAAAAATCGTGAAAATGTGTACAAATCTTTGAATATATATATATATTTTTAAAGCGAACATTTTTAACTCAAATCTTTGCTTCTAGGGGGGTCCGTAGAACAACATATTTTGAGATGGGGGTCCGCGGCAAAATACATAACATTCTGGGGGTCCTTGACATGAAAACGTTTGAGAACCACTGATAATAGCAACATAAGTTTAAAAAAAACAAAACTGTTAGGATTTAGAAGACATTTGTAGAATCCCCAGAAGCAAAGATTTGAGTCAAACATTTTCTTGTTAAAACTATATATATATATATATTCAAAGATTTGCACAAATGTTCACCATTTTTTTTTAAATAGCAGATCTACAAGCTCGTAGCGCGGCACTCAGTGACGCGCTATGAGCTTGTAGATCTGCTATTTTTGAATAATAGTCCAAATAAATCTAAGAATGAGAAAATGACACAGATGCGTTCCCGGCCTGAATGGGTTAAGAGCTGCTAATCCATGCGGCGTAGCCGGCCGAACGAGCCGCCGGGAGGCCCGGAGCAATTTGTTTTAAAAGGGAAGGATTGAAGTCGAGCCCCAAGGCATGAGGGGGGGGGGCTTCAAAACCTGAGTCCTGTCCTCAAGTTCCCTCTCACACAGCTTTAGGAGGTTACTAGAGCCAACAGGCCTGTTACAATGAACATCTTAGATACAGGATGCACCATCCTTATTACAATGAACATCTTAGATACAGGATGCACTGTTTCTATTACAATGAACATCTTAGATACAGGATGCACCATCCTTATTACAATGAACATCTTAGATACAGGATGCACTGTTTCTATTACAATGAACATCTTAGATACAGGATGCACTGTTTCTATTACAATGAACATCTTAGATACAGGATGCACTGTTTCTATTACAATGAACATCACCAACGGCGCGGAGGGACGGTTGCAAGTCGGACCTTTTTTCATGATGCACTTAATTATTTTCCCAGTTCTGATCAAAATTGCCAGAGTTGAAGCCACTTTTGTGTATTTCCACACTGTAGTAAACAATACCCTATTTGAGTGTTTTCCATTTGCACTGCTGTGTTTATTTGGTGCCGATTGTAAATGGACTTTGTCTGTTAGGCTAAACTGTGGGCTAACTCTCAGTGAAGGTTCCATTGAAAAATATTCATTAACTTTTGTGCTAGCTAGCAAAACATCCAGGGAGGGCAGGGAGGGACGGACGGCGCATTACGCCACTCGGTGCATTACAGACAGGGAGGGGCGAACGGCGCATGTGTTGGCACAAAGTTGACAGAGGCGACATTAACATGATACATTTATTTGACTATCAGAATGGTCATTCGCTCGTAGGATTCTACTGAGGCATCAATGAGAGTTAGATGCCAGAAATGTAACTTATGTGCTTGTTATTGGACATTTCATCCGACCGCGCCGTCCGTCCCCCATGTATGCACCGTTCGCCCCGACTGGTGGCCGTGTGCGGAGAGTAGCACAACGTCACTTTACTTACCGATTGCGTTCGACTCGTTTCACTAAAATTAAGACGGACTGCGGGTAATGGGAGAGGACAAGTGTCTCTTGTTCACAAAAAAGTATGGTTACATGAAATGAATGAATCTCTGTGCAGGGAGGGAAATAGAAAAGGGTGCGCCGTTTGTCCCCGCCGTCCCCTACACGATGCACTGTGTCTATTGCAACGAACGTCTTAGATACAGGATGTACCATGTTGAAAATGACCTTTGACATGATCTAAATGTCTCAATAGAAGAGCAGGGAGACAAAATGTAACCACCCCAATTATGTTAATTAAGTTATATTGTATTAACATACTCTACCACACAAATTGAACATTTCATTTTAGTCACACTGATTGAATCTACAGCTTTCAATGATCAAAAAAGCATTTTCAGCTTGCACATTCAAACAGCATAAAATGAAACATTTGTTGTGAGCTTGTAGATCAGCTATTTTTACATGTATAGAATTATTAAATGTCAATAATATATTTTTATATATTTAAGTGATTTGTCATATCTTCCCTGTGCAAATTTTTTTATTACGAAGCATTAAAGGCAAGCTCAATGATTTGTATTCGTGTGTTTCAATGTTCAATACCAAACACACAATTAAATCGCTAATCGCAATTATTTGAGTGACAATTAATCGTCAACTTAAATGTGTAATGTTGACGGACCTACTGACAAAGTAGGACAGTTTGGGGAGGGACATAATGACAGCAGAATAATCTGAATGACCCGTTCGCTTGCTAACAGCTAAGCCGCAATTTTACATTACGCGCGCGCGTATAATTTGGAAGGTAAATAGCAGTGGTGGAAAAGTACTCAAATTCTTTACTTAAGTAAAAGTATCAATACTGCAATGTTGAAATACTCCATTACAAGTAAAAGTCCGGAATTCAAAATGTACTTGAGTAAAAGTACAAAAGTATTGGCATCAAAATGTACCAAAAGTAAAAGTACTAAAATGTTTTAAAATAGCCGCTCACAACGCGTTGCGATGCGACGCGTTGTGAGCTTGTAGATCTGCTATTTTCGAATGGCCTTGGTATGAAATAGGGCTAAAGTGTTTCATGTATGTTTCATAATATCATAATTTATAGAGAGAGAGAGAGAGAGAGAGAGAGAGAGAGAGAGAGAGAGAGAGAGAGAGAGAGGGGATGGGAGTGATCTGTGGGAGTTTTGGAGGAGGGTATCTATGCTGCTGTACTTATAGCATATTTCATGAATGACATTTTTGTCTTGCCATTTCTATACCTATGTATAAGTTAGAGAGGAGATGTGTTATTTTCAGTACATGACAAAGGTAGCTGCATAATAGGCCTATACACCAGAAAAAAACAATCAGTTGGGTTTGGCAGGGGAGGGGAGGGGGGGGGGACCCCCCCGCATTCTACCACAGAGAGAACACCTCTGTGTTCTGGAAGCCAGACCCCGGCCACCACGGCTCGCACTGTGGGGGCCGCATGTGGCCAACTGGCCCCCCGCCAGTTGGCCATGTATGGCCTAATGTACTGTATGACTGGAGGAGACATCCAAAACCTGTTGCAGTCAGTGGTGGAAAAAGTACTCAAATGTTTTACTTAAGTAAAAGTATCAATACTGCAACGCAGAAGTACTCCGTTACAAGTAAAAGTCCGGAATTAAGTATTGGCATCAAAATGCACTTTAAGTACCAAAAGTAAAAGTACTAAATATTTGAAAATAGCCTACTGTATGTATAAAATAGGGCTAAAGTGGTTAATGTACGTTTCATTATATCATAATTTATATCTGAAAAGTAACTAGTAACTAAAGTTTTCAAATAAATGTAGTGGAGTAAAAGTACAATGTTTGCCCCTGAAATGTAATGGAGTAGTAGTAAAAGTATTAGAAATTGGAAATACTCAAGTAAAGTACACATACCTCAAAATTGCACTTAAGTACAGTACTTAAGTAAATGTACTTGGTTACTTTCCACCACTGGTTGCAGTGCATTGTGAGATTGCCTTGTAGATCTAGAGCAGGGGTCTTCAAAGTTTGTTCAGGCCAAGGACCCCCCAGCTGAGAGACCCTGCACTACATATTGTATACAATTGTGTTTCAGATTAAACTTTACGTTGTAGATATAATTTCATTACACATAATCGTATTAATATAAATAATGCATGTGTTAAATGACGCGTTGTAATTATGCTATCCATCAACAGATGTCTTCTGCATCAAAAGCATAGATGTTAGTCTATAGATCCACATCTGTGCTTTTGGAGATGCTAGAACGTGTGTGTGTGTGTGTGTGTGTGTGTGTGTGTGTGTGTGTGTGTGTGTGTGTGTGTGTGTGTGTGTGTGTGTGTGTGTGTGTGTGTGTGTGTGTGTGTGTGTGTGTGTGTGTGTGTGTGTGTGTGTGTGTGTGTGTGTGCGCGTGCGCGCGCGTGCGTGCGTGTGTGTGTGCGTGCGTGCGCAATCGTGTGCGTGCGTGCGCAATCGTGTGCGTGCGTGCGCGAGTGTGTGTGTGTGTGTGTGTGTGTGTGTGTGTGTGTGTGTGTGTGTGTGTGTGTGTGTGTGTGTGTGTGTGTGTGTGTGTGTGTGTGTGTGTGTGTGTGTGTGCAATCGTGCGTACGTGCATGTGTGCTGCAAATCTATTTCCGTCTATTTCGTGGTGGCAATCTGTCCAAACGATTTTGAGCAATTTACGCATGTTGGCCTAAGGGTGGTGCTAAAGGAAAGGTCACAGCGTCATCAGTGGGGTGCATCCTTCAGGCATGAAAGGGCACCGACCGTGAGCCGCCACTACTGTATCTGGGCGGAACAAAGTTTGTTTCTACGTGCATGTGTCTATGCAAATACACATTGTTTATGAACAGAACTTTCTTCCTTCCAGAGTGTGTGTGCGTGTGTGCGTGTGTGTGTGTGTGTGTGTGTGTGTACATACTTGCTTTCGTGTGTGTGTACATACTTGCTTTTGTGTGTGTGTACATACTTGCTTTTGTGTGTGTGTACATACTTGCTTTTGTATGTGTGTGCATACTTGCTTCCACTATAAGCGTGTCTGTGTGCTGCTTGGCCAGCATTTTGGGGAAAAGGGCAGCGAAGGAAGGAAAGCAAATCACATTTCAGAGACGCTCAAAATAGCAAGCGAGGCATCTCCCCTAAAATAGATGGGTCAGGCTGTGACACTTATCCCCCCCACCCCCTCTCTCTCTCTCTCTCTCTCTCTCTCTCTCTCTCTCTCTCCCTCTTGTGTGATGACCCTCTCCTAACGATACTTGCGTTGGGTGACTCGTGGCAGTGAATGCGTGCACAGTCAGCAGTGGTGTAAAGTAACTAAGTACATTTACTTAAGTACAATTTTGAGGAATTTGTACTTTACTTGAGTATTTCCAATTTCCAATACTTTTACTTCTACTCCACTGCATCTCAGAGGCAAATATTGTACTTTTACTCCACTACAATTACTTGAAAAAAACTTTAGTTACTAGTTACTTTGCAGATATACATTATGATATAATGACACATATATTAACCACTTTAACCCTATTTTATGCCTAGGCTATTTGAAAATAGCCGATCTACAAGCTCACAACGCGTCATACTTTTACTTTTGGTACTTTTGGACTTTCTTTTACTTGTAACAGAGTATTTTTATATTGCAGTATTGGTACTTTTACTTAAGTGAAGAATTTCAGTACTTTTTTTCAGTACTTTTTCCACCACTGGTAACACTGCTCTGTGTGAAGTGAAGGCAGTTTGGAAACAGACCAAATTCTTTCACACGGCGGCAACACATTGTGTAGCCCACACGGCCACATTGCTAAATGTCAGATATTAGCACAGTGAATATATTGGCCTCTTTCTTTTATACCACTTAAACTCTATGCCAGTAGTGGCAAAAAGTACTCAAATGATTTGTTTCGGTGCCGCGCTATGAGCTTGTAGATCTGCTATTTTTGAATAGCCCAAAGTGTAAAATAATGCTTTTTAGCTCAAATGAAAATGTGACACAGATGCTTCTTCAGGTATTAATACAATTATCAATACTGCAATGTAGAAATACTCATAACGCATAATGTCCCATTTCACAGGTTTTCAAATGTAAATGAGAAATCTAGAAAAATCTAGCGCTAGACCAAGCTCATGAGGTTATGTATAACAAAGCGTGCATTGGCGCAATCCCCCCTTTTTCTCAAGTACATCCCCCCCTCCCCATGTTTGTGTTTCTGTCCTGTGATGCCTGCCTGCCTGCACCCTGAATGTTGCTATGCGACCACACAGGCACACGGCCTATAGCCAAAGTTCCAGTAAGAAAGGCTGGCTTACAGTATGTTGTTCCCCAACGCCTGGCGCACAAATAGTTCACTGTTCCAGCTCTCTGTCTGTGTGTGCAGCTCTCTAAAATACTGTGTAGTCGACGTGATTTATTTGACTTTGCATGCAGCGCCACAAGGGAAAGATACAGGAGGCTTTCACTTTCAAAGATATGTTTTTTTTTTACACAATGCTACTTAATTTGATGGCGATAGCCTGTGGCGATGGCTAGATGGATGGATGGATATTTAATTTAGAGTAGCAATAACACTGAACACAAACATACAGTAGGATAAATAATACTCCCTCTCCCAGCAATGATGCATATGTACAATATATGAACATACAGAATGGACTGTTTGAGCTAGGGTTGCCAACCGTCCCGTATTAGCAGGGACGCCCCGTATTGTTTTACCAAAAGAGGCGCAGCGCGCGTGCATGTGTCACCAGTGCGCGTTTTTTTTTGCGGTTTTGGCCGGATTTTGGTACTTTTTATTTTGTGGTACTTTATTTCGGTTTTAGGGTTAGGTTAGGGTTTTGTTGTTTAATTCTTTTGGGGGAGCCAGCCCCCCCAAAATCCTGAAAAGTCATTTTCTGCCTATATTGACATGCCTAAAATCGCGATGCAACATTAACAGTGATTAAAATAGAGAGAGAGAGAGAGAGAGAGAGAGAAAAGATTTGTGGTGGTTAAAACGAATAAAAAACTAAATAAAAACAGACAATGAAATGACAACATAATCACGAGTGAATTGCGAGATATAGAATGGGGGGGGGGGGGTTTGTTGTGTATCAGAGGTCCCAAACCCGGGATCGAACCGGTGTCGACACGGAGGTGCCTTATCCGGCTTATAGCGCTCTGAGCCGGGCCTGGGTTGGCCGTACCTGTTGTGTAACCTGCACACACCACACACACGCACACGCACGCACACACACACACACACACACACAGGTGCCGGGGGGGTGAGAGGCTGCTGTGTTAATGTAATGTAGTGCATTCTCCTCTTCCATTGTAGTGAGTGAGTAGTGATTAACCCATTGAGACCTGAAGCCGATTCTACATGTCTCCTAAATCTCAACAGTTTTCTGAAAAACGTATGTTTCTATATCAGTGGTGCTCAATCTTTTTCATGTCAAGGACCCCCAAAATGATATGTATTTGTCCGCGGACCCCCATCAAAATATGTTGTTCCAGGGACCCCCCAGAAGCAAAGATTTGAGTTAAAAATGTTCGCTTTAAAAAAATATGTATTCAAAGATTTGCACACATTTTCACGATTTTTCAAAAATAGCAGATCTACAAGCTCATAGCGCGGCACTCGGTGCTTGTAGATCTGCTGTTTTTGAATCGCCCAAAGTGTAAAATAATGCTTTTTAGCTCAAATCTAAAAATGACACAGTTCCAGGTCTTAATGGGTTAAAATGAGCTCCCTATCCAAAGCCATAATGGGCTTTTCATAATGAGCCCCCCCCCCCCCATACACCCCCGTGACCTTGGGTAAACCGACGTAAAGAATGGCGCGGTCCCACGAGACGTTCCCCCGTTTTTCTCCTGGCCGTTTTCTACGTGTTTTAGAATAATGAAGTGTGTTTAATAACTGGTGTGGGGGGTGTGGGGGGGGGGGGTGTGGGGGGGGGGACAAAGAGCGATCATCAATTAAAACGCACGGGACACAGGGAGAAACAAATGACCCCCCACAATACCCCTGGTGACACAGGCAGGATTTCACACACACACACACGCACGCACGCACGCACGCACGCACGCACACACACACACACACACACACACACACACACACACACACACACACACACACACACACACACACACACACACACACACACACACACACACACACACACACATACACACACACACACACACACACACACACACACCTGTACGTGTGTCATTACAAGCATTAATACACAGCGTATACACACAGGCACAGAACCAGGTCATTTCTCTCCACTGCAATTAAGCGGCGTTTTGCGCCCCCTGGGGGGTGGATACACTGTAGCGGGGGGGTTGTGATGAGGGAGGGGAAAGTACATTAAAACGCCGCCATGAATTCACAGGTCAGAAACCCCAGTGGTTGAACGCGTGTGAAACAACGATCCCCAACAGCCCGTTCTGAGCCAGGAACAAAGACCCTGGCTCATGTGTGTGTCATTGTTTCCATTGGACCCCAACGGAAACAAGTCCGCAAGGACTTGTTTGGCCGGACCTTTTAGACAACAGCATTATAAATGTAACTGTGTTGTTTTACATTATTTTGCCTAATAAAAAAATCAATCAATCAATCAATCAATGGTCCAGCTAGCTGAAGGACACCAGACAGCACCCAGCATGCACTTCCTTCAATATGTACTTTAACTAACTGTTTTTTGGTGATGTGTTACAGTAATGTGTGTGTATGAGTGTGTGTGTGTGTGTGTGTGTGTGTGTGTGTGTGTGTGTGTGTGTGTGTGTGTGTGTGTGTGTGTATGAGTGTTGGTGTGTTACATAATGTGTGTGATGTGTATCAGAGGGTCTGGTCTGTGTCGTGACCCACAGCTTAAAGTCTGACACATTCTCTACGCTCCGCTGTGACTGCTCATCACACAGACCTCTTAATCCTCTCCTCTGTTCCTTCCATCTCCTCCTAACCCTCTGCTCTCCTCCAGGTAGAAGAAGTGCTCAGATTTATTTACTTTTTTTTTTTACTTAACCACTTACATAGCAGATCTAAAGCTCATAGCGTGGCACCAAGTGCCGCACTATGAGCTTTAGATCTGCTATTTTTTTTATTTGTGCTTTTTTTTTTACTCAAATCTTTGCTTCTGGGGATTCTAGTGGTTCTCTAACTTTTTCATGTCAAGGGCCCCCAAAAAGGATATGTATTTGGGCCACGGACCCCCATCTCAAAATATGTTGTTCCAGGGACCCCCCAGAAGCAAAAATGTGGGTTAAAAAAAACATTGCTTTTAAAATAAAATATATATATTTATTATTTATGATATCAATTTTTCAAAGAAATAGCAGATCTACAAGCTCATGACAGGAGCGAGGGGCCCTTTGCTATAGTGTACTTTCTGTTTTCTGTTAATGTGGGCAAAGCTTTGGCTGAAAGTAGCAGATCTACAAGATCACAACGCGACGCAACTCTGTTACTTTCAGCCAAAGCTTTGCCCACAATACGGATGCTGGGGTTTAAGTGGTTAAGGAAAAGTTGCAATACTACTATACTACAATATAAAAAAATACTCTGGCCTTTACTCCAAATGTTAAGTGAGTAAAATTACAAAAGTATTGGCATCAAAATGTAGTCTACTTAAAGTACCAACGTACAAAAAATACTTCGAAAATAGGTTTAGGGTTACATCGCAAAACGTGTTGTGAGCTTGTAGATCAGCCTTTTCCGAGTAAATGTACTTATAGTTACTTTAAACAACTGCTATGCTATGCTCTCCTCTACGCTCGCCTTGCCTTTGCTGTGTCCTCTCCTTCCCCTCTCTCTCTCCTGTCATCGCCTCCTCTCTGCTGTCCTTTGGGTCCCTTCTCCTCCCCTCGCCTCCCCTTTTCATCCCCTCATCTCTCTCTCTCTCTCTCTCTCTCTCTCTGCTAGCCTTTCCTTTCCTCTATGCCGTCCTTTCATCTCTCAGCCTTTTATCTGATCCTCCTCTATCCCACATCCAATGTAGTCCTACTCCCTACTCCCTACTCTAGTAATGGCGGACGGTAACTTAAGTGCATTTACTTTGATGCTACCTGTATTCAGTGGTGGAAAAAGTACTCAAATTCTTTACTTAAAGGGCAAGACCACTTTGGTAGAGGTTTGGGTTGTGTAGTTACCTCGCCATGATGTAACTCCAAAGGTGGACAAGAAATCTAAAATAATTGCTCCATTGATTAGAAATTGATAATTCTAAATGTGCTCCTCATTGACTTACATTGTACGGTAAAACAGCTCTCAAAGTCACTCTATTAGCACATAAACGAACACGAACAAAGCTGATTCAGACAATATAGAACATCACCAAACCCACTACTGAAGTAAAAGGCCTGTGTTCAAAATGTTACTTGAGTAGAAGTAGTCTCCCGTCGAATTTTCCCCAAGTTGTATTGTTTCTTCTGCTCAGAGAGCACTTAAACATCACGTCTCACAAGAACTCAGCATTTAGGCTGAAGTGCATTATGCGTGACTCATAATTACATTGTGTTAAATAATAACTCAACGGTAGTGCAATTATTGCCCTCGGGGGCGAGCATAAACACATTCCACACAGCCTTCTATACGACAGCCTCATTAACATGAGAGCTGTACTGTATGTAGCCTACTGCCAGTGGTAAACATAACTTCTAAAATATACTTGCAATACCAAAGTAAAAGTGCTAAATTTGTTCAAAATCTGTTTTCACATCTTGGCACGTTGTGAGCTTGTAGATCGGCATAACACAGGGCAGGGATCTAAATCTGCAAAGTGACTTGAAACTAAAGATGTCAAATTAATCAAGTGGAGTAAAAAGCATAATACTAATAATAATAAATAATAATTTGCGGTGCAGTGTAGTGGGGTACAAGTATAAAGTAGGTATTGAAAAATGGAAATACTCAGTTAAAGTAAAAAGTACCTAAATATTTTAAAGGTGTAGTGAAATGAAAAATATGTTTTTCACACTTTTAGAGCATATCCGTGGTCATCATATGGGCATACCTAACAATAGATGCCAAAAAAAATGAAAAAAAAAACATTTTTGTGTATTTTTACATCTAAAGTCCCTAAAAAGCCAATCTTAATTACTTCCTGTAAACGAAAACGTGCTGCGTGATGACATAACTCGACCTTCGTGAATATAAATGAATCTTGATTACATGCACCTGTTTGATTCCCATAGCTGCACGTTCTTCAAACACAGCTGATTTTAATTACAGAGATACTCCGTTTTGAATCTCATTGAAGATGAGTGTATTACTCATTTTAAACTTCATCTGCACACTAAAATATGTATCTGAAAACATTATAGGTTAGAAATAAGCCAGGTAGTAGCAAACGCGCTTCACTGGCCGTATCTCTCTCACTTGTAAACAAACACTAGCCGTGTTGCCCACGGCTGAAGTGATTGAGATCCAACGTCCCATAGCCTGAAGGGATGGGACCTTCTGATTGGTTTAGAGTCGTTGAGCCGACGTTTCAGGCTGAACCTTCAAAATAAAATGCCCAAAAATGTCACTTCAGTGCGTCTTTAAGTGCCTCAAAATTACTCAAGTGCAGTTCTTGAGTAAATGCACTCAAGTTACTTTCCACAAACATTCGTGGGGTCACTGAATTGTTGCTCCGATCGGACAGTAATTGCTACCTCGGCGCGAGGTTCAAACACCATGGGACTGTGGAGAACATGAGTCTTGTTTCGTGAACCGTTCTATACTTAACAAGCAACCGATCAAGTATTGTCTTTTCCGGCCCTTTAGCCCATTAAGACCGGGGACGCATCTGTGTTATTTTAGATTTTTTAACCGCTACAACCATTTCATACTTTGGGCTATTCAAAAATAGCAGATCTACAAGCTCATAGCGCGGCACCGAGTGCCGCGCTATGAGCTTGTATATCTGCTATTTTTGGAAAATCCTATATTTTTTTAAGCAATTTTTTTTACTCAAATCTTTGTTTCTGGGGGTCCCTGGGAAAAAAAATTGAGATGGGGGTCCGCAGCCAAATACATATAAGTTTGGGGGTCCCTGACATGAAAACGTTTGAGAACCACTGATATTATAGCGACAACATAAGTGTTTCAAAAACCTGTTAGGATTTAGAAGACAACGTCTTCTAAATGTCAACGTTTTGGCAAGCATCGTTTCCGTGTTGTGAGCTACAGGCGTCTTATGAGCTACAGGCGTCTCATACTAATCAGTCTCGTTCACTTCTGTTCAGCTTTTGAACTGATCAGCAGTGGCGGAAAAAGTACCAGTGTTTTACTTAAGTAAAAGTATCAATACTGCAATGTAGAAGTACTCTGTTACAAGTATAAGTCTTGAGTAAAAAGATTAGTTGAGTAAAAGAACAAAAGTATTGGTATCAAAATGTACTTAAATTACCAAAAGTAAAAGTACTAAAATGTTTGAAAATAGCAGATCTACAAGCTCACAACGCGTCGCGATGCGACGCGTTGTGAGCTTGTAGATCTGCTATTTTCAAATAGCCTAGGTTTGAAATAGGGCTAAAGTGGTTAATGTATGTTTTATAATGTAATAAATCATATCTGCAAAGTAACTATAGTAACTAAAGTTTTCAAATAATTGAGTAAAAGTACAATATTTGCCTCTGAGATGTAGTGGAGTAGAAGTAAAGATATTGGAAATACTCCAGTCAAGTTAGAGTACCTCAAAATTGTACCTAAGTACTGTACTTAATTACTTTAAACCACTGCTGATCTGTATGTGCCACATAGGCCTATCATCGCATACACCTTTTGCAATAATAAAATGTTCAAAGAACAAATATGCAGTCGTTGGCTTTATGGTAACAAGAGGGTTTGTGCCTCGTTTATTCGGAAACACAAAAACAAGAGGTGACTCGTTCGATGTTTTCTTTATCATCCACGAGGGCTTTGGTTTAATTCCTAGTCGACACACACTCCAAGTGTTGCTCGATATGAGAGCCTATAAGCTTTGTAAAATGTGGCTCAGCCCATGTGCTGTCAGGCAGAGGTGATTTCAGGGTGCCGTGGGGCATTTTCAATTCCAGCAAAAATTCACAGCTCCACGATGGGGCCTGCATTTCAGCCACACAAAAAAACAACTTGGCAATTCACAACTCACTCTGCAGCGGCCTGTGTTTCAGATGCAGAGCGCACACTGGCACTTTAGAGCAACAAACAAACAATTCCAGTGAATTTCCCCCGAAGCTTATAGACGTAGTTCTTATTTCATGGGGTTCATTAGGTTTCTATAGCCTGTATTGCGTGGATCTTGTTTGTTCATGTCATAAAGAAGGTCAAAACGCACACGTGCTGTGTGCGCGCATACACACACACACACACGCGCGCACGCACACACACACAATAAGTAGAGGTAACCTACTTTTCTATTTCATCAGCATGGCCTAACTGGTGAGCAACATACGCATTCCATAGTATAGAGCAGTGGTTCTCAAACCTTTTCATGTCAAGGACCCCCAAAATGATATGTATTTGGCCGCGGACCGGACCCCCATCTAAAAATATTTAGTTCCAGGGACCCCCAGAAGCAAAGATTTGAGTTACACATTTTCAAGATTTTTCAAAAATAGCAGATATACAAGCTCATAGTGCGGCACTCGATGCCGCGCTATGAGCTTGTATATCTGCTATTTTTGAATAGCCAAAGTGTAAAAGGTCATAATTATTGTGATGCTATATTAACACATTTTGCTGGGGACCCCCTGGAACCCCCTCAAGTACCCCTGGGGGTCCCCGGACCCCACTTTGAGAACCAATGGTATAGAGGTATTATTCTACCATAGAAACACATGTTTTCAAAGCAGAGTGGGTTTATACAGAGGGCGACACACAACGGTTCTGTTTTATATAAGCATTGAATCAATGCCACAGTGCCACATGTGGGTTAGAATGGATACAAATTCAATTAATGTAAAAACATACATTCTCCGTAGCTGTTGCACAAAGTGTATCATAACACACCCAGTGAGCAGATGCATGCTTCACTATTAGAGCCTGACCATCGCCAGCTTTTTTGGGTCCGACGCTGATCCCCAGTTTGGAGAATCGCCGACCACCGATTACCAATGTTTTGACTGATATTTATGTCAAAAACCTTTTCTAATACATGTGATCAACTTGGATTTAATCAAAGTGTCTATATGAGAACTTACAAGCAAACACATGAATGACAATAGAACATTGTTTAGTTAACTGTGTAGCTGTAAAATGACATTAGAGCTATACTATGTCCATAGCAATGGTATCAAGGAATAGCAGACCTCTGAATGCCATGATTGACCGATCTTTCGACCAAGCCCTGTATAACAGTGTATACTAGGGGTGTTCCCATATATCGTCCAGCGATACGTTTTCGTGCCGATATGTATCGTTTTGGGAAACAAATTATATATATTCTTTTTTGCAATAATAATAATGCACAAACAGAAGTATTTGTTTGCATTTGCTTCCCCCCCTTCATAATAAGAAAGTGCCATATATCGTCTCGTATCGATCCCAATATCGTGTATCGTATATCGTATTGTGAAACTAGTGGATCGGCACACCCCTAGTGTATACTGTAACTGCACACCTGTTAACCCTATCCTACTGTACTTCCTGTAGGAAAGTTAATCGACTAAGAAGTGTTTCCCAGAACCTTCCATAACCTGAAACTGAGAGTTCTGTAATGATTCTTATTTTCTATTTTTATGTTAAAAAAACAAACATGTTTTCTTCATAACCAGAAGCAGGGAGGTACTTCATAAAAACATTTACATTTGAAAGTACAAGTTCTGAGTTCAGTGTTAGTAACTGAACCGTATTCTAACCTGTTAAGACCTTTTAGGCCGATTCTACAAATGCCTTCTAAATCTGCTATTTCTGAATAGCCAACGCTAAAATCTAAAATGACACAAGATGCTTTCCCCGGTTTTAATGGGTTAAAGGACAACTTTGTTTTTTTTACAACCAAGGTTTATGTTTTAGATTGTAATTCAAGTAAATCAAAGAAGAGTGTTAAAACATTTTCATTTACTGCTTTCTATAGTTTTAGCAATTTTCGCAATCTTTTTTTACAGTGGGCGGGGGCATTCTGTCCGGTGGCTAAATATGTCTTTTTTTTTACACAATAACCCGGCGATTTCTTTATTATTATTTACAGTAGCTCTTCTAGCCCCAAATAACTCACATCTGACCATCAAAGACCACAGGACCTTTTTTATTGTGTAAAAAATACATATTTAGCCACCGGACAGAATGCTAATGCTAAAACTATAGAAAGCAGTAAATGAAAAAAAAAAAACACTCATCTTTTATTTACTTTAATTACAAGCTAAAATATAAACCTTGGTTGTAAAAAAAACAAAGTTGTCCTTTAACCCATTGAGACCTGAAGCCGATTCTATATACATGTCTCCTAAATCTCAACAGTTTTCTGAAAAACGTATGTTTCTATATCAGTGGTGCTCAATCTTTTTCATGTCAAGGACCGCCAAAATTATATGTATTTGGCCGCGGACCCCCATCAAAATATTTTGTTCCAGGGACCCCCAGGCAAAGATTTGAGTTAAAAATGTTCACTTTAAAAGTATTTATATTCAAAGATTTGCACACATTTTCAAGATTTAAAAAAAATAGCAGATCTACAAGCTCATAGCGCGGCACTCGGTGCCGCGCTATGAGCTTGTATATCTGCTATTTTTGAATAGCCCAAAGTGTAAAATAATGCTTTTTAGCTCAAATCTAAAAATGACACAGTTTTAAACAGAGCTGTAGCGTATGTAAACACAACCAGAACCTGTGAAATACGTCAGATATGGCACGGCACTAGTTCGGCTGGCTTAGTTCTTGGAAAAAAAGAGCCAAAATATATACGGCCATAAAACAAGGCTAAGTGCCCACGCGGAGCCCCGGCTTGGATATTAATCAGCGGGTAGGTGAGCCGGGGTTATGAAGTGGGCAGGTTTTCATGGCAGATATATTTGTTGAATTAGGCCTCTGGCAGCTCCATGACGCTCACTGGTAATTACCAGCAAAGACTTCAGAGTTAATGCCTGTTCCATCACCTCGTGTACGTGAGGAGAATCACACACCAGAGGGTGAACTCAGGTGACACATCCAAAGGCTTTGATCCCCCCCACCATGGAGCCACCTTGACGCACTGTGAGGTCCTTTTGGTCTGACTGGACACACTGTGAGGTCCTTTTGGTCTGACTGGACACACTGTGAGGTCCTTTTGGTCTGACTGGACGCAGTGTGAGGTCCTTTTGGTCTGACTGGACGCAGTGTGAGGTCCTTTTGGTCTGACTGGACACACTGTGAGGTCCTTTTGGTCTGACTGGACGCAGTGTGAGGTCCTTTTGGTCTGACTGGACGCAGTGTGAGGTCCTTTTGGTCTGACTGGACGCAGTGTGAGGTCCTTTTGGTCTGACTGGACGCAGTGTGAGGTCCTTTTGGTCTGACTGGACGCAGTGTGAGGTCCTTTTGGTCTGACTGGACGCAGTGTGAGGTCCTTTTGGTCTGACTGGACGCAGTGTGAGGTCCTTTTGGTCTGACTGGACGCAGTGTGAGGTCCTTTTAGTCTGACTGGACGCAGTGTGAGGTCCTTTTGGTCTGACTGGACACACTGTGAGGTCCTTTTAGTCTGACTGGACACACTGTGAGGTCCTTTTGGTCTGACTGGATGCACTGTGAGGTCCTTTTGGTCTGACTGGACACACTGTGAGGTCCTTTTGGTCTGACTGGACACACTGTGAGGTCCTTTTGGTCTGACTGGACACACTGTGAGGTCCTTTTGGTCTGACTGGACACACTGTGAGGTCCTTTTGGTCTGACTGGACACACTGTGAGGTCCTTTTAGTCTGACTGGACACACTGTGAGGTCCTTTTAGTCTGACTGGACACACTGTGAGGTCCTTTTGGTCTGACTGGACACACTGTGAGGTCCTTTTAGTCTGACTGGATGCACTGTGAGGTCCTTTTGGTCTGACTGGACACAGTGTGAGGTCCTTTTGGTCTGACTGGACACACTGTGAGGTCCTTTTAGTCTGACTGGACGCAGTGTGAGGTCCTTTTAGTCTGACTGGACACACTGTGAGGTCCTTTTGGTCTGACTGGATGCACTGTGAGGTCCTTTTGGTCTGACTGGACACACTGTGAGGTCCTTTTAGTCTGACTGGACACACTGTGAGGTCCTTTTAGTCTGACTGGACACACTGTGAGGTCCTTTTGGTCTGACTGGATGCACTGTGAGGTCCTTTTAGTCTGACTGGACACACTGTGAGGTCCTTTTAGTCTGACTGGACACACTGTGAGGTCCTTTTGGTCTGACTGGACACACTGTGAGGTCCTTTTGGTCTGACTGGACGCACTGTGAGGTCCTTTTAGTCTGACTGGACACACTGTGAGGTCCTTTTGGTCTGACTGGACACACTGTGAGGTCCTTTTGGTCTGACTGGATGCACTGTGAGGTCCTTTTAGTCTGACTGGACACACTGTGAGGTCCTTTTAGTCTGACTGGACACACTGTGAGGTCCTTTTAGTCTGACTGGACACACTGTGAGGTCCTTTTGGTCTGACTGGATGCACTGTGAGGTCCTTTTAGTCTGACTGGATGCACTGTGAGGTCCTTTTAGTCTGACTGGACACACTGTGAGGTCCTTTTAGTCTGACTGGACACACTGTGAGGTCCTTTTGGTCTGACTGGACGCACTGTGAGGTCCTTTTGGTCTGACTGGATGCACTGTGAGGTCCTTTTGGTCTGACTGGACACACTGTGAGGTCCTTTTGGTCTGACTGGACACACTGTGAGGTCCTTTTGGTCTGACTGGACACACTGTGAGGTCCTTTTGGTCTGACTGGACACACTGTGAGGTCCTTTTGGTCTGACTGGACACACTGTGAGGTCCTTTTGGTCTGACTGGATGCACTGTGAGGTCCTTTTAGTCTGACTGGATGCACTGTGAGGTCCTTTTAGTCTGACTGGACACACTGTGGGTGGGCCGGGGAGCAGTGGTGGAGAAAGTACTCAAATGTTTTTACTTAAGTGAAAGTATCAACACTGCAATGTACTGTAGAAGTACTCTGTTAGAAGTAAAAGTGCAGAATTAAAAATGTACTTGAGTAAAAGTACAACAATATTGTTATCAAATGTACTTAAAGTACCAAAAGTAAAAGTGCTAAAATGTTTGAAAATAGCAGATCTACAAGCTCACAACGTGTAAAACGAAGCAGATAGGGGTTTAAGTGTGTTTTATGTTGTGCTGGTGCTGTTGTATACTGCCTTGCGTGGACAGCAGATGCTGACTCAACAGAATCCTCCAAGAGGTAGGCCTACAGTACAGATACTCTCTCTCTCTCTCTCTCTCTCTCTCTCTCTCTCTCTCTCTCTCTCTCTCTCTCTCTCTCTCTCTCTCTCTCTCTCTCTCTCTCTCTCTCTCTCTCTAAAAGTACAAAAGTATCGATATAAAATATTACTTAAAGTACCAAAAGTAAAAGTACTAGAATGTTTGAAAATAGCAGATCTACAAGCTCACGACACGTCACGTTTGTAGATCTGCTATTTTCAAATAGCCCATGTATAAAACAGGGCTGAAGTGGTTAAAGGTAGGGTAAGTGATATTGTTTGGTTAAAACAAAAAGTATTTAGTTAAAAGGTTAAATCACTATATTCAGAAAGTAATCATTGCTATAGAGTGTTTGTTCAGTAACAGGAGTCTCCCTGTCTCTCCAGCTCTTTAATAAACAGAAAATACATTTTCTGGTAGGTGTCAAAATCTCAGCCAATCAGGAGAAAGTACCCATTTTTAAGCTTCATAGTGTTCCAGTTCTAATTTTGTCTGCTCATTTCTTAGTGTCATCACTTCCTATTTCACTTGTTTAATCTATATCCTGATTGAGTTCTCTGTCCTGATTGGATAAAATTGGAAATGACACTGAAACTGAAACGAAAATGCATTTTCTGTTTTATAAAGAGCTGGAGAGACAAGGAGACTCCTTTTACTGAACAAACACTCTATAGCAATGAGTACTATCACAATATAGAGCTATTTAACACTTATTTTAACCAAAGAAAATCACTTACCTTACCTTTAATGTATGTTTCATAATATCATCATTTATATCTGAAAAGTAACTAGTAACTAAAGTTTTCAAATAATTGTAGTGGAGTAAAAGTACAATATTTGCCTCTGAGATGCAGTGGAGTAGAAGTAAAAGTACAGACAATTGGAAATACTCCAGTGGAGTAAAAGTACCTCAAAATTGTACTTAAGTACAGAACCACATGTTTTTTAAATTTGAATCCTGTAAAGTACCAGATTTGGACATATGAGGTTTTCCGACCGGACAGAGACGGTTGTGGTTGCTGTTGAGGGATGGGATGGGGGGGGGGGGGGGGGGGGGGGGGACTCAGCGCAGAGGGGGGGGGGGGGTCATACCTGTGACATATCAGTTACTGCACCGTCAGTCAAGCTGCTTGGGATTTTTTTGATGTGGATCTACCAAACGCCAGGGATCACATTGTGCTGATGATCCACCCCGTAATGCAGTGCCCACGCTGCAGATATTAGATCATAACAAAACATCTGTTGTGTCGCCACGACGGTGGAACTAAACGGATCAGTTGCTCGTCTGATGATGATGACCATTCTAATAATAATCATAATCATAATCATAATAATCATGACATGAAACACAGCTCAAAGTGCTTTACAGAGCAAGAATACACTTACAGAATTTACAACTAATCTAACAATAAAGCAAGAAAGAAAAGCAAAAGCATAAAACTGTCTGTCTGTCTGTCTGTCTGTCTGTCTGTCTGTCTGTCTGTCTGTCTGTCTGAGGGGTAAAAACTCAAGTCAAACAATAGGGCAAAGAAGTTCAAATACATAGATAGATAAATAGATAGATCTACATTAAAATATATTATTAATTCATGTAGTTATTTATTTCTGTCTGTCTGTCTGTCTGTCTGTCTGTCTGTCTGTCTGTCTGTCTGTCTGTCTGTCTGTCTGTCTGTCTGTCTGTCTGTCTGTCTGTCTGTCTGTCTGTCTGTCTGTCTGTCTGTCTGTCTGTCTGTCTGTCTGTCTGTCTGTCTGTCTGTCTGTCTGTCTGTCTGCCTGCCTGCCTGCCTGCCTGCCTGTCTGTCTGTCTGTCTGTCTGTCTGTCTGTCTGCCTGCCTGCCTGCCTGCCTGCCTGCCTGCCTGTCTGTCTGTCTGTCTGTCTGTCTGTCTGTCTGTCTGTCTGTCTGCCTGCCTGCCTGCCTGCCTGCCTGCCTGCCTGTCTGCCTGCCTGCCTGCCTGTCTGCCTGCCTGCCTGCCTGCCTGTCTGCCTGTCTGCCTGCCTGCCTGTCTGTCTGTCTGCCTGCCTGCCTGCCTGCCTATCTGCCTGCGTCTCTCTCAGTGACATTTGTGAGGATAAGGTCTGTAAACAATAAGGATGACCTAATAGGGCCAGTCAGGGGACATGACATTGTGGACATCACATATAATATTGGCAGTGAAACGGTAAAGTCAGACGTTTTGAATTAGTAATGACCAGACACACACAACAGAGTTATTGGATACTGTGCTGCTGACACCGTATTATCTGATGGCAAAACTGACCAATACTGCAGACACCAATGTCACCAAAACAAAGCAAAACAGCTGAATGCTGCTCTGCGTTGAGACACAAAAGAGCCTCTTTTGTGTCTTTAGTTGAGAAAATGTGACCAAGCATGGATTTTTATAACAACAAAGAGTTGTTATAGCAATACTAATGGACCGCGGCAAATCCATTAGATCTAACTCAGCGCAGAATACAGAATACATCGCAAATTGGGTCCATTCGGTTACATGCTGTGTACACTCTCAGGGCCCTACCTTGCGCGTCTTAATCACTGCCAGATCTTATGTCTTAACTTAAAGGTTTCATGACGTTCAGTTTTACCACACATTAAAAGTATATGTCATGGTTCCTTCAAACGTGTATAAAAGGTTTTAACAAAAAATTCCATTCCATTGATCCATGGCAGGTGTTTTTCTCTCACATTTCTAAAGCTCTCACATTTATATATATATATATATATATATATTCAAAGATTTCACAATTGTTCACATTGTATTAGCAGGTTGCTTTAAGTAGCTGTACTTTGGCTCAAAAGTATCAGTGTTGTATAGTTGGTTTAGCTTAAAAGCAGTTTGTTATTTTGCTTCAAAGCCTATTGTTAGGTCTCAGCTGACAGCCCCCCCCGCCCCCCCCCCCCCCCCCCCCACACACACACACACACACACACACACACACACACACACACACACACACACACACACACACACACACACACACACACACACACACACACACACACACACACACACACACACACACGCCAAGACCCCCACCCTCCCCAGGCTGATGCCACAAACATCAACACAAACAAGGCCATAAAAATAAATAAAAAAACAACACAAACTGTCTTATATTTCACTCTCACGGCCGGGGAGGCTGTTTAGCCATGAATGTTCTGCTCATGAATATTTAAATGATGGGTGTAATGAATATGCATGAGGCACGGAGTGCCTGCCGCCGCAGACGCTACCATACCAGCACTGAGATTTATGAGCTGGTGAGCAGTGGTGTAAAGTAACTAGGTATATTTACTCAAGTACTGCGCTTAAGTACAATTTTGAGGTACTTTTACTTTACTGGAGTATTTCCAATTGTCTATACTTTTACTTCTACTCCACTACATCTCAGAGGCAAATATTGTACTTTTACTCCACTACAATTATTTGAAAACTATAGCTACTAGTTACTTTGTAGATATAAATGATTACATTATTACACCTGGGCTGTTTGAAAATAGCAGATCTACAAGCTCACAATGTGTCACATCGTGTCACGTTGTGAGCTCGTAGATCGGCTATTTTCAAACATTTTAGTACTTCTACTTTAGGTGCTTTAAGTACATTTTGATACCTATACTTTTGTACTTTTACTCAAGTAAACTTTTAATTCAGGACTTACTACTTGTAACAGAGTACTTCTACATTGCAGTATTGATACTTTTACTTTAAGTAAAACATTTGAGTACTTGTTCCACCACTGGGTGCATGTGCACGTGTGTGTACTACTGGAAAGTAGTACAGTAGTACACACCCAAAAAATAGCAGATATACAAGCTTGCAGCATGGCACAACGTGACGAGCTGTGAGCTTGTAGATCTGCTGTTTTTGAATAGCCAAATTGATAAAGTGGTTAAAATGACTGTGATGCTATACATCAGTGGTTTTCAACCAGTGGTCCGGGGACC
>NC_139960.1:1831580-1866580 GCF_963454915.1 Gymnoscopelus microlampas
AATGTAGTGGAGGAAAGTACTGTGCTTCGAGTTAATTTGACTTTACTTGAGTATGTTATACTTGGTCTGTTGAAAACCAGCCAATGTACAAGCTCACTTACTGTACAAGCTATTTGAAAACTTGTGAAATGACGCCTTGTATTAAGAATGCTTTTACCTTTAACCAGTGGTGGAAAAAGTACTCAAATGTTTTAAGTATCAATACTGCAATGGAGAAGTACTTTGTTACAAGTAAAAGTCCGGAATTCAAAATTGACTTTAGTAAAAGTACAAAAGTATCGATATAAAATATTACTTAAAGTACCAAAAGTAAAAGTACTAGAATGTTTGAAAATAGCAGATCTACAAGCTCACGACACGTCACGTTTGTAGATCTGCTATTTTCAAATAGCCCATGTATAAAACAGGGCTGAAGTGGTTAAAGGTAGGGTAAGTGATATTGTTTGGTTAAAACAAAAAGTATTTAGTTAAAAGGTTAAAGCACTATATTCTGATAGTAATCATTGCTATAGAGTGTTTGTTCAGTAACAGGAGTCTCCCCGTCTCTCCAGCTCTTTAATAAACAGAAAATACATTTTCTGGTAGGTGTCAAAATCTCAGCCAATCAGGAGAAAGTACCCATTTTTAAGCTTCATAGTGTTCCAGTTCTAATTTTGTCTGCTCATTTCTTAGTGTCATCACTTCCTATTTCACTTGTTTAATCTATATCCTGATTGAGTTCTCTGTCCTGATTGGATAAAATTGGAAATGACACTGAAACTGAAACGAAAATGCATTTTCTGTTTTATAAAGAGCTGGAGAGACAAGGAGACTCCTTTTACTGAACAAACACTCTATAGCAATGAGTACTATCACAATATAGAGCTATTTAACACTTATTTTAACCAAAGAAAATCACTTACCTTACCTTTAATGTATGTTTCATAATATCATCATTTATATCTGAAAAGTAACTAGTAACTAAAGTTTTCAAATAATTGTAGTGGAGTAAAAGTACAATATTTGCCTCTGAGATGCAGTGGAGTAGAAGTAAAAGTATAGCCAATTGGAAATACTCCAGTAAAGTAAAAGTACCTCAAAATTGTACTTAAGTACAGAACCACATGGTTTTTAAATTTGAATCCTGTAAAGTACCAGATTTGGACATATGAGGTTTTCCGACCCGACAGAGACGGTTGTGGTTGCTGTTGAGGGATGGGGGGGGGGGGGGGGGGGGGGGGGGGGACTCAGCGCAGAGGGGGGGGGGGGGGGGGGGGGGGGGGGTGGGGGGGTCATACCTGTGACATATCAGTTACTGCACCGTCAGTCAAGCTGCTTGGGATTTTTTTGATGTGGATCTACCAAACGCCAGGGATCACATTGTGCTGATGATCCACCCCGCAATGCATGCTGGGTATAATGCAGTGCCCACGCTGCAGATATTACATCATAACAAAACATCTGTTGTGTCGCCACGACGGTGGAACTAAACGGATCAGTTGCTCGTCTGATGATGATGACCATTCTAATAACAATCATAATCATAATCATGACATGAAACACAGCTCAAAGTGCTTTACAGAGCAAGAATACACTTACAGAATTTACAACTAATCTAACAATAAAGCAAGAAAGAAAAGCAAAAGCATAAAACTGTCTGTCTGTCTGTCTGTCTGTCTGTCTGTCTGTCTGTCTGAGGGGGTAAAAACTCAAGTCAAACAATAGGGCAAAGAAGTTCAAATACATAGATAGATAAATAGATAGATCTACATTAAAATATATTATTAATTCATGTATTTATTTCAGTCTGTCTGTCTGTCTGTCTGTCTGTCTGTCTGTCTGTCTGTCTGTCTGCCTGCCTGCCTGCCTGCCTGCCTGCCTGCCTGCCTGTCTGTCTGTCTGTCTGTCTGTCTGTCTGTCTGTCTGTCTGTCTGTCTGTCTGTCTGTCTGTCTGTCTGTCTGTCTGTCTGTCTGTCTGCCTGCCTGCCTGCCTGCCTGCCTGCCTGCCTGCCTGCCTGCCTGCCTGACTGCCTGCCTGCCTGCCTGCCTGCCTGCCTGCCTGCCTGCCTGTCTGTCTGCCTGCCTGCCTGCCTGTCTGTCTGCCTGCCTGCCTGCCTGCCTGCCTGCCTGCCTGCCTGTCTGTCTGTCTGTCTGTCTGTCTGTCTGTCTGCCTGTCTGTCTGCCTGCCTGCCTATCTGCCTGCGTCTCTCTCAGTGACATTTGTGAGGATAAGGTCTGTAAACAATAAGGATGACCTAATAGGGCCAGTCAGGGGACATGACATTGTGGACATCACATATAATATTGGCAGTGAAACGGTAAAGTCAGACGTTTTGAATTAGTAATGACCAGACACACACAACAGAGTTATTGGATACTGTGCTGCTGACACCGTATTATCTGATGGCAAAACTGACCAATACTGCAGACACCAATGTCACCAAACAAAGCAAAACAGCTGAATGCTGCTCTGCGTTGAGACACAAAAGAGCCTCTTTTGTGTCTTTAGTTGAGAAAATGTGACCAAGCATGGATTTTTTTAGGGCTAATGACTACTAACTAATGGTCTTTGTTGTTATAGCAATACTAATGGACCGCGGCAAATCCATTAGATCTAACTCAGCGCAGAATACAGAATACATCGCAAATTGGGTCCATTCGGTTACATGCTGTGTACACTCTCAGGGCCCTACCTTGCGCGTCTTAATCACTGCCAGATCTTATGTCTTAACTTAAAGGTTTCATGACGTTCAGTTTTACCACACATTAAAAGTATATGTCATGGTCCTTCAAACGTGTATAAAAGGTTTTAACAAAAAAATCCATTCCATTGATCCATGGCAGGTGTTTTTCTCTCACATTTCTAAAGCTCTCACATTTCTATATATATATATATATATATATATATATATTCAAAGATTTTCACAATTGTTCACATTGTATTAGCAGGTTGCTTTAAGTAGCTGTACTTTGCTCAAAAGTATCAGTGTTGTATAGTTGGTTTAGCTTAAAAGCAGTTTGTTATTTTGCTTCAAAGCCTATTGTTAGGTCTCAGCTGACAGCCCCCCCCGCCCCCACACACACACACACACACACACACACAAACACACACACACACACACACACACACACACACACACACACACACACACACACACACACATACGCCAAGACCCCCACCCTCCCCAGGCTGATGCCACAAACATCAACACAAACAAGGCCATAAAAATAAATAAAAAAACAACACAAACTGTCTTATATTTCACTCTCACGGCCGGGGAGGCTGTTTAGCCATGAATGTTCTGCTCATGAATATTTAAATGATGGGTGTAATGAATATGCATGAGGCACGGAGTGCCTGCCGCCGCAGACGCTACCATACCAGCACTGAGATTTATGAGCTGGTGAGCAGTGGTGTAAAGTAACTAGGTATATTTACTCAAGTACTGCGCTTAAGTACAATTTTGAGGTACTTTTACTTTACTGGAGTATTTCCAATTGTCTATACTTTTACTTCTACTCCACTACATCTCAGAGGCAAATATTGTACTTTTACTCCACTACAATTATTTGAAAACTATAGCTACTAGTTACTTTGTAGATATAAATGATTACATTATTACACCTGGGCTGTTTGAAAATAGCAGATCTACAAGCTCACAATGTGTCACATCGTGTCACGTTGTGAGCTCGTAGATCGGCTATTTTCAAACATTTTAGTACTTCTACTTTAGGTGCTTTAAGTACATTTTGATACCTATACTTTTGTACTTTTACTCAAGTAAACTTTTAATTCAGGACTTACTACTTGTAACAGAGTACTTCTACATTGCAGTATTGATACTTTTACTTTAAGTAAAACATTTGAGTACTTGTTCCACCACTGGGTGCATGTGCACGTGTGTGTACTACTGGAAAGTAGTACAGTAGTACACACCCAAAAAATAGCAGATATACAAGCTTGCAGCATGGCACAACGTGACGAGCTGTGAGCTTGTAGATCTGCTGTTTTTGAATAGCCAAATTGATAAAGTGGTTAAAATGACTGTGATGCTATACATCAGTGGTTTTCAACCAGTGGTCCGGGGACCACCAGTGGTCCTTGAAGGGAGTACCAGGGGGTCCCCAGCTAAATTAGTTAACGTAGCATCACAATCATTTTAACCACTTAGCTTTGGCTATTCAAAAATAGCAGATCTACAAGCTCATAGCGCGGCACCGAGTGCCGCGCTATGAGCTTGTAGATCTGCTATTTTTGAAAAATCTTGAAAATGTGTGCAAATCTTTGAATATATATATATATATATATATATATATATATATATATATATATATATATATATATATATATATATATACTTTTTTTTTTTTTTTTTTTTTTTAAAGCAAACCTTTTTAACTCAAATCTTTGCTTCTGGGGCGTCCCTGGCACAAAATATTTTCAGATTGGGGGTCCGCGGCCAAATACATATCATTTTAGGGGTCCCTGGCATGAAAAAGGTTGAAAACCACTGCTATACATGAACTACTTTTGCTGGGTTTCTTTTTGCAGATTGTAGTCATTTGGTACAGTATGCCTACTGAACCAACACATGTAATCATTACAGCATCACAAATCATCTTCAATTCCTCAAGGCATGGAAGCTTCATTTACACACATGGTAGGACTGGGCAATTCATCTAAATATACTGAAACCCATATTTAGAGCCAATAACCGACTAATAACCGAGTAATCCAGAGAAAAAAGGTTTACAAATGTTTTCTTATATCACGAATCAACACCATTAACACATCGGGTGCCAGCATTTTTTCATAACAACTTACGTTGGGTGCCAGCATTCTCCCCATTGACTGCGCTTTACTGTTTAAAGCTCTAGACTCCACCACAAGCAAATCCACGTAAAAAAAAAGAATCCATTCATGTTGAGCGAAGACCCTGGCTACAGCCTGGAACCATAACATTTCCCTCGCGAGTTACAATGGGGGGGGGGGGGATCGCGCATCGCGCATGACCGGTTTTCACCACCGGAAACGGATTCGGAGATATAGGCGTTTTAAAGAAGGAAATAGACAGGAAGCAGATGGAAGCCATGTTTTTGTTTCCGGTGATCTATCTGGCCCTTCCTTCTCAAGATCATAATGGGTACTCCTAGAGCTGCTCTAGCCCCGCCCGTGCGGAGAAAAACCAAAGAAAAACCAAAAAGACTGAAATCACGGTTTAGACCGTGAACGGCACCAGAGCGCCACTATGTAAACACACGGTTCAGACCGTGATCGGCACCCGATGTGTTAAAATGTATTTTATAATCAGCTAAATTGATTACTCTGATTAAATCCCTACCCCCTGTTCAAACCCCCCCCCCCCCCACATTCTCCTCCTTTCACCCCACCTACTGCACGTTGCCAACAACAGCATACAGCATGCAGGCGAAATAAGCAGCCAGGTCTATGAAAACAAGCGCCAAATTAGCCCAAAAGTCGCTTATAAAAAGCAGACATGGCGAAAGTAAAGTGAATGAGGCTCCGTCTCGTTGTTACCATAGATGCGGATCGTATACGGTCACTACGTCGCGACAGAGAGTGGTGAGTAACATCGTTTATAAGAAAACTAAAGTCAGGAAAATAATAACAATTTGTTGCGGTTGGTGCGGGTCTATAAATAGGATGGTATAATTCATCTCTATCGCACGTTGCTGTTATTAACTCCCGGGCCTGCGCGTCCCTCTGTCTCTCTCTCCACCAGTCAGAGTGATGGCTGACCATCAGTTGGCCATAACAGTGCGTCCCCCCCCACTCCCAACGGCGGCGGTGACTTTCGGTGCCAAAGTCCATGAATAATTTACAGCGTGTGGGGACTGTATTCAAAAAGCAAGGCCGGTCGTGACCAGTGGTGTAAAGTAACTAAGTACATTTACTCAAATACTGTACAATTTTGAGGTATTATTTTTTTACTTTACTGGAGTATTACCAATTTTCAATACTTTTACTTCTACTCGACTACGTCTTAGAGGCAAATGTTGTACTTTTTACTCCACTACGATTATTTGAAAACTTTAGTTACTCGTTACTTTGTAGATTTAGATTACTATTACAAAACATATAGTACAGCAGCCCTATTTAAACTTTGGCTATTTGAACATAGCAGATCTACAAGCTCACAATGTGTTGCATCGAGCTTGTAGATCTGCTATTTTCAAAAGATGTTTATTCATTTAGAAATCTTGTGAAATGGGACAATCATGCGTGGTACTTTTACTTGTGGTTCTTTAAGTACATTGTGATGCCAATACTTTTGTACTTTTACTCAAGCAAAATGTGGAGTACTTCTACATTGTGGTATTACTACTTTAAAATATGAGTACTTCTTCCATCATTGGTCGTTACTGCTGGCGCAAGGCAGCGTCTTGGGGTCCACGGTCACGCTTAACGATGATGTGCACATTCTCTCTCTCTCTCTCACTTATCTCTCCATCATTGCTTTCTGCTCTCTCTGTATATTTCTGTATTTGCCATTTGCTGTCTTCTTCCTTTTCTCTCTCTCTCTCTCTCTCTCTCTCTCTCTCTCTCTCAGATGGGTAGATGGGTGGGCCCGCGTGCATACTCAGAGCATGTTTATTCATGTGTTCCGGCTTGCATCAATGGAACTAACATAGTATACTTTAAAAGGGATATTGCACTTATAACTTATAACACTCTCAAGACATTTCAAAGAACTCGGAAAATTCCAAGATTACATTTCTAAATCCTATATCAAAATTGGCTAGAGGTCGGTCGGACAGCCCGACAGACAGACAATATGTCTGTCTGCTCTGACGTGTCTGCTCTGATCAGCGCAATATAAGACTGGATTTGAAGGCCGCACAGCGGCCTGGAAATCTAGTAGTGAAAATAGGCGATCTACAAGCTCACGTGTTGCAATGTGACACCGTGAAGCTTGTACATCACTATTTTTTTTCATTTTTAAATAGGGCTTAATGGGTTAATCGAATGTGTGTCCTTGAAGCCCAGAGGGTTTCTGCAGGTGAATATTACGCACAGTTTTTTCGGACTCCCACCGCGCGCGCGCGCGCGTGCGTGCGTGCGTGTGTGTGTGTGTTCCTCTCGCTTCCCAACATCCCCTGCTTTCTGAGGTGCAAGATTGCGATATCTTGGTATAACCACGGGGCAGGCAATAGGTGTGTTATCACTGTTGACACACACACACACACACACGGGGGTACTGCAGTGCAAAGATAAAAAGATGGTCACACTGGGAGTTTCAGTGTACCCAGGAGGCCAGGACTGAACGGGCCCACACAATCACACCCTGGAAACAAGTCCACCGTTTTATATGTTTCCTTTTGCTCTGCTCTGCTCTGCTCTGCTCCGCTCCGCTCCGCTCCGCTCCGCTCCGTTCCGTTCCGTTCCGTTCCGTTCCGTTCCGTTCCGTTCCGTTCCGTTCCGTTCCGTTCCGTTCCGTTCCGTTCCGTTCCGTTCCGTTCCGTTCCGTTCCGTTCCGTTCTGTTCTGCTCTGCTCTGCTCTGTTCTGTTCTGTTCTGTTCTTCTCCTCTTTATTTTCATTCAGTAAGTCATGACATCGTGGTGTTCTTTGTGTACTGTACTGTATTGGTGGAAAGTAAGTAAGTACATTTACCTAAGTACTGTACTTAAGTACCAGTTTGAGGTATTTGTACTTTACTTGAGTATTTCCAATTTCCACTACTTTTACTTCTACTCCACTACATCTCAGGCAAATATTGTACTTTTACTCCACTGCAGTTATTTGAAAACCTTAGTTACTAGATACTTTGCAGATATAAATTATAACATTATGAAACATACATTAACTCTCTCAGTACCACGCCCCGAGATATCCCGAGTTTTCCCCGAGTACCCTCCCTGCCAGAACGAGAAATCCAGAGTTTTTACTTTTGATTGTGGTCGCACTATTCTGTTTATTTCTCATGATCACGTTCGCTTCCTGACTCCTTCAGACTCATTGGGTTCTGGTTTCGTGACGCAGATTCCGTTTCCGGTTCTCATTTTTTTCCCGCGGTCATTTTCGGCCAGAATAGGGAAAGTCACGTTTTTCACACGGTAGAAAAAACGAACGGAGAGGTCTACGTCTATTCTCTTTGGTCTGGGTGACGATCAGTCATCGTAGTCGTGTATCACATCGTATTTTAACCCGATCAGAGATTGTCGAAAACGTAAACATCCGGTTATGACCGGATGTCACGTGAGCCTGTTTGGGAGGGGGCGAGCGAGTCAACGAGGTGATCAATGGCTCGATTTGCTGCTCTCTACTGGTAGAACTGTACTGGTAGAACGCGTCGCTTGTAGATCTGCTATTTTCAAATATTTAGTACTTTTACTTGTGGTACTTAAAGTACATGCTGATGCCAATACTTTTGTACTTTTACTCAAGTACATTTTTAATTCTGGACTTGTAACGGAGTATTTTGATATTGCAGTATTGGTACTTTTACTTAAGTAAAGCATTTGAGTACTTTTCCCACCACTGCTGTACTGTATGTGTGTAATGTAACCAATGATCAATCGTTATTTATGCAAATCGTGTAATTGAGTCAATATTCAATTGACTCTGTGGTCAGGCAGGTCAAGGTGATGCATTTGCTCAGCCAATTCAATGGAGGCTGTCAATATGTTGTGTGGCCAGTATGTATTTTTCATACGTTTCATAACTCATAACCACATGGAATACTACATTCTGTTTTGTTCTTGGATTAACCACATGAATCCTACCGTCAACAGGCGAACATTCTGTGAAAATAGCAGCTCACAAGCCTACAGTGTGACAATCTGGGAACCCATCGCCAAATAAAAAGGAAAAGCAGCGCCCTCTGCTGTTTTTTACTCTTTCATTTGGCTCTGGGACGAGCTGAATGGAGCACCCGTGCGCAAGGAAACCGGGGTTTTGGTCTGCCTTCAGCCTTTCACTTCCGGTGGTGTGACTATGTTTTCATTCCCACTAACAATATTTCTACACGGAACACTAACACCACTTCTCCCAGAGAACATGGATGGTTTTGGTTATAAGGCCACTTGTTTCTATGATGAAAGGGCAAGTTAAAATGTGAATATCTTTCCATGGTTGTCTGCTGCGAGGACGCTATTGTTAAATGAGTTTTGGTTTGTTGTGGGAAGGGAGCGCACAGACAGTAAATCCCGCCCACTACATTTGATTGGGTAAAACGCGGCCTGCTTTCTGATTTGAAGGCACGCCAACTTTTAAGCTAACACGCACACGTTCTAACTCCATACTTCTTCTCTCTCTCAGCTAAAGGGTCCTTGGCCTGGAAAACGTTGAAGACCCCTAGCTGCTCTAGCTATGAATTCCACAAAGCTCTGTGAGTGAGGGTCCTGTGTGTTTCGCTGATGCGACGAGGGAGTGAAGTGTTGAGTGCACGACAATTACATGCAAAGAAAGACAGACAGACAGACAGACAGACAGACAGACACCATTGCAATGAAGTATACGTTGTTAAAAAGCAGAGGCAAAACATAAATCCGACCCTGAGAATGTGGATAGACTATGCTTTGTATTCTCTTTTTTTATTAGCACCCCCCTCTCTCTCTCTCTGTCTCTCTGTCTCTCTCTCATTGGTATGCTGGCTCCATCAGAACCATTGCAGAGCCCTGTTAGTAGAATAAGCGAGGAAACATCCTTATCTGAATGTCCACGCTAACCAGAGGGTGGATGGGGGGATGGGTGGGTGTGCTCTGATTTACTTTTTCCTCTGTGGTTTAAGGCAATACGCACGCACGCACGCACGCACGCACGCACACACACACACACACACACACACACACACACACACACACACACACACACACACACACACACACACACACACACACACACACACACACACACACACACACACACACACACAGAGTACAAACAATCTGATGAGGACTTTTGATACATAGTGGTATATCCCCTCTTCAAAAAAAGAAGAAAACAATGTTGTCTTTTCACTTTGCCTTATATGGACATTACGTTCTTTTAATAATGCTGAGACAGCAAATGATCTTTGACCTCCAAACAGGAATAGAAAAGTCCTTTATTAAAGGTAAACTGTGTAACTTTTAGCCTATTTTATTTATAGATACTAGATCTTACCCGGTCGACGCATGCGTGGGGGGATATGCGCACATGATCTGGCAACCCGGGAGGCAGTTCGTCCCATAGCTGGGCAGCCCCGTAACCATGGCGACAGTGTTTGACACAAAAACGCTAATAAGAAGCTGAGATTTGATGAAATTGAAAAACGGGCTTCACAGTTAAGTTCAGATGGTAATGATCAATGGCTGTGTGCAAAATCAGAGCAATTGGTCCAGCCACTGAGGAGAACCGGGTAGCTTCACCTCCACTACAAACGCACAGAGGTTACTAGAATTATAGTAGGATATAACAATAACTAGTTAAGCTGTCATTTCCCTCTATCAGCCACTATACTATTGTGCTGGTGTATTTCCCTGCCGGGAAACACAGGAGGGTTTTTAACAACACACCTACTCAGTTTGTCAACACAAGTTGCATACAGTCAAGCTTTAATACTTGCAGCATTTGGCCAGGTTGAAAGTGATTTGACTCTGTATTGGGAAATGAAATAATCTTTCTATTAGAATTGACAGGCCCCGCCATGGAGTTCAAGTCAGCTTTGTGACGGTGTAGAAGTACTCTGTTACAAGTAAAAGGCCTGTGTTCAAAATGTTGCTTGAGTAAAAGCACAAAAAGTATTGGCATCAAAATATACTTAAAGTACCAAAAGTAAAAGTACTAAAATGTTTGAAAATAGACGATCTACAAGCTCACAAAGTTCAGAACCATGGACAGAGTCACAGCCCATCTCAGAGACACAATATGAGTTCAGGACCATGGACAGAGTCACAGCTAGTCTCAGAGACACAACATGAGTTCAGGACCATGGACAGAGTCACAGCTAGTCTCAGAGACACAACATGAGTTCAGGACCATGGACAGAGTCACAGCCCATCTCAGAGACACAACATGAGTTCAGGACCATGGACAGAGTCACAGCTAGTCACAGTGCCACAACATGAGTTCAGGACCATGGACAGAGTCACAGCTCATCTCAGAGACACAATATGAGTTCAGGACCATGGACAGAGTCACAGCTAGTCTCAGTGCTACAACATGAGTTCAGGACCATGGACAGAGTCACAGCTCTGTCACAGTGCCACCACATTAATTCAGCACCATGGCTTTCCCCTCCCTTTGGAGGGGAAAAAATCAAAGCCGCCCCCGACTCTTGCTGTGTTCAAAGCCTCCTCAAAACCCACCTTTTCAGACTTGCTTCCCCCACCTACCTCAAACCAAATCTCTCTTTCTGCTATTTAGTCTTTTAACTTTTTTTTGCTCCTAATAAAGTTGTTTATTATGATTTGTAAAGCGACTTTGGGTACAAATAAAAGCTCACAACAAGTTTTGTTGTGAGCTTGTAGATTGGGTATTTTCAAACAGTTAGAAACATTTTGAATAATTACGAAAGAACTTTTACATAAATCTTCTCTTAAGCGGTCAATCATGGCCAGTGGTGGAAAGTAACTAAGTACATTTACTTAAGTACTGTACTTAAGTAAAATGTAAAACTTTAACTTCTACTCCACTACATCTCAGAGGCAAATATTGTACTTTTATTCCACTACAATTATTTGAAAACTTTAGTTACTAGTTACTTTGCAGATATAAATTATTACATGATATACATTATAAAACATACATTAACCACTTTAGCCCTATTTTATACCTAGGCTATTTGAAAATAGCAGATCTACAAGCTCACAACGCGTCGCGATGCGACGCGTTGTGAGCTTGTAGATCTGCTATTTTCAAACATTTAGTACTTTTACTTTTGATACTTTAAGTTCATTTTAATGCCAATACTTTTCTACTTTTACTCAAGTAAATTTTTAATTCTGGACCTTTACTTGTAACAGAGTATTTCTAAACCGCTCACAAAATGTAAGGAAACTTGAATTTGGGCCATTATATCTCCCCTTTACTAATACCAATCAGTAAAGTGTTATGTATCATTTTTATCGGTGATTAGTCACCTTTACAACGAGGTACAGCTTGTAAGCATCGGGCATTCATGGAATGAGCAACACAAGCAAACGTGTGGGTAGCGCCGAGCAAAAATGTGCCAAAATGGCCTGTTAGACTTTTCTGCTGACATTCAATGTCGTGACATTCATGACATTCAATGGGCTTCAGGTGTGTGCCAGTCACAGGTGTGTGACTGTCTCACAGGTGAGTGACTGGCACCTGAACATGGGTTCTGCAACTTTGTTGAGTTTGTGTGTATGCTCCAAGCAGCAACACTGCCCCCATGGAAAGATGCCACTTTTGTCAGGATAAGGCCCGTGCAACAGGGCAAGTGAAGCTGGTGTTCCGTTATGCAGAGTGACAGCATTATTTGGTGTCAGGCCCTGGTACCATTTCCAAACTTAGGATTAAGTTCTGTGAGACTGGTGAAGTCAACAAGGAAGACAACAACCCAGACCCCTTGCTTCACTGAGGAACCATAGATTTACAGGCAAGGTTTGCACAACGGTACCAAAGACAGACGTCAAAGTTGCAGGGCCCATGCTCAGGTGCCAGACACACACCTTTGACTGGCACACACCTGCCTGCAAATGCTACCAGGGCTGACATCAAATAATGCGTAATCTGCGTAACGGAACACCAGCTTCACTTGCCCTATTGCACGGGCCTTATCCTGAAGGGACAAACGTGGCATCTTTCCATGGAGGCAGTGTTGCTGCTTGGAGCATACACAAACTCAACAAAGTTGCAGAACCCATGTTGCAGAACGCAAAGTTGCAGAACCCACCGTGTGTGCTGGCAGGTCGCTCAAAACAAGAGCGATTACCAGCAAAAGCATATTGGGTGATTTTGGCACATTTTTGCTCGGCGCTACCCACACGTTTGCCTGTGTTGCTCATTCCATGAATGCCCGACGCTTACAAGCTGTACCTCGTTGTAAAGGTGACTAATCACCGATAAAAATGATATGTAACACTTTACTGATTGGTATTAGTAAAGGGGAGATATAATGGCCCAAATTCAAGTTTCCTTACATTTTGTGAGCGGTTTATATTGCAATATTGGTACTTTTACTTAAGTAAAGAATTTGAGTACTTTTTCCACCACTGATCATGGCACAACATATTTGATCAAATGGGGGTCTGTGGACAAACACACAGCAATGTAGGGGTCCTTGACATAAATACGTTTGAGAATGAGTGGTTTAAACAGCCTGCATACTGTACTGTATGTGAAGTGAATAAAGAACAGGCCATAAATAGAACGGAATAGTTGAGAGGAGGCATTGTAGTGTCACCACAGTGGAACACGGTTGAGACGAGTACACAGAGTTTAAACATTGTCTTCCTCTCTCCTAGCATTGGCGTAGTTTACCGGCCCTCAGCCAATCCCTGCCTGCCGTTACCTGAGTCGCCATGGCAACCCACCCCCCCCCCCCCCCTCCACACACACAGGCACTCCTCTAAAGAAAAAAAAATAGGAACAAAAATGTGGATTTATTTCGGGAAGCAACCCAAACGACAATAACACCTCTCACACACACACACACACACACACACACACACACACACACACACACACACACACACACACACACACACACACACACACACACACACACACACACACACACACACACACACACACACACACACACACACACACACCCTCTTTACCTATATCGTCCTGTCCCGGTATATAAAATACACATAAACGACATATTACAATGTCAAGATATACAGACTTCACACTATAATCGGCTATAGTCGGACATGACAGATTACACTGACAGCGTGCCTGTGTGTGTGTGTGTGTGTGTGTGCGTGCGTGCGTGCGTGCATGCTAGACATTGTTAGATATTAGCCAATTTTCCAGGTCCTCTCAAGATAACTGGTTATTTTAAAGTTAAACTGATTTGGGGAGTCAGGCTTAACGATTCAGGTTAGGCGCTAGGATTAGACATAATAGAGGATAGGTTTAGGGTTCAGGGTTAGTGTTGTACCTGATTATGTGTTGTAGACCGGCACACAACTTAGGGTTGTTTTCTTTTTTACTTAAAATTAAAAAATGGGTGAAAATGCAATAAAATTGCCGTCCTAACATTTTTATGTCCTCACAACACAGCAGGTATAGATATACAAAAGTCTCTGTGTGTGTGTGTGTGTGTGTGTGTGTGTGTGTGTGTGTGTGTGTGTGTGTGTGCGTGTGTGTGTGAGTGTGCGTGTGTGTGTGTGTGTGCGTGTGTGTGTGAGTGTGCGTGTGTGTGCGTGTGCGTGTGTGCATGTGTGTGGCCTCTGCTGCAATAATTCATTCTCTCCGGAGTCCCTTAAGAACCCGCCGCACCCGACACCCCGACACATATTGAGTGCATGCACCTGTGTGTCTACGCATCCGCTCACGTCTGTACTGCACGCAGTCTGTGTGCGCGGTGTACGCACACGCACACACACACACACACACACATGTATCCACCTGTGTACCGGGCGCTGTCTGTCGGACGGAAAACCTTGTATATCCAAATAGTTTCCAGGAAATGGGAGAGAAATAAAACCTGTGAACCATTGCATCCGATTTAGTATTTTGTTCTAACTCCTGTCTGCATATCAGTGTTGATTTTGTTGACTAAAACTTTCACCAAAAAGGTTCGACTACCTTTTTTTGTTGACAAAAACTAAATAACGAAATACAAACTAAGCTAGATTACTAAAACTATGACTAAATATATTGACAATTTCATCAACAAATAAAAACTAGACTAAAGTGTCAGTGATTGAGGGATCTAGTGGAGAAGAGATCCAGTAGAACTAAAAGACAAGTCATTTTATGTGTGGTTGTGCTCGGGTGTTGCGCTCTGAAGATAGCAGATCTACAAGCTCACAGCTTGTAGATCTGCTATTTTCAGCATGCAACCAGGTGTAAAATCAGCCATTATGACGCCATCAAGGCACCGCCAACACACATTTTAGTCGACTAAATCAACTGTAGATTTAGTCGACTATATTCTTATGATATTTAGTCGACTAAAACTTGACAAAAACTAAAACATTTCAGATGACTAAAATATGACTTAAACTAAATGGAATTTTATTCAAAAGACTATGACTAAAACTGAATCAAAATTTGTCAAAATCAATACTACGGTTTTGAGCTGCTTACTTTTGCTATGTTTTAATTTGAATGGTTAAAAGTGTCAGTTTTGGAGGTTTCCACCCGACAGAGATGATGTGAAACTTAGTCACAAAGCTCTCGTTAATACTTTTCATTGGTTCAATATTCATAAAACCCACAGACACCCGATCACAAGCTCGATATGCAACGTGATGCGTTGTGAGCTTGTAGATCGGCTTTTTCCGCTACCTTTGCGTGAGACTCTTGTAGGACAAAGTTGGGCATTCATTTACAAAAACAAACGAAACCTAAAAAGTTTAAATTATGGATACAAAAGGTTTTTTGCCAGGCGACAACAACACCGTGTCTGCATTGGCACAAGCCGCTGCCTGCAGGCTCGGTGCCGTGACATTTACATGTGATTATACAGTAACGCCGACCTAAATACCAGTAGTTCTACCAGCCACGGCGGACGGAGGCTTTCCGGGCCGCTGTGGTGAGGTACAGGTGTGTGTCTGTCTCACACAAACACACACACACACACACACACACACACACACACACACACACACACACACACACACACACACACACACACACACACACACACACACACACACACACACACACACACACACACACACACACACACACACACACACCGCTGTACGAACCGAGTCACACCGGAATGTATCTTGAACCGATACATGTCAGTGCAGGACGGTGTTGATTTCGTCTATGACGGGGAAAAAAACTATAAATGTTTGTTGACCTTTTTCACCTTTTTTCACTGACGAAAACTAAATAAAAGCTAAGCTATGATGACTCAAACTAAGACTAAATATACTGACAATTTTGTCAACAAATACAAACTAGACTAAAATGTCAGTGAGGGAACTAGTGGAGAAGAGATCCAGTAGAACTAAAAGACAAATTATTTTACGTTTGGTTGCGCTCGAGTGTTACGCTCAGAAAATGGCTCACAACGCGTCGCAGCGCAACGCGTCGTGAGCTTGTAGATCTGCTATTTTCAGCATGCAACCAAGTGTAAAATCAACCATTACTACGGGATTAAGGCACCGCCAAAATACATTTTAGTCGACTAAATCAACTGTAGATTTAATCGACTATAATCTGATGATATTTAGTCGACTAAAACTAGACTGAGAGTAAAACATTTCAGATGACTAGTCATATTATGACTAAAACTAAATGGAATTTGATTCAAAAGACTATGACTAAAACTGAATCAAAAACTGAGGTCAAAATCAACACTATAGTGCAGGGAAATATCTAAGTGCATTTACTTGAGTACCGTACTTAAAGGTAAGGTGATCTTTTTTGGTTATAGAACACAACGGTTTTTTTGTTTTGTTAAAAGGTTAAAGCACTATATTCTAAGTCATCATTAATCAACAGTAACAGTACAGTAATAAGTAACGGTAATCATTGCTATAGAGCATTTGTTCAGTAACAGGAGTCTCTCTCAGCTCTTTAATAATCATCATGAGTAAGTACCCATTTTTCAGCTTAATTTTCTATAGTGTTCCAGTTCCAATTGTGTCTGCTCATGTCTTTGCGTCACCACTTCCAATTTCACCTGTTTAATCTGTATCCTGTCTATGTTCTCTGATTGGGTAACATTGGTATCCTGACCTGAAAATGAATTTCCTATTTAATAAAGAGCTGGAGAGACAGGGAGAACCATTACTGAACAAACACTCTATAGCAATGATTACTGTTACTTATTACTGTACTGTTACTGTACTGTTGTTGATTAACAGTCTAAAGCAATGAATACTATCAGAATATAGAGCTATTTAACACTTATTTTAACCAAAGATCACCCTACCTTTGAGTACTGTACTTGAGTATTTCTTTTTAGTATATAGGGTACTTGTGCAAGTGTGTGGCCACTTAAATATTTATGCCGTTCAACTCCACTATACATTTCAAAGACATTTTACTTTTGACTCCACTACATTTCTAGGCGTTATGAATTAATGTACGCGACACGCTGTGATCTGCTGTTTTCACTATTACTGAAAATTGTTGATTTTTCTTGTATGTCTACATTTTAAAACTTCAACGCATCAATATTAAAAAGCAAATATACTTTATCATTTCTACTTTCTAATACTTAAAAACGTTAATTTCACTGAGCTACTTTCACTTACATTTGAGTAACATTTGACCAGGAGATTATACTTTGCATTCCCTATCTAATTCTAATCCCCTTTTTCTACGTTTTATTTATATATTTTTAAAATGTTTTTTTTACCTTCTAAATTGTTTTTTTTTTCAAATAAAGTTGTATTTTGAGTAATTAGAAAAGCATTATATAAATTGTACTGCATGTGCTTTTATTATTATTATTATTATTATTATTATTAGTACACTTATTATTTTTTTAATTATTACTCGACTCAAGTATTGGAGTTGTGTACCTTGTCCACCATTGTGTGTGTGTGTGTGCGTGTGCGTGTGCGTGTGCGTGTGTGTGTGTGCCTGTGTGTGTGAACACACGCTGACCCCGTTGTACTGATGGATACGATCCTGCAGGTAAATTGCACCGACATGGATCCACGGCCTACATGCCAACCTCTAATCCACTATCCCCGAGCCCCCCACCCACCCACCCACCCACCGACCAATACACTTTGATTTAAGCAAGGGCATTGCTCTCCCCACCGCATCCCACAAGCCCCATTTTCTTTCAACTCATTGGATGTGATATTATCCTTGGGCTTGTGTGGCGGCGCACAAGGTATAATTTATTGTCTGTTCAGCAAGGCAAATGTGCAAGCCAGGCATATTTCATTTGCTGAATACATACCGTTATTAACCCATTGAGACCTGAAGCCGATTCTAAATGTCTCCTAAATCTCAGTATTCTGAAAAACGTATGTTTCTATATCAGTGGTGCTCAATCTTTTTCATGTCAAGGACCCCCAAAATTATATGTATTCGGCCGCGGACCCCCATCAAAATATTTTGTTCCAGGGACCCCCAGAAGCAACGATTTGAGTTAAAAATGTTGTCTTTAAAAATATATATATTCAAAGATTTGCACACATTTTCACGATTAAAAAAAAATAGCAGATCTACAAGCTCATAGTGCGGCACTCGGTGCCGCGCTATGAGCTTGTATATCTGCTATTTTTGAACAGCCCAAAGTGTAAAATAATGCTTTTTAGCTCAAATCTAAAAATGACACAGTTCCAGGTCTTAATGGGTTAAAATATGAAGTTTTCCCACCCGCGTTTGTGTGTGTGTGTGTGTGTGTGTGTGTGTGTGTGTGTGTGTGTGTGTGTGTGTGTGTGTGTGTGTGTGTGTGTGTGTGTGTGTTTCCTGTGGCATGGCAAAAAAAACAAAAAACAAAGGTATCCATGAAATTCATCTGATTCATGCCCTGACCGCCGCCGGAGTGCCTCGGCGATAACAAGCCTCCAGAAATATGAAATGTCACGGGGTGTGTGTGTGTGTGTGTGTGTGTGTGTGTGTGTGTGTGCGCGTGTGTGCACTGCAAGCGGCGCGGAGGCGTAAAGGTGGTCTATGTCAATGTTGTGAGAGGGAGGCGTTGTCGGCAGGATCGATGCATAACCAAACAGCCAAATGTGCTACATTATCACCCCGACACATGAACCGCTGACACGGGAGTTATTATCACCAGGGGGTGATATGGGACTCTCCAAACCCCCGATTTGTGCTTTGTCGTACAATGGTGTCTCAAAGGGTGAAAACAGCCAACACGCTTGTAACGCGCTGTGAGCTTGTAGATCGGCTATTTTCGACAAAGTATGAATCCGGCAGTTTATTTTAATTTCAGCTCACACTAACAGGTTCAGGTGCAGGGCTCATACATATGGTCGCCATAGAATAGAGTAGAAGACTTCTATTGTCAGTTTAATAAAGAAGGGCAATAATTTACGAGAAAACATTAAAAAAAAATTATGGAGATACAAGGTTTCTGCCCGACAACAGCAATGACACGTTTAACTTGTACGGTACGCATAGCATTATCTCTATGTGAGGCGGGCCGCGCACGCATTCCGCTCTCACTGCTCCGCTGCGAGGCAACAAGACACGATAAAAGAAACAGCTCTCTGTATTCATGAGTTTGGGTTTTAACAGGCCCTGCAGGTCCAATAATGAAGTCTGTGTGCGTGTGCATGTGTGTGTGTGTGTGTGTGTGTGTGTGTGTGTGTGTGTGTGTGTGTGTGTGTGTGTGTGTGTGTGTGTGTGTGTGTGTGTGTGTGTGTGTGTGTGTCTGTGTGGACGGAACTGTAACGATTATGACGGAACTTCTACACAGCCTCCTCTACCTTCTCTCTCTCTCTCGCTGTTGAATCGACGGAGCCATAAAACGCAGCGCGTAAAAAGCTGTGTGTATAACTATGAGCTGGAGATAAAAAACGCCCGTTAGCAGACATGCACAGGAGGGAGGGAGAGAGAGAGAGAGAGAGAGAGAGAGAGAGAGAGAGAGAGAGAGAGAGAGAGAGAGAATACAATGTCAATATGAAGCATGAAGAAAGAAAAACAGAAGGGAACAAAAAAAAAAAGGGTTAATCTGACTCTCAGTCCTGCAGTGGTGGAAGAGGTGCTCAGAATACTTAACCACGTAATATGATACCCGAGTCCCTCAGGGCTCTATTCTGGTGTGTTTTCTGTTTTCTGTTACGCTTTCGCTGAAAATAGCCGATTCAGGCTCCGTCATTCTGTCCCCCTGGTTTAGCCCAGGTGTTGTTCTTGATCACATTTTGACTTTGTTTTAGTCATAGTCTTTTGAATATTTTCATATTTTAGTCATCTGAAATGTTTTACTGTTAGTCCAGTTTTAGTCGACTAAATCTACAGTTGATTTAGTCGACTAAAATGTATGTTGGCGGTGCCTTGATGGCGTCGTAATGGTTGATTTTACACTTGGTTGCTTGCTGAAAATAGCCGATCTACAAGCTCACAACGCGTCGCGCAGCGGCGCGTTGTGAGCTTGTAGATCTGCTATTTTCAGAGCGTATCACCCGAGCACAACCAAACATAAAATGACTTGTCTTTTAGTTCTACTGGATCTCTTCTCCACTAGATCCCTCACTAACATTTTAGTCTAGTTTTTATTTGTTGACGAAATTGTCAATATATTTAGTCTTAGTTTTAGTCATTATAGTTTATGTTTTATTTAGTTTTTATTTAGTTTTTATTTAGTTTTTATTTAGTTTTCGTCAGTGCAAAAAGGTGGGCGATCAACATTTTCCGTCATACTTTTAGTCGACAAAATCAACACTGCCACACACACACACACACACACACACACACACACACACACACACACACACACACACACACACACACACACACACACACACACACACACACACACACACACACACACACACACACACACACACACACACTCGGATGCAGTTTAACGCCATGCACATAAGTCATGGAGGAGAAGGAGTCTACACCACAACTATAATGATGAAAATGATTAAATATGTAATTATATTAGATAGATATGTGTTGTCATAGTGATGCAGCAGTTATGTGGTGCTTGCTGGGTGCAGACGCTCCTGTACGAATGTGTTTTATGTTATTCATCTTATTTTGTTTTTATAGAGGTATGACAAAAGGCTAAGACACAATACTGTACAATATGTGTAACTATTGTCAGTGGTGGAAAGCAACTAAGTACATTTACTCAAGTAGTGTGCTTAGGTACAATGTTGAGGTATTTGTACTTTACGTGAGTATTTCCAATTTCCGATACTTTTACTTCTGCTGCACTACATCTCAGAGGCAAATAGTACTTTCACTCCACTACAATTACTTGAAAAATGTAGTTACTAGTTACTTTGCAGATGTACATTATGATATAATGAAACACACATTAACCACTTTAGCCCTATTTTATACCGAGGCTATTTGAAAATAGCCGATCTACAAGCTCACAACGCGTCGCGATGCGACGTGTTGTGAGCTTGCAGATCTGCTATTTTCAAATATGTTAGTACTTGTACTTTTGGTACTTTAAGTACATTTTGATGCCAATACTTTTGTACTTTTAGCGCACACATACATGCAAGCACACACAAATGCGCATGCGCACACACACACACACACACACACACACACACACACACACACACACACACACACAGTGGGTGGAGGGGTTAGAGGCAAGGAGGGGTCATTTGTCTGTCCTGTTGTCAGACAGGAAGCTGATCATCCTCAGGTCAGCGTTTCTTCCACCCCCCCCCCCCCCCCCGCCCCTATGCCCCCCCCCCCACCCCTATGCCCCCCTGCCAAAACATCCATCACCCACCACAATGCTAGAAGAAGTCAAAGTAAAAGCAGCAATACCGCAATGTATGTCTGTTTTTTTTCTTCTTCAAATAAATAGCCCTGCATTCCCTAATTTGACTTGATTAAAAGTATGTATTGGCATCAACATATACCTACATTACCAAAGTAAAGGCACTGCATTATTTTCAAAATGTGTGATCTTTCGAATATAGCCGATCTACAAGATCACAACGTCTGCTTTGGCTTACAAAGCCACATTCTTGGAGGCATTGACTTATTTATTCATCTCTCTCATCTAGTTAAAATCTTGACTTATTTATTCATCTCTCTCATCTAGTTAAAATCTTGACTTCATGATTTTGGGGAATAAACAATTACCTCAATTAGTGCAATATCACTGATAAACCAATAACCCAACCTAAGTTGGCTGGCCGATTGAAACACTTTAACCCATTGAGACCTGAAGCCGATTCTACATGTCTCCTAAAGCTCAACAGTTTTCTGAAAAACGTATGTTTCTATATCAGTGGTGCTCCATCTTTTTCATGTCAAGGACCCCCAAAATTACATGTATTTTGCCGAGGACCCCCATCATATGTTGTTCCAGGGACCCCCCAGAAGCAAAGATTTGAGTTAAAAATGTTCGCTTTAAAATATATATATATTCAAAGATTTGCAAACATTTTCACGAATTTTCAAAAATAGCAGATCTACAAGCTCATAGCGCGGCACTCGGTGCCGCGCTATGAGCTTGTAGATCTGCTATTTTTGAATAGCCCAAAGTGTAAAATAATGCTTTTTAGCTCAAATCTAAAAATGACACAGTTCCAGGTCTCAATGGGTTAAAGCCTCTTTATAATTAATCTTTACTGCACTTTGGTTAATATTTTAGAAAAGCAATGTATAAAATAGGGATTGATTGGTTAAAGGACGACTTCACCCATTTTCAACCGTCATAAAAATTAAACAAATTGTAATAGGCGGGTAGGCGGGTTTCTGAATTGTCCACAGCCGTCCTACAGTATGTGACACAGAGTAGAAAAAAAATGTGTGAGGACCAATTATATGAAGATAGCTTGAAAATGGGTGAAGTCGTCCTTTAATGTTTTGTAATAATAATCTAAAGCAGCAAAGTAACTCGTAACTGTCAAATAACTAGTGGAGTTAAAAGTGCAACGCGTCTGATTTGTATTGGAGTAGAGGAAATCTGAAAATACTCAAGCAAAGTAAAAGTACCTCAACATTGTGTTTAAGTCCAGTACTCGACTAAATGTACTTAGTTACTTTTCCAACACAGCAACGAGCCCAGCTCATTGCTCGAGCCCAGCCCAAAGTTTTCAAATAATTGTAGTGGAGTAAAAGTACAATATTTGCCTCTGAGATGTAGTGGAGTAGAAGTGAAAGTATTGGAAATTGGAAATACTCAAGTAAAGTACAGATACCTCAAAATTGTACTTAAGTACAGTACTTAAGTAAATGTACTTAGTTACATTACACCACTCCCTCTGTGGTGTGCGATGCGTCTTGTGTCTGGAGAAGGACACGGGACTGGAAACGTCACTCCTTTGCTCGTTAACTGATAAAGTTACTCAAAGGGAGCTATGGTGTGCGGTCCTGCTTCAGTTCCTTTTGATCTCAGTTCCCCGTGGGGCCAGCACCTGCCTTCAAGAGGTCTTTTGGGAACGTCTGAGACTCCTCTTTGATCCAGTGCGTCTGTGTACCCGCTCCAACTCCACCACTTAAACCATTGAGACCTGGGACGCATCCGTGTCACTTTTTGATTTGAGCTAAAAAAGCATTATTTTACACTTTGGCTATTCAAAAATAGCAGATCTACAAGCTCATATCGCGGCACCGAGTGCCGCGATATGAGCTTCTAGATCTGCTATTTTTTTATTTTTTTATTTGTGCAAATATTTGAATATATATATTTTTAAAGCGAACATTTTTAACTTGAATCTTTGCTTCTGTGGGGTCCCTGAAACAACATATTTTGAGATGGGGGTTCGTGGCCAAATACATATAATCTTGGGGGTCCTTGACATTAAAAAGTTTGAGCACTAGCCTGGTTCCAGACGAATCTTCCATTGCAACAACAAAAAATAAGCCCTCGGCAGATTAGGTCTGGCCCCTCTCAATAGAGATTTGATTTCTCTCCCTCCGAAGTTGTGAGGGACCAATCAGGGCCCAGTATGCAAATATGGGGCGGGTTTTTCACCCGAGGCATTTTTTTTAATTTGTCCCTCGGAAATTAAGGTTCCACACAGAGATTCCAGACTAATATCTACGCAGTGATATTAGTCTGGCCATGCCCGGCTATTTGAGCACCACTGATATAGAAACATAGGGTTTTTTCAGAATACTGTTGGGATTTAGAAGAAATTGGTAGAATTGGCTTCAGGTCTTAATGGGTTAAACCCAGATCTATTCACAGTAAAACAGACCTGAGTTACAATGCACTTCAGACAGGAGCGCTTTTCCCCCCCTTCGTCTACACCGAATCGCTTCGCCAAAAATAGCCGATCTACAAGCTACAAGATGATGCGACACATTATGAGCTATTTTAGGCGCATGTTCCCCCCAGAATAGGCATGCTGAGGTTCAGCTGGTTAAGCCCTATACACTTCATATTCACGTTGTGAGCTAGTAGGTCAGCTATTTTCACACTTGGATTTTTTTTTATTTCTTTAATGTATGTATTGATTACTTAACTCTCTCAGCCAATGAAATAAAAAGATATGTTCATACTGTGCCAGCATTTTCTTAGTAAAAGCATTTTTAAGTAAAACTTAAATTATTATATATAATAATTTAAACAAAAAGTGAATGGAGCAGCACATCTTCGGATCACGATACTTGGGTTCTGAAAATTCTTTAAAAAAAAACATGATATTTTCTTTCTTTATTATTTTTTTAACTCGGGATAACTCGTTCTTGGCACTCAGAGAGTTAATAAAGAAAAGTTTTATATTTTTTTGCGGGACATTTGGGGGACATTTTAGATTTTTTTCCTCTATCTTTTGTCGATGTGAAGTGGTTAAGGGGGATGATCATGGCCACACCCACCTCCAGCCCCTGCAGATGTTTTGTGCGTTTTCTGCTGTGTCTACAGGCGAGCCCCTTGCAGGTCAACCCCTACCTCCCATCCGCTACGGATCAATGTCTTTGTCTCCGTTTTCATCCACCTGATCAATAGCCTGTTAAAGGCGTTTGATCGTATATGTGTGTGTGTGTGTGTGTGTGTGTGTGTGTGTGTGTGTGTGTGTGTGTGTGTGTGTGTGTGTGTGTGTGTGTGTGTGTGTGTGTGTGTGTGTGTGTGTGTGTGTGTGTGTGAGCGCACACACACACAAAGCGCCGTCTCATCTGAATGGATTGGATTAAGAAATGAGGAGTTTTTTTTTTCCTCTTTTGGCCCTCAAGCCGACCCTCGACGGCAAACGCTGTGTGTCCGTCCCTGCGCTAGCGAGCTCCGTCGTGCTTCATGTTATTATCTCGCCGCCTTTTTGTTTTGCTCATTTCCACCGTGACAGCAACGCGGGCCGGGGTTTGGGACGTAGGGTAAATTAGCGCCGAAAGCGGCAAACGATTGCATGTTTTCTGTTTAGGAACCTAATGGAGGCTTTATCGATGTTAACAAGGCCCGGCCACTTGGCTTTGTCTCTGCTGTCACATTGTGTCTAAAGCAATTTCATAAAGATCATTATTTTCTTTTTCTAGAGCCCTCTTCCCCTGCCTCATCCCACCACTCGGAAAAAAAAGAAAAAAGGATTATAACAGGAATGACACATAATGAAAATCTCTAGTGCCTGACTTATATTTCGCTGCTCACCGTGTTGTGGTCCAAAATGGCAGATCTACAAGCTCACAAACACGTTGCAGCACAACGTGCGGCGAGCTTGTAGATCTGGCACGACTGAAGCACAAAGCGGGCGTAAGAAACGTTGACGCGTCACATTCCCTTAGCTCGACGCGCCCTTGAATAAATTGCGTTGCAAGGTTCCCAATTTTCCAAATCCACGTCTAACACAATGCCAGATAATGGGCTTAGCTCACTGTAAAGGACGAGCGATAGCGTTATCGGGCGGTAATAACCTGTGTCTCTCATTTGCTCCGTAATGCCATTACGCCGCGCGGAAAGGGCGAGGCGCTGACACAGTGTGTTAGTCATGATGACATCATTGACCCCCTGAACCCCGTTGTTTGGATGAGATATGATGCAATGGGACCAGTGGCAGACAGAGTACTCAACCCCAGTACTTGAGTCAAAGTACAGATACCCCTGGTCTTCAGTGGTGGAAAGTAACTAAGTACATGTACTTGAGTACTGTACTTAAGTATAATTTTGAGGTATTTTGAGGTACTTTTACTTCTACTCCACTACATCTCAGAGGCAAATACTGTACTTTTACTCCACTACAATTATTTGAAAACTTTAGTTACTAGTTACTTTGCAGATATAAATTATATTATAAAACATACATTAACCACTTCAGCCCCATTTTATACATAGGCTATTTGAAAATAGCCGATCTACAAGCTCACAACGTGTCGCATCGCGACACGTTGTGAGCTTGTAGATCTGCTATTTTCAAACATTTTAGTACTTTTACTTTTGGTAATCTATATATACAATTTGAATCCTGCGCCATGTCGGTTGTCTGTAACGTTGTATGTAGCCAGTGTGACGTCATATGACATCACGGTCGTGACATCACGATGAGACACGCCAGTGTGACGTAATCTCACGACAGCATGACATCACATCCTACCTATAAATAGGTAGGATGCACCAGTTCGACGGCTTCCATCCTCAACACAACCCACGCCGACGACCCTTTACACAAATAAACTGCTAACTTCATCTCCTGCGATTTCAACTATCTTTTCACATTGTACACCACTGCACACTCCCCACAGGTCTGCCATACCAGGTCTGAGTAATCACAAAGTGGGTTTTGGTCATTGGAGAGGTGATGCACGTCACCTCTTTCTGAAGTGGGTACTTTCAAAGCCTGCCGTGGATTTAGGAGAGCACAAAACTCTCTCTCACACTGTGAGGTGCCTGTAAGGTGGCACTGCAAAGTGAACGACGCGTCACGCTAGAAGTTCGGGCCGCGTAGCGGCCCGAACTTCTAGTTTAAGTACATTTTTATACCAATACTTTCGTACTTTTATTCAAATTTATTCAATTTATAACTCCGGACTTTTACTTGTAACAGAGTACTTCTACATTGCAGTATTGATACTTTTACTTAAGTAAAACATTTGAGTACTTTTTCCACCACTGTATACTGTACACTTCCTCTCCACTACATCTCAGAGGCAAATATTCTATTTGTTTTTCTCCACAACAGCTATTTGGACAGCTTTGCACACATCGCAGACGTAGACTATGAATAGAAAACATACATTAACTGATAAATGATGACGTAATATTATAAGCTGCCCCGCAACACATAAAGTAATTAAAATCAATGCCACCGTAAGCACAGCTGCAGCGTTAAAGTGACTCATTCCTAATGAAATGGACCCTTTCTGCAGAACGAGTGCGTTTGTGTATTTGGCACTTTATGTATACGTATGTTTATGCCAATACTGGGTTAGGGTTTGTACTTTTATTGAAATATAATTGTGTATACAATACGTAATAAGTACAGTACTTGAGTAAATGTACTTAGTTACTTTACATCACTGTTCCTGGGTCACAGCGTCACGTGTACAGCAGTACACATGTAGGCTATACTACTGTGATGTTTCCCCTTCCTCGCTGTAATATCTCTCTTTAACCCTTGAAGCCCTGAAGAAGCATCTGTGTCACTTTTTGATTTGAGCTAAAAAGCATTATTTTACACTTTGGCTATTCAAAAATAGCAGATCTACAAGCTCGTAGCGCGGCACCGAGTGCCGCACTACGAGCTTGTAGATCTGCTGTTTTTGAAAAATCGTGAAAATGTGTGCAAATCTTTTCAGACAGTATGTATATATATATTGTTTTAAAGCGAAAAAATTTAACTTGAATCTTTGCTTCCGGGGGTCCCTGGAACATATATTTTCAGATGGGGGGTCCGTGGCCAAATACATATCATTTTGGACATGGAAAAATGAACCACTGATATTATGGCGACATAAGTTTTTTCAAAAAACTCTTCCCCAGAAGCAAATATTTGAGTTACAAATGTTCGCTTTTGAACCTCAAATCTCAAGATTTGCAAAAAAATTACGATATTTCTAAAATAGCAGATATACAAGCTCATAGCGCGGCACTCGGTGCCGCGCTATGAGCTTGGATATCTGCTATTTTTTTAATAGCCAAAGAGTAAAAAAATGCTTTTTAGCTCAAATCAAAAAGTGACACAGATGCTTCTTCAGGGCTTAAAGGGTTAACAACACTGGCTTTCAGTGGTGGGAGTAAACGTAAAGGTAGCATCACCACAATGTGGAAATACTCTGTGACAAGTGAAAGGCCTGTATTCAAAACTTTACTTGAGTAAAGGTACAAGAATATTGCTATCAAGATACTTAAAGTACCAAATAAAACAATAAAAAAAAGCTCACAACATTGGGCTATTTTCAAATAGCCAAAGTATGAAATAGGGCTTAAGTGGTTAATGTGCATTTTGTAATGATCGTCTCAAACATGCAAAGTAACTAAAGTCACTAAAGCTGTCAAATCATTGTAGTGGAGTAAAACGTACAATATTTGCCTCTGAGACGTACCGGAGTAGAAGTATAAAGGACATACTCGAGTACAGTAAATGCACCTCGAAATTGTACTGAAGTGCAGTACTTGAGTAAATGTACTTAAGTTACTATCCACCACTGCTGGCTTTCCTGGTGGCCAGCGAGGCTCTCCTGTAAAAAACGAAAATGGAACCCGCAGAGAGATTCATCGTATAGGCAGCTTTTCATTACCGCCCACTGCCACGACAGTGGCTTTTTTTTTTGTTACGGTCCCTTGACGCGGCCGGAGTGTAATCAATAAGACCTCCAGGGCATCAGGGGGCGCCGGGTGGTGCAAACTGTTTTTACTGTCTTAGCCCATTGAGACCTGGAATGCATCTGTGTCACTTTTTCATTTGAGCTAAAAAAAAAGCATTATTTTACACTTGGGCTATTCAATATAGCAGATATACAAGCTCGTAGCGCGGCACAGAGTGCCGCGCTACGAGCTTGTAGATCTGCTACTTTTGAAAAATCATGAAAACGTGTGCAAATCTTTGAATTTATATATTTTCTTTTAAAGCAAACATTAACTCAAATCTTTGCTTCTGGGGGGTCCCTGCAACAACATATTTTGAGATGGGGGTCGGCGGCCAAATACATATCATTTTGGGGGTCCTTGACATGAAAAAGTTTGAGCACCACTGACATATAAACATGCGTTTTTCAGAAAACTGTTAGGATTTAGAAGACATTTCGCAGAATCGGAAACCTCAGGCCTCAATGGGTTAAAGCAAAGTGTAATCAATAGGGCCTTGTCGTGAAAAAGAAAAACAGGCCGTCGGGTAAATATTGGAGATTTCAAACAGGTGGTGATGAGAAGTGCCCGCAGTCAACGAGACGCGGGGGGGATCGTTTGGAAGCGGTTCAGATTACCTTGACAAACCGGCCACGCGTTTCCTCTCTCAGACCCGTGATTGATTCATCCGAGCAAATTAATTAACGAAGCCTTTAAGTAATGAATCAATTAAGCCATTGATTAACGTGCGTTGCCCTTATGGATTACAGCTGATTCTAACCATTAAAGATAAATTGCACCCAATTGGAAATCTGTTTATAGCAGATTACTCTGGGTGAAAAAAAAAAAAAAACCCAACCTGGCTTGTGTGCGTGCCGTTGCGGGCGAGGGATTCGACGCGGCTAGGTGTTTGCCGTGATCATGAATCGTCTACGGAAGCTAAAGGGGAGCACTATCGCTGTCTTAAACACATGTTGTCTTCATGTCGTTTAACCCATTGAGACCTGAAGCCGATTCTACATGTCTCCTAAATCTCAACAGTTTTCTGAAAAATGTATGTTTCTATATCAGTGGTGCTCACTCTTTTTCATGTGAAGGAACCCCACAATTATATGTATTTGGCCGCGGACCCCCATCAAAATATTTAGTCCCAGGGACCCCCAGAAGCAAAGATTTGAGTTAAAAATGTTCGCTTTAAAAATATATATATTCAAAGATTTGCACACATTTTCACGATTTTTCAAAAATAGCAGATCTACAAGCTTTTAGATCTGCTATTTCTGAATAGCCCAAAGTGTAAAATAATGCTTTTTAGCTCAAATCTAAAAATGACACAGTTCCAGGTCTTAATGTGTTAAGCCTGGAGCTGTATTGTAGGGACCAAGTTCAGTGGGGGAAAGTAACTAAGTACATTTACTCAAGTACTGTACTTCAGTACAATTTGGAGGTACTTTTACTTTACTGGAGTATTTCCAATTTTCAGTACTTTTACTTCTACTCCACTACATTTATTTGAAAACTTTAGTAACTAGTTACTTTGCAGATATAAAATTTATATCATTCAATGATTACATTATAAAACATACATTAACCACTTTAACCCTATTGTATACCTAGGCTAGGTATAAAATAGGGTTAGCCGATCTACAAGCTCACAACTGCTATCAACTGCTATCTTCTCCTATTTTCAAACATTAGCACTTTTACTTTTGGTACTTTAAGTACATTTTGATACCAATACTTTTGTACTTTTACTCAAGTCAATTTTGAATTCCGGACTTTTACTTGTAACAGAGTACTTCTACATTGCAGTATTGATACTTTTACTTAAGCAAAACATTTGAGTACTTTTTCCACCACTGACTGTGTGTCATTGTGGGCAACGACTCAATATACTGTATCTTCATCAAACCACCACACAGGGCCATGAAACCTCATATTAACGTCTCTGAGTCAATAATTGACATGCTGTATGGTTCAATGTGGCGGTCCAAGGACAAGGTCAATTATTGATTAACACATTGTCATACATAACTTATGAGCTATTCATCATACAGAGGATGACAGTGATTGCGTTAGAAAGCGGGTCTCAATCCTTTTCATTTCCCCTGCTTTAGCTTTCCTAGATCAGCGGTTCTCAAAGTGGGGTCCGGGGACCCCCCAGGGGTCCTCGAGGGAGATCCAGGGGGTCCCCAGCTAAATGTGTTAATATAGCGTCACGATAATGTCAACCTTGTATACTTTGGCTATTCAAAAATAGCAGATCTACAAGCTCATAGCGCATAACTCTGAGGATGTAAAGCAGGGGTCTTCAACAGGGGGTCCGGGACCCCTAGGGGGGTCCTTAGAGTTACTAGGGAGGGCCGCCAAATATTTGCGCATAGGGACTCTTTTTTTTTTTACACTAACCACTATAGCATCCCTATTCTCAGGGGAACATTAGCCGGAAATAGCAGATCTACAAGCTCAAAACGCGAGGCGTTGCGAGCTTGTAGATCTGCTATTTTCGGCCTCCGGCCCCGGCCCTTTAACTCTAATGCAGGGGTCTTCAACAGGGGGTCCGGGACCCCTAGGGGGTCCTCAGAGTTACTACAGGAGGTCCGCCAAATCTTTGTGTGATATGATTTCTTTTTTTTTTTTACTTTAACCACTTGAACCCTAGCATCCCTTTTCTGGGGAGAACTTTAGCCGATCTACAAGCTCAGATCTACAAGCTCACAACGCCTCGCAGTGCTATTTTTGGCAAAGAGGTGTTTGGTGTAGAGGGAAAAAAGAGCAGACCAAGTAAACAAAACAAAGTTTATCTGAAACACAATGTTATATACAATATAGAGGGGGTCCCTGCTTCATCTCTCTCTCAGCTAGGGGGGGGTCCTTGGCCTGAAAACGTTGAAGACCCCTCTGCTCTAATGCCTGGTTTATATTTAGCTACGCGCCGGGCGTCGTGTCCCGGACACTAAAAAATAGCAGATCTACAAGCCTTACGCTGTGTGGTGCGCTGTATGTGCTTTGCTTTGTACATGTGCTATTTGTGGAGCACGACATACAGTAAGTATGAATCAGGCTTCAGCCCCTCCCCCATTATGCAAATGAAGACGAGCTATGAAGCCAGTGTCCTCAGGCTGTCTCAAGAAAGAGCGCGGCTCTACCACCTGCATGCATGTTATACACCAATACACACGAATGCACGCACACGCACACGCACACGCACGTGCTCACACGCACATACGCACATACGCACACGCACACACACACACACACACACACACACACACCTTTTATGTCTAGCCTCATGTACATACTGTACAAAGCAGGATGTGTATACGGTATATGTACAGTGTATATGTTTTACATGTTTTCCCTATCCATGATTTCCTGTTTGATGAATTGTTTTACTTCAACAGCAAACGATGGAGCTTACACAAGAAAGGAATTTCACCCACTTCTTTATGCTTGTAAACCTTTGATGTTACATAAATAATAAAGTATACACACACACACACACACACACAGGGACGTGCACAGATAGAGTCTAGGTGGTGCTAGAGCGCCTGCCCTTTGCCCTCTTGACCAGAAGTGCCCTTTTGAAAAAAAGGAGAAAAAAAACGTTTTTTTTTTTTTTTTTTTCAGTTTACAGCAGGCGTCTTCAACAGGGGGTCCGGGACCCCTAGGGGGTCCTCAGAGTTACTACAGGGGGTCCGCCAAATCTTTATGTGATATGATTTTTCTTTTTACCATAACCACTCCAAACCTCGCATCCCTTTTCTGAGGAGAACTTTAGCGCGAGGCGTTGTGAGCTTGTAGATCGGCTATTTTTGGCAAAGAGGTATAGGTGTAGAGGGAAAAAAGAGCAGACCAAGTAAACAAAAAAAAGTATAATTTACTTGAGCACCTGCCCCTCAAAATGTCTGTGCACGCCACTGATTATACTTGTAAACCTTTGATGTTACAATAAAGTATACACACACACACACACACACACACACACACACACATGCACACGCACAAACACACACACACAGATTCGGAGAAGGAGTGTGTGTGCATGACGAGCAGTAGTTATTCCCCTTCTTTTTTATTATTATAATGATTATGTATGTAATTCACATTGCTGCGGGGGTGATATTGCGTGACGCTGTGATGTCTCTCAGCGCGGTGAGAGAGGGAACAGAGCAGCGGGAACGAACGGCGACACGGATAGCATGGAGCCTGGCTCTCTGCCAGGGTTGCCAGATTTTGCGAGAGAAATAAGCAACCGGGTCCATGTTTGAAAATAGCCGATCTACAAGCTCACAATGTTTCACATTGCGTTGTAGATCTGCTATTTTCAAACAAAGCGAAACATTTCTGGTACGGGGGTCCCTGGCACATTTTTTTATTTTAGATGGAGGGGGGGGGGGGGGGGGCCTGGGGGTGAACACATATATATTCATTAGGGGGGGTCGTTGACATGAAGATTTTGAGAACCACTGGTTTGACCCATTTAGACCTGAGGTCGATTCTCTTCTAAATCCTGACCTGAGCTCTCTGAAAAATGTTCCAATTTCTTATTCAAATAAAGTACAACAATGACATGTTGCTATCCTGCAGTGGTTTTCAACCTTTTTCATGCCAGGGACCCCTAAATGGATATACATTTGGCCGCGGATCTATCTAAAAATGTTTTGTGTCATGGACCCCCAGAAGCAAAGATGAGTTAATGTTCTGTTCTCTTTGAAAAAAGAATATATTCAAAGATTTGCACACATTTTCAAGATTTTTCAAAAATAGCAGATCAACAAGCTCATAGCGCGGCACTCGGTGCCGCACTATGAGCTTGTAGATCTGCTATTTTTGAATAGCCAAAGCTAAGTGGTTAAAATGATTCTGAGGCTATGTTAACTAATTTTGCTGGGGACCCCCTGGTAGCCCCCCAAGGACCACTGGTGGTCCCCGGACCACTGGTTGAAAACCACTGCTATACTGTGTAAAGCAACTACACTCAGAGGTGATCCCGGCTTAAAAGGTATAATAACGTGTACAAACATTTAGGAAACAAACCCCAAATGAGTAAGTACATTTTACAAACAAGCCCAGAAACCCGCTTACCCACAACAACAACAACTACCAATAATCTACAAACAACTTGTACAGAAACACAAGGCCAAAGCAGTGTTGATTTCGCCGACTAAAACTATATGACAAAAAATGTTTGTCGACTACCTTTTTTTCACTGACGAAAACTAAATAAAAACTAAATATAAACTAAGCTATGATGACTAAAACTAAGACTAAACATATTGGCAATTTCGTCAACAAATAAAAACTAGACTAAAATGTTAGTGAGGGATCTAGTGGAGAAGAGATCCAGTAGAACTAAAAGACCAGTTATTTTATGTTTGGTTGCGCTCGGGTGTTGCGCTCTGAAAATAGCAGATCTACAAGCTCACAACGCGTCGCGCTGCGACGCGTTGTGAGCTTGTAGATCTGCTATTTTCAGCATGCAACCAAGTGTAAAATCAGCCATTACGACGCCATCAAGGCACCGCCAACATACATTATAGTCGACTAAATCAACTGTAGATTTAGTCGACTATAATCTTATGATATTTAGTCGACTAAAACTAGACAAAAACTAAAACATTTCAGATGACTAAAATGTGACTAAAACTAAATGGAATTGTATTCAAAAGACCAAAACTGAATAAAGATTTTCCGTCACAATCAACACCGGGCCAAAAGGCTCTTATATTAAGCAGAGACATCAGACATGGCAACACTGCTAGCAGCAAGCAAGCGGCCAGCCTTGGCTTTTATTATCACCATCCCCAAAAGACTGTCGCTAATGCAGTCCCTTTGAATTCATTATATCAGCACACGTCTTCTTAGCCCCGCACCACAGCCCCGCACAGCCCACACTGACCTTGGCAATTCTTACAGCCCAAAGTGAGCATGTTTCTCTGTCCTCCTTTGTGTGTGCGCGCGTGCGTGCGTGCGTGCGTGCGTGCGTGCGTGCGTGCGTGCGTGCGTGCGTGTGCGTGTGCGTGTGTGTGTGCGTGTGCGCGCACGTGCACGTCTCTCTCTCTCTCTCTCTCCTGAATAGATTTCAATGAGAGCAGACTCTCGAAACGTTGTATAATGAACTTAACCCATTAATACCTGGAACGCATCTGTGTCACTTTAGATTTCTTTGGCTATTCAAAAATAGCCGATATACAAGCTCATAGCGCGGCACCGAGTGCCGCGCTATGAGCTTTTAGATCTGCTATTTTTGAAAAATAGTGAAAAATATGTTTTTATATTTTTTTCCGAAACATTGTTAGGATTTTGATTTTTTTTTAGACGCGGCCTCAGGTCTTAATGGGTTAAATTGGCCCCCGCCCGCCAGGCCCCGGGGCTAAAAGCTATTCTGTGTATAAGGGCTTGAAAGCAAAAGGAATATGCAGGCTTAAGGGTGGGGGGGGTGGGGTGGGGGAACCACCTCTCTATAAAAAAAATATAGGCAGCACAATATGATACTGACAAAATAACACAGCCTGGAAGGTCAAAGAGATTGCCTTGCCACTCCGGTGAGCTCAACAACGACAAATGCTGAT
>NC_139960.1:1868241-1903405 GCF_963454915.1 Gymnoscopelus microlampas
CTAAATGGCTGAGAAATGGCGGATACTGTAACAATTGGATAGGACACTTACACAGACAGGATAGATAGGACACTTACACAGACAGGATGGATAGGACACTTACATAGACAGGACGGATAGGACACTTATACAGACAGGACGGATAGGACACTTACACAGACAGGATGGATAGGACAGTTATACAGACAGGACGGATAGGACACTTATACAGACAGGACGGATAGGACACTTATACAGAAAGGATGGATAGGACAGTTATACAAATCAAATCAAATCAAATCAAACTTTATTTATAAAGCACATTTAAAACAACGGAAGCTGACCAAAGTGCTGTACAGGGTTGAGACAAACAAAGCATAATAATTCAACATACATAATTCAATAAGCGCACGTAGGCGCACAGACAAAAACAATACATTGTTAAGACACAGTAGTGGATCAAGGGCAATTAAAAGCCAGAGAGAAAAGGTGGGTTTTAAGGAGGGATCTGAAAACCCCGATGGACTGGGCGGATCGGATGGGGAGAGGGAGGCCGTTCCAGAGTGCGGGGGCGGCAGCAGCAAAAGCGCGGCCACCCCTGGTCCTTTTATTGGTTCGAGGGACGATCAGTAATGACTGATCAGCAGACCTTAGGACCCTGGCTGGATTATGTGGTTCTATAAGCTCAGCGAGGTATGGTGGAGCTAGCCCATGTTGAGATTTAAAAGCAAAATAAAAGGACCTTAAATTAATTCTAAAATTGACCGGGAGCCAGTGAAGTGAGGCTAGGACTGGACTGATATGCTCACGTCTTTTTGTGCCAGTAAGAAGGCGGGCCGCAGCATTTTGGACCAGCTGTAGGCGCCTGATAGATGACTGTTCTAGACCGGTGTAGAGGGAATTGCAGTAATCGAGTCGTGAGGAAATGAAGGCATGGATAGCTATTTCTAGTTGTGGTCGGGGGAGATAGGCCTTGACCTTAGCGAGAAGTCTGAGTTGAAAGAAACTAGCTTTAACAACGGAACTGATGTGTTTGTCGAACTTAAAGGCGCTATCCAGAATTACACCAAGATTTTTGGCAGAGGTGCAGATGTTAGATATGAGAGTGTCCGGGATGTTAGGGGGTGTGACGGTGTTGTGGCCAAATAGTATGATCTCAGTTTTGTTTTGGTTGAGTGTCAGGAAATTGTTATCCATCCAGGTTTTTACATCCTGTAAACAGTCTAGTAGGGGTTGAAAAGAATTGTTTGAGTCCAGTTTGATGGGTAAATAAATCTGGACATCATCGGCATAGCAATGGAAGGAGATGTTGTGTTTGGTAAAAATGGACCCGAGGGGTAGCATATAAAGTAAAAATAATATTGGGCCCAGTACGGAACCCTGGGGAACCCCACATGTGAGGGGGGCTGGAGGTGATGAGAATTCCCCCAGTTTGACAGCAAAGGTCCTATCAAACAGGTACGACTTGAACCAGGACAGGGCTGTGCCTGTGATACCAACCTGGTGTTCAAGGCGTGACAGGAGAATCCTGTGGTCGACAGTGTCAAACGCCGCTGAGAGGTCAAGGAGCACGAGGATGGCGGGGGTATCAGTGTCAACAGTTAAAATTAAATCATTAAAAACCCTAAGGAGAGCCGTCTCGGTACTGTGGCCTGGTTTAAATCCTGACTGAAATTTTTCATGGAGGTTGTGGGTGATTAAAAATGACTGTAATTGGGCATAGACTACCTTCTCCAGAACTTTCGAGAGGAAAGGTAGCTGTGAGATAGGTCTAAAATTAGATAAAACAGAAGGATCGAGGTTTTTCTTTTTAAGAAGAGGATTTACCACAGCATGTTTGAAGGCAGCCGGGACACAACCTGAGGTGAGGGAGCAATTAATAAGTGATAAGACACTTGGGCTAACGGCACCAAGGACTTCTTTGAGGAGCCGGGGGGGGATGCTATCGGAAGGACAGTTGGTGGAGCGAAGGTGCATAATTGTATCATTGAGGGAGGACAGAGTGATTGGGTGGAACTGGTCAAGAGTGACAGGGCACAGGGAGGTAACAGGGTCTGGGCTGGTGAAAATGTGTGCTGACCTAAGGTCAGAGATTTTGTCGATAAAAAATTGTTGGAAATTTACACATAGGGCAATAGAGGGGGCAATGGGAGGTGCTGCACGGGGGTTAGTGAGTGAGCTAAAGATATTGAAGAGGACTTGAGGTTTATGGCTATTTTTTGTGACAAGATCGGATATGAATTTGGTTTTGGCAGATTTCACTGCCCTGTGATAGTCAGATAGGCAATTGCGTAGTATGTCTAGGGATATATGGAGTTTGTCCTTGAGCCATTTTCTCTCAGCACGTCGACATAAACGTCTGAGGTCTCGGGTGGAATCATTTAGCCATGGCTCAGGTAAGGATTTGGTGCGCTTGTGCCTAAGGGGAGCAACGGAGTCCAATATTTTAATACAAGTGGTGTTAAAAGTGTCAAGGAGTGCATCCGCCGTCGGAGTACCGGCATCAGCCGGGGAACTTAAAACTGTGTCGTAAAAATGAGAGGAGAAGAGTGGTGCAGTCCGAGGATTGATATTGCGTGTGCGGCGAGTAGGGGTGCCAGAGTTAGTAATGGAGCAGGGAATAGAGGTGGTGAATAAAATTGGTGAGTGATCAGAAATGCATGGGATGAAAAAAGCGTCGGTGACGGAGACAGTTACCCCGAATGACAGAATAAGGTCTAATGTGTGGCCCTTTTCATGTGTTGGGATGGTGACGGATTGGGTGAGATTAAAAGCCTCGAGGAGGTTTAAAAAATCTTTGACAAGAGGACGAGACTCACAACAGACATGGATATTGGTATCACCACAAATGACCATGTGGTCATAATTAATCATGGCCCAGGATAAAAAGTCACTAAAATCATTAATAAAGTCCTTGTTGTACTTGGGTGGTCGATATATAACAGCACACAGAACGGGGGAGGACAGGTTAAGCTTCAATAGCTGAATCTCGAAGCTGGAGTAGCTGGCCTCAGATTGTATCAATTGACACTGGAGGTTAGATTTGAGAACTGTTGCTAGACCCCCGCCAGTGCGGGAGATTCGGGGGGAGCTAAAAAAGGAGCAATCCGAGGGGAGGAGATCAGAAAAGGGTGAATTGTCGCCATGATGTGTCCAGGTTTCGGTCAGTAGTAGAAAATCCAGATTGCGGGAGGTGAAAAAGTCTTTTAGCCAGCCAGTCTTATTTTTTGTTATTGATCGTGTATTTAGGAGAGCCATCTGGAGGTTGATGGTCGGGCCAGGAGGGGGAATAGAGCGTCTCAGCGGGCGGAGGTGAGAAAGACCAACCCCACGTCTAGGGGATATGGCACTCATAAATAGAGGCTTATAATGTCTGTGGCTGATTATGACAGGGATGTGTGAAGAAGGGGTGGATAGGGTTAAATTAGCAGGCATGTCATTGAGATTTTTAGAAGTGTTGCTAATATTGAAAACAGGGGATGAGTGATGTGGTCCGAGCCCAATAGAGAGAAGGCTGGAGAAATGAGTGGAGGTGATGTGCTGGGAGCTAGGACCAGGAGGACGTCAATAGGTGAAGGACGAGGCAACAGACGAGGTGTGATGACGTATATTAACGGCCAAATTAGCTGCTAACGCTTGACAGCCCCGTCTGTTTGGATGGAGACCGTCGCGATTAAAAAAGGAGGAACGCTCCCAAAACAAATTAAAATTATCCATGAAATTAAAATCATGAGTGCGACACAGACGCTTAAGCCAGGTGTTTAGGCTGGCGATCCTGTATTTGTTGCAGATAACAGTAGCAACATTTGAAATGTGAACCCTATGGCCAGACAAATATAGAAGTCTGTGTGTTTGACTGGGGTTCGACTGGACTGCTGCATTATTACTACAATGACCATAATGCTTTGGGGCACTGCCCTTCCTTGTGGGGAGGGGAGGCTGCGTGGGGGTGTGGTCTACATTGTAGTCTGGAAATAAGGTGAGATGAAGAGACTATGAGTCAAATGACTCATAGTCTCTGAGGATATGGATTCAAATCTAAAAATACAGATAAAACACAAAAAACACACCAGGATCATGTTTATGGGTCCTAGACCTAGATAAAAACAGGGGTTTGATGCAAAATCGGCGAAATGTCCCTCTAAGACCGGGAACGCATCTGCGTGTCATTTTTAGATTTCTTTGGCTAATAAAAAATAGCAGATATACCTGTACAAGCTCGTAGTGCGGCACCGAGTGCCGCACTACGAGCTTGTATATCTGCTATTTCTTTATTTTTTCATCATGTGCAAATCTTTGAATATATATATATTTTTCAAAGGGAACATTAAACTTATGTTGCTATAATATCAGTGGTTCTCAACTTTTTTCAAGTCATGGACCCCCAAAATTCTATGTATTTGGCCGTGGACCCCCATCTCAAAATATGTTGTTCCAGGGACCCCCAGAAGCAAAGATTTGAGTTAAAATCTTTCGCTTAAAAAATGATAAAGTATACAGTATATTCAAAGATTTGCACAAATGTTCAATATTTTTCAAAAATAGCAGATCTACAAGCTCATAGCGCGGCACCGAGTGCCGCGCTATGAGCTTGTAGATCTGCTATTTTTGAATAGCCAACGTAAAAAAGAGAATTGATGAATTGAAGTAAAACAGGAGTCCAAGATTAACGACAGCAAAATGATACCAAACATCCGATTAAAAACTCCAAAACAACACTGGTATAGTATAGTCCGACGTGTTATTCTATAGCGCTGCTGTGTTTATCTCCCCAAAATAGAAGCAAAGAAGCAGAAAATACACTTTTTAAACACTTCCGGGCTAAACGTTCTTCACTGTTAAAGGACAACTTTGTTTTTTTACAACCAAGGTTCATATTTTAGCTTGTAATTCAAGCAAATAAAAGATGAGTGTTGTTTTTTATTTATTTACTGCTTTCTATAGTTTTAGCAATTTTTCGCAATATGTTTTACAGTGGGCGGGGGCATTCTGTCCGGTGGCTAAATATGTATTTTACACAATAAAAAAGGTCCTGTGGTCTTTGATGGCCAGATGTGAGTTATTTGGGGCTAGAAGAGCTACTGTAATTTAATAATAAAGAAAGCGCCGGGTTATTGTGTAAAAAAAAATACATATTTAAGGAACATTTTACAGCTAACATTCTCCCGGTGTTGAAGACATCACAGGGTAAAGTAAACCATAGCAATGAAGTCATTTCTTGGGTGAAGTCCTTTAAGCATTAACCTGCATTAATATTCAAGACAATTCCTTCTGGTGCTGCATGTCATGTGACCAAAGCAAATTTGTGTAAGACAAAAAGATAAAGAAAACAAAAATATATGGTCTATAGTTATTCATTTTAATTTCATTCAACTTCTCTTTTGTCAAGCTTGTAGATCAGCTGGAGAGAGAGAGAGAGAGAGAGAGAGAGAGAGAGAGAGAGAGAGAGAGAGAGAGAGAGAGAGAGAGAGAGAGAGAGAGAGAGAGAGAGAGAGCGAGAGCGAGAGCGAGAGGCACACAGGCACACAGAGCTGTTTCTGTATGTCGGGGGGGCCCATTGGGATGATGCACCACGAATACAAACATCCTATCGAATGCTCAGGGTTCAATCGTTTGACTTTCACAAGGAATGCTCGCCTGCGTTGCACGCCCGCTGCGGAGCGTTGGGCCTCTCTCTCTCTGATCTCCCTCCATACAGGGACGTACATTACATGATGTATTGGAATTTGCATTTGTACCTCTAGCAGGGGAGGGGGGGGGGTGATATTGACGGCAGCATAACCACGAGAGGGAACATGCACGCCACAGCGTTCGTCGCTGAAGTTCTTTTTTTTTTTTTTTGATGGATGACGTTTTTTTGCTTTCTGATGACTGCGGGAGTCATCAAATTACACGTCATTAACCCATTGAGACCTGACGCCGATTCTACATGTCTCCTGAATCTCAACAGTATTCTTAAAAAACGTATGTTTCTATATCAGTGGTGCTCAATCTTTTTCATGTCAAGGACCCCCCAAAATTATATGTATTTGGCCGCGGACCCCCATCAAAATATTTTGTTCCAGGGACCCCCCCAGAAGCAAAGATTTGAGTTAAAAATGTTCGCTTTAAAAAAATATATATATTCAAAGATTTGCACACATTTTCACGATTTTTCAAAAAATAGCAGATCTACAAGCTCGTAGCTCGGCACTCGGTGCCGCGCTACGAGCTTGTAGATCTGCTATTTTTGAATAGCCCAAAGTGTAAAATAATGCTTTTTTTAGCTCAAATCTAAAAAATGACACAGTTCCAGGTCTTAATGGGTTAATGGCCATTCTGGGGGCTGTCAGCAAAGATGAAAAATCAATGAATTACCCCCCCATAGCATCAGCAACAACCACAGGACTCCCATGCCGCGGGCTATACGCCGTTCACTCACACAGGCAGCAAAGTGTGAGCAATGGGAGAGGACATTAAACACGCTGTATGACAATCAGCCCCTGCAGGTTCTGTGGATGTTTATCCCCGGGTTTTGGGGATTTGTACCCATGCTTGAAAACTGGGGGTGAGGGAGGACTGAGGACATGGGGGTGGGGGGGGGGAGGCTTAAATGGACCCCTCTATAGAAGTGCTTGACCTCAATGTTACCCTTAAGCTAGACTCTAGTGCCATCTATTGAAAACCTCCACTAAAAAAAAATCATGGCTTCTAATATTTGGATTCTAAAAAAAGTGGGCATGCTGTATTTTGAGGCGCGCGTGTGTGTGTGTGTGTGTGTGTGTGTGTGTGTGTGTGTGTGTGTGTGTGTGTGTGTGTGTGTGTGTGTGTGTGTGTGTGTGTGTGTGTGTGTGTGTACTGTTACCCCGCACAGCATACTAACACAACATCTTAGATCAGTCATGCGTAAATCACACAGAAATGGATCAGTCTAAGCCTCAGGGGGGGGGGGAGGGGGGGGGGGGGGGGATGACTTGTTGATATGGTTGTGATAGAGCCTGGTGAGTGTGATTGAAGAAAAAAAGCAGACACTGAAATGACAGCTCAGCAGAGACCTGTGTGTCGACGAGGCCTTCACACTGTGGTTTGGTTCTGCCTCATATAGTCTATGACAAACACAAGGGTGCTTCTTGTGCAGAAGCTCTGCACGACGTTTAAAACTACAGTGATAGAGCCTACAGGTGACACAATGGCCTATAGACATACAGTAAAAGCCATGAGTTAAAAGTGAAAGAGTACAAATTGAGCCAAATGGACCCCCATTCGCACACTGTCGGACTTCAACACTTGTGATTTGATCACCAATTGAGCTCAATAGGCCAGTGGTTCTCAAACCTTTTCATGTCAAGGACCCCCAAAGTTACACTTAATGGCCCGCGGACCCCCATTTGAAAAGATAAGCCAGGGACCTCAATAAGAGAAGGTTTTTACGGCTCTCTAGCAGTGATTCTCAGCCATTTTAATTTCAAGGACCCCCAGTTTGACATGCATTAGGCTACGGACCCCCATTTAATGGCATTTATACAGGGTCCATTTGGTTCCATTTGTACTCTCTCAGAGTTACACACTCATAAGGGTCCATTTGGTTCCTATCCATCATTTAGCTGGGGACCCCCTGGAACCCCCTCAGGTACCCCTGGGGGTCCCCGGACCCCAATTTGAGAACCAACGCAATAGGCTAATAATAATAATGAAAAAAATAAATAAAAATACAACAAATAAAATAATTCAAAATAATTCAAAAATATTAATAGCATTATAGCAGCAACAACCCCCCCATCCACAGCCTGACGCATGGTATTGTCACAGAGAGCGGTTTTACCTTCTTTGAGCAGACGGGAGTGGATGAGCAGGATGAGCAGGCAGCAGAGCGCCGTGCCGCTGAGCGCCCACGCCACTCCTCTGAGCTGCATCCCCGCGTGTGGACGTTACAGCGGTCTGATCTCTGAGTGATCGGACTCACTCTCTCACTCACTCACTCACACACACACACTCTCCCATTCTGCCAGCCAGGTATAGTGATACACACATATAGGCTACACACACACACACACCGCAGAAAGAAACCAAGAAGAAGAAGAAATCCCCTCTCTGTCCGATAGTAAGAGTCCGATTGGAATGTGATCAAAGATGAATTAGGGCACAAACACCACCACCACGCGCCACGGAGGAGAATCCAAGGGTAGCGCCGCTGTTACGGGGCTTTGAGAGTGGGTGGGTGGGTGCCAGGGGAGAGGGGGGTGTGGGGGGGGAGGCGATCAGACCCCCACCACCGCCGCTTCTTCTGGGACTGACATTCTTCCAGATATATATATATATACACCGCTTTCCACCGAACCATGAGCCACAGACTTCTGTTTGGAGTCTCTCTCGCTCTCTCTCTCTCTCTCTCTCTCTGAGTGTCGCGGAGCGGCTCTGAGCGAGCGGAGGAGACCCAGACGTGTGATCAGCGCTCTGTGCTGCGTGGTGTTAACGGTCCGCACATCTCTCTCTCTCTCTCTCCTCCTCCGGCAGAGCAGCGCACACACTGCCACGAAGAGACCCTGCGTTAGCTCTCTCTCTCTCTCCCTCCCCCTCTCTCTCTCTCAGAGCGTACCTCTTGTCATCTTTAAGCACGCCGGGGGGGCAAGGCACCAAATCACGCATTCCTGCGGATTACACGCAGCACGCAGTGTGTCTTCTCTTCTAACGGATGTAAATGCTGTTTATTTTCAATATAACGTTTATTTGAAGTGTGGTTTATTATTCCTGCTAATCCGTTCAGCAGAAAACTGCCAAAAAAACTCAGTTTAAAAGGTGACTGGTTCCCCTTTCGGGATGATCTACTACTGTACCACACATCTCTCTCTCTCTCTCTCTCTCTCTCTCTCTCTCTCTCTCTCTCTCTCTCTCTCTCTCTCTCTCTCTCTCTCTCTCTCTCTCTCTCTCTCTCTCTCTCTCTCTCTCTCTCTCTCTCTCTCTCTCTCTCTCTCTCTCTCTCTCTCTCTCTCTCTCTCTCTCTCTCTCTCTCTCTCTCTCTCTCTCTCTCTCTCTCTCTCTCTCTCTCTCTCTCTCTCTCTCTGAGAGGTTCTCTTATAATTCTCCCTCTTTTTCTCTGCCCCGTTCTGCTCGGTTTCCAGTGACGTCACGTCTCCCCCCAAATATCTCCATTGGTCAGCTTGGCAGCTTAGTAGCTGCTGCATGTTTAAACATGTAAAGCAAACCCATAGCAGCCCTGACTCTGCTCAGCAAAGTCTCTCAATCACCCAATTAAGCTACTGTAGTTTCATTCACACACTCACACACACGCACGCACGCACACACGCACACACGCACACACACACACACACACACACACACACACACACACACACACACAATGTATGTATGTCCACATAAAGGAGAGCATACAGATATTATAGATACAGTTAAGGTTGCATTCACAAAATCATGGCACATGTCTTCATGACACAATAAGCATATCAATATCACCCACACTCTATGGGTAGAAGTAACAGTCTCCGCCAAATATGGCGGCTGCCAATTATGGCAGAGACAGCACGGTACTTTGCCAGCCTTTCTGCCTCCCTTATGGGCATCCATCCCAAGTTGAAACCCTCTAACAACCAGTCTGTGGGCATGTCCCAGGCTGCCACATATAAAATAAAATAAAAATCATTATAGAATGTGCTTATAAGGCATTATAACACTTGTTATAAATGTTTATAATCATGATTCATGTGTGACCACTCATAACAAGGTCGCCACCAAACAAGCTATTGACTTGACCACACACACACACACACACACACACACACACACACACACACACACACACACACACACACACACACACACACACACACACACACACACACACACACACACACACACACACACACACACACACACGTCTTGTTGGTTGTGGTAGTGATGTGAGGATTTGCTCTATACTCTTGGCCTATATATTCCCACAAAAGGGAATCCAGGTTGAAAGTGGTTTAAAACATATATATATATATATATCTCTGAGTCCAGTCCATATGGAGGCAGGCCACTATTGAATAGTAAAACAATGGCTCATTTAATCCCCATGTCTGCTGAGCTGAGAAAGCTATTGTTTGTGTTTCGCGTGGGGTCCGTCTTCTTCGTCTAATCTCACGTGGGACGACGATGGGGCTATTATACTGTCTGTCTGTCTGTCTGTCTGTCTGTCTGTCTGTCTGTCTGTCTGTCTGTATGGCACGAGATGAACATATCGGTTAAAAATAGCCACTCGCTCGTCCCTCGCCACACTTTCATTCACTCTGTCGTTCATTCCAACGATCATTAACCCATTGAGACCGGGAGAAGCATCGGTGTCAAATTTTTTATTTGAGCTAAAAAGCATTTTTTTACTCTTTGGCTATTCAAAAATAGCAGATCTACAAGCTCGTAGCGCGGCACCGAGTGCCGCGCTACGAGCTTGTAGATCTGCTATTTTTGAAAAATCGTAAAAAAAACGCGAACATCTTTGAATATATGTATTTTTTTTAAAGCGAACATTTTTAACTCAATTGCTTCTGGGGGTCCCTGGAACAAAACATTTTGAGATGGGGGTCCGTGGTCAAATACATATCATTTTGGGGTCCTTGACATGAAAACATTTGATAACCACTGACATAGTAACATACACTTTTTTCATAAAACAGTTAGGATTTAGAAGACATTTTGTAGAATCAGCCTCAGGTCTTAATGGGTTAAACGAATGAGCTCATTTGTTAGTATATGAACTCCCTTGTTCATGTTGTCCCTGCCTTTTGTCTTTCATTCATTAAATATCACACGAGTGAACACATTATTACCACTAGACCATACCCGGTGAAGTGTGCAGGCGAGAGTGGTTGCAAACGTGGGGTTATTGCACGTCCTGTAGTGCGTCCCGTCTCATTTTGCATTTGATTTCAGGAAGGAGTCTGGTCTACACGCCTGTATGGGCAATTTGGGAGCTGGGCTGGATTAGTACAGTTGACTGACAGCCCCTTCAGCCAATCAGCAGTTCGTTCCCCTTCAGCCAATCAGTAGTTCTTTTCCCCACCACCAGCCAAGGGGACTTTTGGAAGGGGCCATGCCGAAAATAGGAAGCTTTATTCGGATACATACGTGTCACTGCCCGCCCCTGCCGGTTCTCTGATTTAACCCATTAAGACATGGAACTGTGTCATTTTTTGATTTGAGCTAAAAAGCATTATTTTACACTTTGGGCTATTCAAAAATAGCAGATCTACAAGCTCATAGCGCGGCACTGAGTGCCGCGCTACGAGCTTGTAGATCTGCTATTTTTTGAAAAATCGTGAAAATGTGTGCAAATCTTTGAATATATATTGTTTTAAAGCGAACATTTTTAACTCAAAGATTTGCTTCTGGGGGGTCCCTGGAACAAAATATTTTGATGGGGGTCCGCGGCCAAATACATATCATTTTGGGGGTCCTTGACATGAAAAAGATTGAGCACCACTGATATAGAAACATACGTTTTTAAGAATACTAAGAATACTGTTTAGGAGACATGTAGAATCGGCTTCAGGTCTCAATGGGTTAAAAAAAAAAGAAAATAGGCTCTGTCATGATTAATTGACCACATATATGAAGTTAAACAACTAAATTCTATCCCAACGATATCTTAAAAGTACATTCCGTGCCTCAAAAAAAGAAGTTTGAGAGCGTTTTCAAGTTTTAAAACCAAAACCAAAAAGAGCGCACAGAAAACAATGGCCGCCCGTTCCATTTTGGTCAGGGCTGCACTCGGTTCCATTCGGTTTCCAACTCGAACTCGCCACCCGATTGGCCAACCTTCGCTGTCAATCACAGAACATTGAGCGAGGACGCTGATAGGACAGTTCATGTTATGAACTGTGGAGAAACGCCCAGACAGGCCTGTATAGGCCACACTCACTGCGGATATCAAACGCAAATGAGATTTCCGGAGGGAGGGGTTTACCAGGCTATCATCCATTCATCCATCAGTGTCTATAGACATGAATCCATTGCCATGTCATCATAACCCATATGGGTTATGATGTAAATTCATTCTTTTTTTCACTCGTCGTCCTTTGATTTCCCCATCCGTTCATCCATCACAGCTACATCCTTAGTGTTGATTCAACTCCAAAGAGTGAACAAATGCAACCAAATGGACCCGCAAGGGTCCATTTGGTTGCATTTGTTCACTCTTTGGAGAGAGAGAACGGACACTGGACTGCGTTGGTTCTCAAAGTGGGGTCCGGGGACCCCCAGGGGTCCTTGAGGGAGTTCCAGGCGGTCCCCGGCTAAAGGGTATAGGAACCAAATGGACCCTTATGGGTCTGTAACTCTGAGAGTGTACAAATGGAACCAAATGGACCCTAACGGGTCCATTTGGTTCCATTTGTACACTCTCAGAGTTAAATTAACATTGATTTTTCAATATGAATTGGGGTCCCAGAGACATAAATGCCATTAAATGGGGGTCCGTAGCCTAATGCATGTCAAACTGGGGGTCCAAGAAATTAAAATGGTTCAAAATCACTGCTAGAGCCGTAAAGAAATCTTCTCTTATGGGGGTCCCTGGCATATCTTTTCAAATGGGGGTCCGCGGGCTAATAAATGTAGATTTGGGGGTCCTTGACATGAAAAAGTTTGAGAACCACTGCTGTACTGTCATCTATCCATCCACCAGTGCCTATAGAGACATGAATCCATTGCCATGTCATCAGAACCCATATGGCTGGACCTGCTGCCTCATGCTTCACGGCCCTCTGTAGCTCCTCACTGTGAACGCTGTTCTTCCCTGATCCGTCTAATTGACTGTGAGTGACACAGCAGCTGTGTGACTGACAGCAGACCTCCAGACCAGCAGACTGTCATTGTTGTGTCAACCAGGTCAACCCCTGCAGCTACTGAGAGGCTAATTAGATGATAACAATCTTCTCTCCTCCTCCCGCGCGAGTGTCTCTGTGTGCTTGTGACATGAATACGAGTGTCTGCGTGTGTGTGTGTGCGTGCACGTGGGCGTGGGCGTTTGTGTGTATGTGTGTATGTGTGTATGTGTGTATGTGTGTGTGTGTGTGTGTGTGTGTGTGTGTGTGTGTGTGTGTGTGTGTGTGTGTGTGTGTGTGTGTGCGTGTGCGTGTGCGTGTGCATGCGAGCGTGTCTTTGTGTAAGAGATAATCTGTGCAGATTATGCATGGGTGCATGCACATGGACAGTCTTATGGAGAGATGTGTGTGTGTGTGTGTGTGTGTGTGTGTGTGTGTGTGTGTGTGTGTGTGTGTGTGTGTGTGTGTGTGTGTGTGAGAGAGAGATGTGCGTGCATGCATGCATGTTTTTGTCCACGGGCACGGCATAATTGTGTGCATACAATGATTATATCATGTATGGATGTATATACTTGCAGGCATTGGTGTGTGTGTGTGTGTGTGTGTGTGTGTGTGTGTGTGTGTGTGTGTGTGTGTGTGTGTGTGTGTGTGCACGTGCGCGTGCACGCGTACGAGTGAGTGTGTGCGTGACTGAGTGCGTGTGTGTGTGTCTGTTTGAAAGCCATGTTTTATTCCTCTAAGGTTCGCCTCCCGTTCTGCTCTCAGGCTGCGATCCATCAATCTGCCGGACAGCAATTAACGAAGACCTGTCCGAGAAGGGTCGGCGAGGGTTCGGGGTGCATGTAATGAACGCGCACGCGTGTGCATGCGTGTGTGCGTGTGCGCGTGTGCGTGTGTGTGTGTGTGCGTGTGTGTGTGTGCCTAGCGTCATCATAATGCTCAGCCTTCACCCCTCTCTCTCTCTCTCAGCCTCATTAGCACACAGTGTGAGATTTGAATCAGAGATGAATGAATCCAGTCAGAGACGGGGCCAAGCGGTGTCGGTACTCATTTCTTGAATGTTTAAACATCCTTTACATTCATCATTACAGTTTGTGCTCGTTCGTCTGTAACGGAACGAGGAGCACTCGTTCTTTTCGAATAAGTCTAGTTGTATATCGTCGCTGTACTGTACTGTACTGTACTGTACTGTACTGTACTGTACTGTACTGTACTGTACTGTAATGTACTGTACTGTACTGTACTGTAATGTACTGTACTGTACGTCCAAACACATTGTAAATCCACTTTTCAGGAAATGGAAATGAAAAAACAGACTGTCACCACTGCTTGTGACTAAATTAAACAACAGATCTACAAGCTCACATGTGGCGATGTGTTGTGTGCCGGTTGATCAGCTATGTTCTCTATCTCTATGTTCTCTATCTCTATGTTCTCTATCTCTATGTTCTCTATCTCTATGTTCTCTATCTCTATGTTCTCTATCTCTATGTTCTCTACTGCTGCATGACAGGAGACCATTTTGGGGACGTTATCCCATTAAGATCTGAGGCCGACTCTACAAATTCCTTCTAAATCAATAGTACATTTTATCTTCCAAGATTTTTCAAATATGTTCAAAAATAGCAGATGTACAAGCTCACGGTGCAGCGCGATGTGGCGCACTGTGAGCTTGTACATCTGCTATTTTCAAATGGCCGAAATATATATATAGGGCTGAATGGTAATTGTGTTTGGAATAATAATCAAAATCTACAAAGAAATCTAGTAACTAAAGTATTTCAAATAATTGTAGTGCAGTAAAAGTACAATATTTGCCTCTGAGATTTAGTGGAGTAGAAGTAAAAGTATAGACAATTGGAAATACTCCAGTAAAGTAAAAGTACCTCAACATTGAACTTTTTATTTGCCACAGAGCTGTAGTTTTCCAACAAAAGTCACCGTTTTATTTTTTTGCACTTATTTTTTTAATATGTCTGAAAGTAATTCAGCTACATTCAAAGAAAGAAAGAAAACACTGACTTTTGTTAAGAGACCCATTCCTGGTTCTCTCAGGTGATAACCTCCGGCTTCCGACTAACAGAAATACACCGTGGTCCCTGGACCACTCCACAGCCGTATAGCCAAAAGCAAAACTCTCACAATAATGTTCAAACTCAAGCCCCCAGATGTGACTTTCTTGCCTCTGCACCTACCAGTAATTATCCGTTCTGGGTTCACTTATTTCTAAGGTATATATAGAGAGCTGTGAGCATCAACACTAGCCTTAACCCTTTAAGACCGGGAACGCAGATCTACAAGCTCATGGCGCGGCACTAGGTGCCGCGCCATGAGCTTGTATATCTGTTCTGTGTGTCATTTTAAGATTTATTTGGCTATTTGTTTAAAAATCATGAACATTTGTGCAAATCTTTGAATATATACGTTTTAAAGCGTTTTTTTTTTTTACTCTGTTACAACTTCTGGGGGTCCCTGATATAACATATTTTGAAATGGGGGTCCACGGCCAAATACATATAATATTTGAGAAATTAACATACGTTCTTTCAAAAAAACTGTTAGGATTTAGAAGACATTTGTAGAATCCGCAGAAGCAAAGATATGAGTTACAAATGTTCGCTGTAAAAATATACAGCATATATTCAAAGACCCACGTTTTTTTTTCCCCAAAAAATAGCAGATCTACAAGCTCATAGCGCGGCACTCGGTGCCGCGCTATGAGCTTGTAGATCTGCTATTTTTTTGAATAGCCCAGATAAATCTAAAAATGACACACAGATGCGTTCCCGGTCTTAATGGGTTAAGCTTGGCCCCGGACCGGCATGGTTCGGAATCTTAAAAAAAAGCAAGGCTTCACATCTAAAGAGAAGTTGTCTGGAAGAAGGAGCAGGTTGAAAGTCATTTGAGTTGTTGTACCTTTAGGGGGCCATCATACGTGCGCCTTTAGAGAGACCTCATACGCCCAAAACTGTTACGTTTCAGGATTCAAATTCAAAAATAGCAGATCTACAAACTGTAGTTATGATCAAGTAGGGCATTCATTTAGGTAAAAACACAACATTTTAGATTAGGAGAAAAGAGGTTTCTGCTTGACTATAAAAACCTGGTTGTTTTCAGCGCTAATGGATTTAAAAGCTGTTTATTCCCTGCTGTTGGTTATGGCCTCGCTATAGACACACATAGATGCCCCCCCCCCCCCCCTGTACAATGCATCTACCTGGGGGCTATATACCATGAAACAATGCATGCAAGGTTGATTATTTTTGGTATTTCTGTATTTGTTTGTGTTTTTAGTTTAGCTGCTATTAATGAATGAACTTGCATCCTTGAAAATGTTCCTTCAACATGTCACAGTTTGCGGGTATGAAACCTGTTACACAAACTACCACAGGTGCGCGCACGCACGCGCGCACACACACACACACACACACACACACACACACACACACACGCGCACGCATCGGCGGTGTCTTTGGAGGAGGGAACGGGGCAGACCATAATGTTTAACCCATTAAGACCGTCAACGCATCTGTGTAACCGGTTAAACCATTATTTTATACTTTTGGCTATTCAAAAACAGCAGATCTACAAGCTCATAGCGCGGCACCGAGTGTATACGCGTTATGAGCTTGTAGATCTGCACGGTGCAAAAATGTGTGCAAATCTTTGAAAACATATATTTTTTTACAGCGAACATTTTTAACTCAAATCTTCTTCTGCTTCTGGGGAGATTCTACAAATGTCTTCTAAATCCTAACAGTTTTTTAAATTTTTTGTTGTGTTGCTATATATCAGTGATTCTCAAAAAATGTTCATGTCAAGGACCCCAAGATGATATGTATTTGTCTGCGGACCCCCATCTCAAAATATTTTGTTCCAGGGACCCCCAGAAGCAAGGATTTGAGCTAAAAATGTTTGCTTAAAAAAAAAAATATATATATATATATATATATATATATATATATATATATATATATATATATATATATATTCAAAGATTTGCACACATTTTCACGATTTTTCAAAAATAGCAGATCTACAAGCTCGTAGCGCAGCATTTTTGAATAGCAAAAGTATAAAATGATGGTTAACTCATTCAGTGCCAAACTTATTTATTCATGTTAATGGAATTTTGGTTCTGAGTGCCACAGCCAAAATTCATTGTAAAAAAAAAGTGCTTAGGAAGCAAGATACAGCCTTTTTAAGTTATAGGTTAAACAAGGAGTGGATGGAGCAGCAAATCTTCAAATCATCATATCTTGGGTTCTGAACATGTTTTTCCCAAAAAAAAAAAAAAAAAAAAAAAAAACTTTTATTTTGAATTTTTTTTTTTATTTTGAAATTTTTTTTATGACGGATTTGACGGATCGTGGCGCTCTGGGCGTCAGGCCACGTGACGGATTTGACGGATTGTGGCACTCAATGAGTTAAAGTGGTTACACAGATGCGTTCCAGGTCTTAACGGGTTAATGCCACACAGAAGAAGAACTCTTTTACCTGAGTGAGTTGTTTGTGCTGATCATTTGACGCCTCGTCGGGCGAAACCTTTGGGTAAAGTGATGAATATTCAGCAAAGCAAACGTAACGAGTCTGACGACGCGCGATGATTCACAACAGCGTCCATGCATGTGGCAAATAACACTGTAGGCTATGGTGACTAATGGTTTAACAGCTAAAGGCTGTGACACACCGAAAGTGCGTCTCTGATGTCACTGACGTGCATCAGGAGAAACTGCATGTTTACATGAGAAATAAAAAGACGGGGCCTCTCTGCGTCGTATCCGACTTATTCCAGACGGTCTGTGCCCAGTGGTGGGAAAAGTACTCAAATGTTTTACTTAAGTAAAAGTATCAATACTGCAATGTAGAAGTACTCTGTTAAAGTCCGGAAATAAACATCTACTTGAGTAAAAGTACAAAAGTATTGGCATCAAAATGTACTTAAAGTACCAAAAGTAAAAGTACAAAAATATTTGAAAATAGCAGATCTACAAGCTCACAACGCGTGGTTGTGAGCTTGTAGATCTGCTATTTTCAAATAGCCTAGGTATAAAATAGGGCTAAAGTGGTTAATGTATGTTTCATTATATCATAATTTATATCTACAAAGTAACTAGTAACTAAAGTTTTCAAACAATGGTAGTGGAGTAAACGTACAATATTTTGTATGTTTGACGATACAGAGATTGACTTCAAATGTCAGAGGAAGCCGCCGAGAGAGAGAGAGAGAGAGAGAGAGAGAGAGAGAGAGAGAGAGAGAGAGAGAGAGAGAGAGAGAGAGAGAGAGGTGCTGCTGCGTGTCCGCGCTTCCTCGGTCGGCTTTTCTCGGCCTGCTGGGAAATGTAGGAAGTTAAGTGGATTGAGCTCGAGACGGGATGAGTCTATCACTGCGTTTGTCAGCGGCTCGGGATATTGTGTTTCCCATAATAAGGCTTATGAGGCTGAAATATGTGTGCGTGTATGTGCGTGTGTGTGTGTGTGTGTGTGTGTGTGTGTGTGTGTGTGTGTGCGAGCGAGTGTGCACGTGTGTACATGTTCAGTAATATGCAAAGCACAGCACGGTGTTGCATCATCCCCGCCCCAACGCGGTATAACAAATGATAAACTACACTTTGGTGTCCGTTCCAATCCGCCTAATGAACAAAATGCCCTCGTTAATCAACACCAGATATAAGCCTCAAACTAAAAAACATGTCTCTCCTGATTAAAAAAAAGAAGAAAGAAAAGTTAAACCGAACGGACATGCAGTTATGACCGAGAGCCCACAGGGCTTATTGAACAAGTCAATTACTGTGCAGGGACCTTATACTGTAATAGCGCAGGGGTCTTCAACGTTTTCAGGCCAAGGACCCCTTGGCTGAGAGAGAGATAAAGCAGGGACCCCCGTTATATATTGTGTCATTATTTTGTTTCCCCCATAGATTTCATAGGCAGCTTCATAGACTTGTTTCACAGCACTATCATGTTGGATTCATGTCGATGTGTGTTTCCAGACATTTAACCACATGCACGTACACAATACTTAGCAAACCTGACCTTTCACTCTGTACTTGGTCTGCTCTCTCCCCCCCCCCCCCCCCATACCAAACCACTTTGCCGAAAATAGCAGATCAACAAGCGTGCGCTTGTAGATCTGCTATTTTCGGATCTTTCAGTAGCAGAAAAGTAGCAGAAAATATTTTGTTCCAGGAACCGCCCAGAAACAAAGATTTGAGTTAAAAATGTTTGCTTTAAAAAAATATATATTCAAAGAGTTGCACACATTTTCACAATTGTTCAAAAATAGCCAAAGTGTAAAATAGTGCTTTTTAGCTAAAATAAAAAAAAAATACAGATGCGTTCCAGGTCTTAATGGGTTAAAAAACCTCTGGCACCCGATGTGTTAAGCACGGTACTTGAGTAAATGCACATGTTACTTTCCACAGCCGTGCATACGGCCGTACGTACGGCTTGTAAATGAATCGCACGGTTTCCTCCGCCTGCTAAAACATAACCAGTCTTTTTCCCAGACAGCCTCCCACAACGGTACATGATCCGGCGGGCTTTCTTTCTCTCTCAGACAAGCCAAAACTTTTTAAATTGTCATCTCAGCGTGGGTCAGTGGTTTCTGAGCGCTTGGATGGGTTTTCCCATGCTGAATAAAGTTAGACACGGGCCTCTGCCTTCCGGGGTTAAACCGTGCTTTCAGCCAGACGCTATACCTCAGAATGTGTAACAAAATACAACTACATCGCTCCGTCAAAGAGCTGCCAATTATAACCTTTTCCTGATGATTTTAGTTTATCCAAATGGAATGAAAATAGAACAACGGTTCTCAACACGTGTGTCGGGGTCCACTGGTGGGCGGTTAGGATATTACAAGTAGGCCCCCCAGATAATGGGCAAAACACAAATATTATATTGATTGAAAATGAGTTTTAATTGTCTTATCGGAACTTCTGCTCTTTTTTCCCTCCCTACCAAAGTAACCTCTTTGTCGAAAATAGCAGATCTACAAGCTCGCAACGCCTCCCAGCGCGAGGCGTTGTGAGCTTGTAGATCTGCTATTTTGGCCTAAAGTTCTCCTCAGAATAGGAATGCTATAGGGTTCAAGTGGTTAGAGTAAAAAAATATCACACCCTGTGTGAAGGTAGCGGCGCCTTTGATACATTTTGTCATCGATATGTGTTTATAATGTGTTTATAGCCATGTGTCACGTGAAGCTTGACCAATCACTCTGTTGACGGGTCTGACCAATCAGAGCGTTGACGGGTCTGACCAATCAGAGCGTTGACGGGTCTGACCAATCAGAGCGTTGACGGGTCTAGAGTCCGACCGATATATCGGTCACCGATATATCGGTACCCGATATGGCCTTATTTGGTTATATCGGATCATATCGTATCGGTGAAATTTCTCACCGATATGACCGATATGAAAAAAAAAAAAAAGTTTGCTCAAAAAGCACTTTGCTGGTGTTATTATATATTTTGTCCAGCAGAGCGCGCTGGGCTTGTAGATCTGCTACTTTCAGTAGGCCTACCATACTTTACTACTCTACACAACACAGCAAACCAAACAAAAACATCGTCGACGGTCGACCAAAGCAGCTTCAACCAGCGGATACTTTTCCCAGATGCGACGGTAAATTAGTTCAATCTGATGACTGGTTCAGCCCAAAATATGCCAGTATAAATAATTGTGGATTGTCCTATAATAATAATGATAGGCTGAGGTGAGGCTATACTCACTTCTATTTTAGCGTCGTCATTTTGGCTTAGTTTGTTATGCCTCAAACAAAAACAACACCACCACAGCTGTAGTGTTAATTAATTAATTGTCTCCATCGCGGGTTTGCGTATTAAGTAAAAGTATCAATACTGTAATACAGAAATACTCTTTTACAAGTAAAAGTCCGGAATTAAAAAAAATCTGTAAAGTAAAAGAACAAAAGTTTTGGTATCAAAATGTAGGCCTACTTAAAGCAGAGTCCTGCAGGGGTCCAATGTTGAGAACCCGCGCTGCCCGTCAATAATCAGATCTGCAGAGTAGACCCACCCTTCACCCTGTCCGTGATCCTTTCAAAATACGAACCAGAACCGCCGCGTCCGCCCGTCAAATAATGGACGTGTTGTCCGCCCGTTTACCCATGATTACATGCAGAGTAAAATGTAAATAGCCTACAGACAGTCACTCAGCTCAGTTTAAAAGTGTGTTGAAAAGGATAGATAGCATAGGAGCCTTCAACAATAGAGCTACATTCAGTGTACAAGTGAAGACGGAGGAGCGAGCTTTAGCCACACGTGCGAACGCGCACATACGCAGTAAGCATGTGTCATTGTTTACGTCTCAGATGGTTTTAATTTGAAGGTTTAACAGGATGTTCAATGTGTTTTGTGAGTTAAGATAACTGACCAGCGTGCTCCATGCCGTTGTGCTGTGTTAAGTTACACAAGTGACGTTGTTTTCGCGGAGACAGGGCTCTCTGATTTTCACAATAAAACGTTACCTACCCGCGTTTAGTTACTTCAGAACCGCCCGTCGGTATATTTTACACCCGTTTTCACCCGTCAAACGATTGCAGGACTCTGACTTAAAGTACAAAGCAGAAAGTAGGCTACTACTCATTATGCAGAATGTCCTGTTCAACAAGATTTCAAATGGATAAAAATCTTTGGAAAATAGCAGATCTACAAGCTTGTAAATCTGCTATTTTCAAATGGCAGAAATCAATGTATATAGGGCTGAAGTGGTTAATGTGTGTTTTGTTTATAATATTCTAGATCTTAATCTACAAAGTAACTAGTAACTAAAGTTTTCAAATAATTGTAGTGGAGTAAAAGTATAATATTTGCCTAGTCTGAGATGTAGTGGAGTAGAAGTAAAAGGGTTGAAAATTGGAAATACTTTCCAATACTTTACTATTACTAAATATAAATAATAGTAAAAAAAATACCTAAAAAATGTACTTAAACATTTCCTAAGTACTGTACTTGAGTAAATGTAAAAAAAACAAAAACAGAAAAGGCCTATTTTCATTCCAGCTAATAAAATTCACAATATCGGTTGTTGCATATCGGTTATCGGTGACCGATATAATCCAAACCTCTCTAAAATCGGTTATCGGTATCGGTCACAAAAATCCCTATCGGTCGGACTCTAGACGGGTCTGACCAATCAGAGCATTGACGGTGAACACGGACAAAGTCAGGTATAGAGAAGGATCCGCTCTATACCTAAAGGTATAGAGCGGCTAGCGCCGCTAAAAAAGAAAAAATCCTATCACTCAAAGATTTGTCCTCCCTGTAGTAACGTGAACTCTGAAGACCCCTGTTGAAGACCCCTGTTGAAGACCCCTGTTGAAGACCCCTGTTCTAAGCACATTGAATTGCCTTGTTGTTTGAACGTGCTATAAAAAAGGAACTTGCCCTGCTTTAGACGTTATCAGGTGGTCCACAGCTAAATGATTGATATTGAATCTTCACTATTACTTCTCGCATACATCCTAATATACAATTGAGAGTCCTGCGCATGCACACCGTCTGCTCTCATACGGGTCCTCATGCTCTCTCTCTCTCAATACAAACTTATGGCCACTCGACCATGCTCTCCTCTGTCAATACAAAGTTAAGTTTCGGTTTCGTTTTCACCTCCGGGCGTCGCCACATACATGAAAAACAAGCGGACCATCATGGGCTCTGGCGTTGCCAAATCATGTGCGAGAAACAAGCACCGCTGTTTCAATGAACGTCTACACGCTCTACTGTCTCTGTCTCCGATGGTCCAGGCTTCTAGACGGGAGGGCCGCGTAGCGGCCCGAACCTCTAGTGTAAATACAACTAGAGAGCGTACAAGCATTTTCTATTTTGATCCGAGGTTCATCGCTATCTATAATAAGACTCCTATTAGACAGACAAAAAGATTCTAAGAATCATATTCCACTATTGCATCTAGGTTTCCAGGAAGGCTATCAGACTGACAAAATGATATTGGATTGTCCATCAGAGAATCTAATAGGATTTGGTTCTATAAGTACACAGCGTGCTCACGGCATAAATGTGGGCTTAATGTTCTCTGGAGGGTACTTTTCCTGATATACACTGTCTTGGCTTTGCCGCATCGTGTCACGCACCAAGAACAGCCGATCTACGAGCTCACACCGCGCCGCAGGGCGACGCGCTGTGAGCTTGTAGATCGGCTGTTCTCGGTGCGTGACACCAGCCCGCAACTATAAGTATAAGTCGGAGAAAATTGGCGGCTCAAATGTACTTGAGTAAACAAAAGTATTGGTATTTGGTATCAAAATGAACTTAAAGTACCAAAAGTAAAAGTACTAAAATAGCCTATAGGTATAAATTAAGGCTGAAGTGGTTGATGTATGTCTTATGATGTAATAATTTATATCTGCAAAGTAACTAGTAACTAAAGTTGTATTTGTAGTGGAGTAAAAGTACAATATTTGCCTCTGAGATGTAGTGGAGTAGAAGTAAATATAATACTCCAGTAAAGTAAAAAATACCTCAAAATTGTACTTAGTTACTTTACACCACTGACAGTATGTACTGTATGTGGGGAGCTTTTCCCTCTGATTATAAAGCCCTCCCTCTTCATTTATCAGCCGTGTGAAAGTAATGGGAACCACAGTGAGTGTAGAAGATTCAGACCATTAGTCAGGGCTTTTATTGGCATGGCCCTGTCCCCTGGCAGAGAGCCAGTGACCCGCCCAGAGGACACAGCGGGGTAACGCCCCCCCTGGAGCCCACGGGCAGGGCAGGGGGAAACGTGGTGTTTTTTTTGGTGGTGTATTTCGAATTTCCGTAAACCAATCACAAGAGATCCACGGATCCACCTACACCTGACGTCGCTGATTGGCTCGTCGTTAGACCCACCCCCAGCTCCGACTGTCAAGTAAGGAAGGGAACTAGCTGTCTTGTTGATGAGATATCCACTGATTATGCAAAGGTGACCACTTCCGTTAACACACTGATTAGATAGATAGACCTAATCCAGACAGACAGACAGACAGACAGACAGACAGACAGACATTTGGCGGGGGGGGGGGGGTAGTTAAGCCCAATGTTAATGTATTAATTTGTAACTCTGAGAGTTTGCACAAATGTAACAAAAATGGGCCCATGAGAGGGTTTGTTCTTTTTGGGTTTTTTTGTTTTTAAATTTGCACACATTGCACGTTAAATGAACACTGAGGATTTGTAACTGAGCAATCCTTAAAGGTTTGATTACAAAGGATTTTCAGGAATCAGGATAAGATAAAAGAAGTTTTGTCAAAAAAAATAATCATTTTCAGATAATAGTGCAGAATAAAGCGCTCAAAGAAAGCAGCCTTAAACAAAGAAACCTTGATCATATTGACCGTTAATATAAAAGCGCAGTGCTTGTAAAGATTCCCCTATCAGGGAGTCCAGACAGAATGGCTGCTCCCTTAGGCAACCATTCAGACATAATCACTGACTGAACTGTAATGTTGAAGACGGTCTATTTAGACTGAGTGCAGGGAAGTACAAAGATAATACAAATAAATTAATAAATAAAACTGGCAAGATGTGACATTTATTTATTGTAGTATTAGCTTATTTAAGCTAATACTGTGGGGGGGGGGGTGCTCCAGGGGGTCCTCCGCTACACACACACACACAGAAGACTGAATACTAGGTATGTTGTTGAAGACATGCTTCCTATATCAACGAGAGAGAGAGAGAGAGAGAGAGAGAGAGAGAGAGAGAGAGAGAGAGAGAGAGAGAGAGAGAGAGAATAGAGCAGTGGCTCTCAAAGTGTAGGGGTCCTTGAGGGGGTACCATGAAGGGAGTCCCCAGACAAATTAGTTAATATAGGATCACAATCATTTCAACCACTCTAACCGTATTGTGTTTTATACTTTGGCTATTAAAAAAATAGCAGATCTCCAAGCTCACAGCGTGTTAGTGTTGATTTCGTCGACTAAAACTATGACAAAAAATGTCCGATGACTACCTTTTATCACTGACGAAAACTAAATAAAAACTAAATAAAAACTAAATAAAAACGTTTACATTTATTTTACGGTTGGTTGCGCTCGGGTGTTACGCTCTGAAAATAGCAGATCTACAAGTTACAAGATCTACAAAGCTCGCAACGCGTCGCAACGCGCTTGTAGATCGGCTATTTTCAGCATGCAACCAAGTGTAAAATCAGCCATTACGATGCCATCAAGGCACTGCCAACATACATTTTAGTGGACTAAAATGTATCAAAATGTGTTGTCTAAATCAACACAACAACAGTGTGTGAGCTGTTATTCAACATTTTGAAAATGTTGAATAATTTCGTGTTTTTTTTTTGTAGAGAGCTGAGGAGAGACAGTGATGGTGGCGATAAGTAACGCGCCACCTCGGCCCCGCTCGAAGCCCATAACGATGCCTCAGCACTTTGTGCCAGAGTTGATCTCATCGAGTTTCATCTTCTGGGAAATTGCTCGCCTTGCGCACGCACACGCACACACACACACACACACACACACACACACACACACACACACACACACTGCGACACTGCTGTGTGAGTGAGCTGTGTGTTAGAGAGACTGCTGGGAATCCACCGCTGCCTCGTTTACGCTCTTAAATCACACGTGTTGAAGCAACACTTGTGTGAGTGAACACATGTGCACGTGCACAGTGGAGTAAAAAGTACTCAAATGTTTTACTTGAGTAAAAGTATCAATACTGCAATGCAGAAGTACTCTGTTACAGGTAAAAGTCCGGAATTCAAAATTTACTTGAGTGAAAGTACAAAAGTATTGGTACCAAAATGTACTTAAAGTACCAAAAGTAAAAGTACTAAAATAGCAGATCTGCTATTTTCAAATAGCATAGGTATAAAATAGGACTAAAGTGGTTAATGTACAGTGGGTGACTATTGACTTTGTCGTTTCTCATGTGATTATCACTTGCCTCATTTGCCTCACCAGCTCGCGCAGTAAATTTAGTTCCAAATACTACCACGAGGTGGCGCTTTGGAGTCACTTTTTTTGTTTCAGACAGACAGACAGACAGACAGACAGATGGCTTATATTATTATTATTAATAATAATAATAATAATAATAATAACTAGCAATAATTAAGTGTCCTTACAGCGTTTAAATTTTGATTGGGTTTTCTGTTCAGCGTCGGGCAGTCAGGAACGCATCTCTGTCATTTTAGAAATGTTCAGACACACATTGGTTTCTGTCTGTCTGTCTGTCTGTCTGTCTGTCTGTCTCAAAAGTCCGTGGAGAGAGAGAGAGAGAGAGACAGACAGACAGACGTCTTATATATATATTTTTTTTTCTCGCATCAATTTCTGTGTAGTAGTATTCTACCTCTTTCCTCTGTAAACGAAACAGCCCAGTTAGTGTAGCGGTTAAAACTGATGTCCGGTGATTTTACGACCCGCGTTCAAATCCCACGCTATGAGCATACAAGTTATTAATTTTAAACGTGTAGGCCTACTACTACGTAGCCAACTGTTGTTTGAGCTGAATTTAAAATGTCCCGTCCTTAATCAATAAAATGCTGGAAGTGGAAGTTAAATGGTGAATATGATACAGTATCTCGTCTATTAGTTTGTATTGGCCAGTGCGCTCTCACTCTCTCACTCTCACTCTCACTCTCTCTCTCTCTCTCTCTCTCCCTCTCCCTCTCTCTCTCCCCCTTCCTCTCCCTCTCTCCCTCTCTGACAACTGTTAATAAAGTATTAATTTTTGAATTTATATCGTAAAATCAATGTTAATGTAACTCTGAAGGTCCTTAAATACCGGCGAATATACGCAAAATTCGGACTCGTTCCGAATAATTAAAAGACGCTTTTTCGCTCCATGTACGGAGCCATTGACTTTATAAGGTTTTAAAAAAAAACGCATTATTCGCACGAAAAAATCGCCCCGGTGTGTAAGGACCTTGAGAGTGTACAAATGTTGTACACTCTCAGAGTTACAGACCCATACGGGTCCATTTGGTTCCTTGAATTAAAATGGTTCCATTTGGTGTGTGTGTGTGTGTGTGTGTGTGTGTGTGTGTGTGTGTGTGTGTGTGTGTGTGTGTGTGTGTGTGTGTGTGTGTGTGTGTGATTATATCTTAAATCTTAAAATGACACAGATGCGTTCTGGGTGTGAATGAAGTGTGTGCTCTTCAGAGAGAGAGCGCACAATGAACATACAGGATACCTGCTGGGACATGGACAGCAATACCAGGGAAACTGAGCCTGTCTGTCTGTCTCTGTGGCTCACAGGAGCCTGTCTGTCTCTGTGGCTCACAGGAGCCTGTCTGTCTCTGTGGCTCACAGGAGCAATGACACCTTTGTGGCCAAAACAACATTACATTGTGAAAATAGAGAGGATAATGATAAGAGAGAGTGGGAAAGAGAGAGAGAAGTCTACTCTCTAGATTGTTCTAACCTTGAGTCACCCCAGCAGTGTCTGTCTGTCTGTCTTCAGGAGATTAATGGGGGGGGGGGTGCAATTGAAAAGAAATGTGATTATCAGACAAGGAGAGAGAGAGAGAGTGCAACACACAAATGTCAGCGGGTAAAGAGAGAAGGATGAGACACAGAGGGGGGGAGAGACAATGAGCGAGCGAGAGAGACAGAGAGTGAGAGTGAGAGCGAGAGTGAGACCGAGAGAGAGAGAGAGAGAGAGAGAGAGAGAGAGAGAGGGCGAGAGCGAGAGAGAGAGAATAGATCAGTGGTTCTTAAAGTGGGGTCCGGGGACTCCCAGCGGTACTTGAGGGGGTACCAGGGGGTCCCTAGCCAAATTATTTAATAGCATCACAATATTATTATTTTTTTGGCTATTTGGCTATTCGAAAATAGTAGATCTACAAGCTCACAGCTTGAGCTTAGATCTACTATGTTTGACAAATTGTGGGGTGTCTTTTTGACGATCTAGAATAATTTTGAATAACTTGATATGCACTTCTCTTCTGGGCAACAAACTCTCTTGAGTTGGGGGTCCGTGGCCAAATACATATCAATTTGGAGGTGAGGTGGAGAGAGGGAGGGAGGGAGGGAGGGAGGGAGGGAGAGAAGGAACTGAGGGCTCAGACAAAAAAAAAAGCAATTGTTATTATATATAATAATTCTTTCTCTCAGAGCCGTGACGCATGGCGTACGGAGGTGAAGGGTGAGTCGCGGACGTTTGTTGATTTGTAATTTCGCAGCATCCGCTAGAATGAGCCACGCTGTAGGGTTCATGTCGGACCCCCGGCCCGCTCGCCTTTTCGAATCCCCCCCGACGTAAAAAAAACCCAACAACAGACCAATCACAGATCTCTTTAGATGAACTATACAAGCCAATCACAGATCTCTTTAGATGAACTATACAAGCCAATCACAGATCTCTTTAGATGAACTATACAAGCCAATCACAGATCTCTTTAGATGAACTATACAGGCCAATCACAGATCTCTTTAGATGAACTATACAAGCCAATCACAGATCTCTTTAGATGAACTATACAGGCCAATCACAGAAATCAAAGAAAACGAGGAAGAGAGAAAAAGAAAAAGAGGTGTTAAGTGATGAAGGATTTATGGCTCAGAGCGTATACTGTACATGCTGGCTCGCAACACACACACACACACACACACACACACACACACACACACACACACACGACAATATTTGAGAACCACTGGTTTAAATAATAATTAAAAACTCAACCCGCAACTACCAATATTTACAGGCAACTTTACAGAAAAAGAAGCCCGAAGTCGCTTATAAAAAGCGGACATGGCAACACTGGTGATTATCAGCACCAAGGTGTGGAGTGATGTCTCTGTGTGTGTGTGTGTGTGTGTGTGTGTGTGTGTGTGTGTGTGTGTGTGTGTGTGTGTGTGTGTGTGTGTGTGTGTGTGTGTGTGTGTGTGTGTGTGTGTGTGTGTGTGTTAAGTGAGGCTAGACTGTTGCCTCTTTAAGAGATAAAAGTAGACATAATGAAAGCGACATACATCAAATAAAACAGGATCTACACCTGCTGATGGAGAAGCAGGTACGGTAAGGGGGAGAGAGAGTAAAAGTACAATATTTGCCTCTGAGATGTAGTGGAGTAGAAGTAAAAACGTTGGAAATTGGAAAGTAAAGTACAAATACCTCAAAATCGTACTTAAGTACAGTACTTGAGTAAATATACTTAGTTACTGTACACCACCACTGCCCCCGTGGGGATATCATCAGCATCAAACCACAGCGTGGGGGCTCTGATGGCCCCCGCGTGTGGCTGCGTTGGAGGTGTTCATCAGAGGCTGTGGCGGCCTTTGTGTTTCGCGGCGGCACAGGAGGCACGCAGAGCATTTACATATTCATACACGCAGCGACCAGACCTTTTTTTTCTTCTTACTGCCCACACTGACGCACGATGCTGCTTACCCCCCCCCCACACTCCCCCCCACTTCCTCCGCCTCTACTCCCCTCCTTCTTCGGCGCACGCTTTACATTTTTTGGGGGATTGATCTTCGTGTACAAACCGTATGAGAAAGAACTCATACGGTTTGGGGTGGGCGGTCATTTGCATTACAACCAGGCCCTCCCCACACACACGCACACACACACACACACACACACATACACATACAAACGCCTATTATTGACCTGAATACATATGTGCAAATGCACACACACACACACGAGCGCGCGCACACACACACACACACACACAGACACACACACATTCCGAATGGAAACCCAATATCCGAGTGTGTTTGTTTCTAAACTCACACGTTAACCGAACAGGCTTACAAACACATCTAAATCTCCCAGTATAGGCCTACACACCCCCTCCTGCACGCACACGCGTGCACACACACACACAGACACACACACACACACACACACACACACACACACACACACACACACACACACACACACACACACACACACACACACACACACACACACACACACACACACACACACACACACACACACACACAGATGGAAGAAGAAGGAGGAAGCACCATCTGTGTGTGTGAAGGTGGCTGCTTTGGCAGCTTCCTCACCGCTCCATCCATCCGTACATCCAACAGTTCATCCAACAGTCCTAAAGCCAGTCTAACGGTCTACCCGTCCATCCAACCAAGTACTGTATAAATCAGGACTTAATGAGGTCATTGCACCGACATTAAAGGGAAGTGTTTTTTTTTTTTCCTGAATGCAAAAGATGTTTCCTGCAGCAGCATGGTCTCATGCACAGTGTGAGTGGGAGTATGCAAAACAATCTACAACCGAACATTTGGCAAACTTGGAACTGCTGTTCTGTGCCAGATCCCTGAATGGTGGAGAACGTCATATATACGGCAACATCCACCAACGGCTAACACACACACTTATGCACAGCCCACACACAATGCAACACATACACACAATGCAACACACACACAAGCCGTCCATGGGAATTCAAGTCCCACACGTACACAGTCCCACACGAGCACAAACGCAACACTTGCGCGCAGCGCGCACGCACACATATACACACACACACACACACACACACACACACACACACACACACACGCAAGGGCTGTCAAACGAATATTCGAATATTGGGAAAATACGTATATTCGAATAAGAAAATTAATATTCAAATTTAAAAAATATTTTTTTTTCTTTTTTTGTGTTTTATTTTAATGTTTATTTGACAGGGACCATACAAAAAACAATGTATGAAGTTATACAAACAAACAAAAGATATGTTTTATTGAATCTGAGCACTCGATACATTGTTTTTTGTAGCTTGTCATTTTTTTTATATATATTTTTTTATATATTTTTTTATAATAATAATAATAATATTCGAATATCTGCACATTTTTAAGACCAATATTCGAATATAATTTCTTAGGAAATACAGCCCTAGCGCGCACACACACACACACACACACACACACACACACACACACACACACAGCAACCACACAAAAAGCTAGCCAGCCTTCCATTCACACTCACACTCACACTCACACACGCACGCACACACACACACACGCGCACACACACGGAAGACCAGCGAGCGCCCGAGCGCGTTGTTTATCATTCACGTCATGGCAGTGTGTTGTTGCCTTTAAACCTGTCAAGTCAGGGGCCCCCAGGGGCCTGACAAGGGGGTCCATAATCAAACGGAGCCAGTCTGTGATTTAGCGAACCCACGGGTAAAAAAACATCTGCTCCCTGTCATCGCCTCCTCGCCAGAGAACCACCGACATTTACATGTGCTTAACCCTTTAAGACCGGGAAACGCATGTGTCATTTTAAGATGAATTTAGGCTATTCAAAATTAGCAGATCTACAGATCTACAGATCTACAGATCTACTTGTAGATCTGCTAATTTTATATTTTTTTATGGTGAAAATTTGTGAAATCTTTCAATATATATATATTTTTTTTTAAAGCAAACATTTGTAACTCAAATCTTTGCTCCTGGGGGGTCCCTGGAACAACATATTTTGAGATGGGGGTCCGCGGCCAAACACATATCATTTTGGGTGGTACTTGACATGAAAGAAGTTTGAGAACCACTGATTATGTAGCAACATAAGGTTTTTCAAAAAGACATTTGTAGAATCCCCCAGAAGCAAAACTATAGATATTCAAAGATTTGCACAAATTTTCAAAGTTTCAAAAAAAAAAAATAGCAGATCTACAAGCTCATAGCCGCGCTATGAGCTTGTAGATCTGCTATTTTGAATAGCCCAAAGGAAATCTAAAAATGACACATATGCACAGATTCCCGGTCTTAAAGGTTTAATGGGAGGGGGGGGTAGAAGAAGGTGCTACATGTGTGCTTCGTCAGCATTGTCACCAATGCCCCCATTCTGTGTCTCAGGGGAGGTGAGAGAGAGAGAGAGAGAGAGAGAGAGAGAGAGAGAGGAGAGAGAGAGAGAGAGGAGAGAGAGAGAGAGAGAGAGAGAGAGAGAGAGAGAGAGAGAGAGAGAGAGAGAGAGAGAGAGAGAGAGAGAGAGAGAGAGAGAGAGAGAGAGAGAGAGAGAGAGAGAGAGAGAGAGAGAGAGAGAGAGAGAGAGAGAGAGAGAGGAGATGTGTTCCCCCCGTCTGGTGAGTTGCTGATTCATCTCTTGGTTTATTAGGAGAGAGAGGAGACCTTTGGCCTTTAAAAGCACCTCTATTTTTGAAGGGGGTCTGCAGGGTCGGGTCTGTAAAATATCGGACGTAATCGCCGTTTCGGAAAAAACACATTTCAGAGTCCAATTAGGGTCTGGGTCCGTATATAAAAAAAAAAGTCGAAATGGGTCGGAATCGGACGAAAGTGTCAACGGGTCCACTCGGGTTTGGTTTTGTTATTTAACACATGGGGTGCCAGGTTTTTTTTTAAAACAGAGTACACTGAGTGCCAGGATTTTTTAACATTTTTGAGGAGCCGAGATACAGGCTTTTGAAGTCATAAGTTAACCAGGAAGTGGATTGGAGTCTAAATCTTCGGAAAATTATATCTCCTCATGCTGTGAAGGAAAAAAGAAAAAAAAAGTTTTTTTTTTCAAAAAAAAAGAAAAAGTTTTTTTTTTTCTTTTTTTCAAAAAAACGTATATATACGGTTTTGGCACCCATGTCGGACCGGGTCGGCATGGATCAGATTTCACATTTCCATTTTGGTTCTGGACCGTTTTTATTTTGACCCGTGAAGAGCTCTATAGTGCAAACACTATGTTGAAGTTCATCCATGACGGGCATGACAGATGACCGTCTCGGATCCATGGCTACATGGCTACATAGATGTGAAATAGTTTTGGTAATGAAAACTCCCCCATCAACTCCAGAATCAACTCCAGAACTGTTTATTTTTCTTCCTTTTCTACACACCCCTGGATTTAACCCATTAAGACCTGGAACTGTCTCATTTTTAGATTGAGCTAAAAAGCATTATTTTACACTTTGGGCTATTCAAAAATCGTGAAAATGTGTGCAAATCTTTGAATATATATATTTTCAAAGCGAACATTTTTAACTCAAATCGTTGCCTCTAGGGGTCCCTGGAACAACATATTTTGATGGGGGTCCGCGGCCAAATACATATCATTCTGGGGGTCCTTGACATGAAAAACATTGAGCACCACTGATATAGAAACATACGATTTTCATAAAACTGTTGAGATTTAGGAGACATGTAGAATCGGCTTCAGGTCTCAATGGGTTAAATAACTCTGCTGTTGAATTCTAATCAGACATTAATCGTTATTAGATTTATTTTGCCTCAAAGCGGGTGAAAGTCTGTCATACGAACGCGCCGCGGCTGGCGGCGGGTTATTAGGGCAGCGCTACTTCTCTCTCCTAATGAATTGCATCATCAGTCATCTGCTCTCACACAGTGAGAGGTGTTTGCTCTGCAAAACACACTGATACACTGCTCTACCCATTGGTTCTCAAAGTGGGGTACGGGGACCCCCCAGGGGTACTCGAGGCGGTTCCAGGGGTCCCCAGCTAAATGATGGATAGGAACCAAATGGATCCTTATGGCTCAGTAACTCAGTGTACACTCTCAGAGTTAAATTAACATTGATTTTATAATATAAATTCGGGTCCCAGAGGTATAAATGCCATTAAATCGTCTCTTATGGGGGTCCCTGGCTTATCTTTCAAATGGGGGTCCGCGGGCTAATAAGTGTCAATTTGGGTCCAAATGATAGACGACAGATGGATTACCCTGCCAGCCAGAGACATGATTCACACAGAGAGAGAGAGAGAGAGAGAGAGAGAGAGAGAGAGATATAAAGCACACATGACTGACTGACTGAGAAACGATTGAGAGGGAAAGGAGGAGAAACGATAGATTGAGCCAGAGAGAGAGGAAGAGAGAGAGAGAGAGGAGAGAGAGAGAGGGGCGTGATGACAGACAGAGTGGGAGATAAGAGAGGCAGAGAGAAAGAGTGGAGAGAGGGGAGAGAGGCAAAGACAGGAGAGAGAGAGAGAGAGAGGATAAAGAGTGAGATAAAAGCAGGCAATAGCATGAACGGAGAGAACGAGAGAGAACGAGAGAGAACGAGGAGAGAGAGAGAGAGAGGAGAATGAGAGAACGAGAGAGAGAGAGAAGGGAGAGAACGAGAGAGAGGGGAGGAGAGAGAGGAGGGGGAGGGATGGAGAACTTCAAGAAATCAAGAGGAGAATGGATAAAGGAGAGACTCGTGGAGGGGAGGTGGCCTTCAGAAACCCACACCTCCACAGCCGCCATCAAAGGAGGGTTCATCGGAATCGCCGTCTCCCCCCGCCTCCCCCCCCTACCCCCGCTCCACTGTGATGTGTTCCATCAGAGGGGCTGGTGGGTGGGTGGGTGGGTGGGTGCGGTGGCGTGGCGAGAGAGGGGGTGGAGGGTAATATCACAGGCCCTGTTATTGATTGGTTCTCCTGAGGCCTGCATGGCACAGCTCATTCTCTTCTCTCTCTCTTCTCTCTTCTCTCTCTGAACTGAACGTACTGTATATCCGCTAGATCAGTGATTCTCAAACTTTTTCATGTCAAGGACCCCCTAATTGACACTAATTACCCCCATTTGAAAAGATAAGCCAGGGACCCCCCATAAGAGAAGATTTTTTTACGGCTCTCTAGCAGTGATTCTCAACCATTTTAATTCAAGGACCCCCTTGAAATTGTTTGACATACATTAAGGCTACGGACCCCCATTTAATGGCATTTATACCTCTGGGACCCCAATTCACATTGTAAAACCAATGTTAATTTAACTCTGAGAGTGTACAAATGGAACCAAATAGACCCGTTAGGGTCCATTTGGTTCCATTTGTACACTCTCAGAGTTACAGACCCCTAAGGGTCCATTTGGTTCTGTCCATCATTTAGCTGGGGACCCCCTGGAACACCCTCAAGTACCCCTGGGGGTCCCCGGACCCCACTTTGAGAACCAATGCGCTAGATGAACGTTATTGTGAACGCGTTCATTCTGGCGTTTGTGAACGGCGTTCTCTCACAGTATAACTTTGTTCAAGAGTGTCCCAAATTTCCATGGTTACGTCGGTTTGTCATGTTGTAAATTCATCCTATCCTGTGTTTCCGAGGCGCCTTGAACGCACCATTGGCAAAAAAAAGAAAAGAAAAGCCGGGCGGTCTCTGACATTCATCCGCGCAGCGCGGAGTGAGGTCAATCTACGTGCAGACTACAGACTACTACGCAGCAGCCGTGATTATAGATAGCCTCTCGGGTTAAAAATACAAGAGAAGCACCTCTTAGCTTTATAAAATCCCTGTCCGTTTATCAGTTGTTGTGTCACTGACTGTAGCCCGCCGAGTGATAATGACCCCACAGCTGTATTGTTCTTCTTGCAGAGTGTCCGACGCAAGATCATTTTGTAATCAAAGAAAGCTTCTGTGCTGTATTAACTACACACACGACACGCATGAACAACAACAACAACGTTGCTGGG
>NC_139960.1:1906105-1916105 GCF_963454915.1 Gymnoscopelus microlampas
TATACCTCTTTGCCAAAAATAGCCGATCTACAAGCCCACAACGCCTCGCGCTGCGAGGCGTTGTGAGCTTGTAGATCGGCTATTTTTGGCTAAAGTTCTCCTCAGAAAAGGGATGCTAGGTTTCGAGTGGTTATGGTAAAAAGAAAAATCATATCACATAAAGATTTAGCGGACCCCCTGTTGAAGACCCCTGCTGTAAACTGAAAAAAAAACAAAAAACGTTTTTTTCCCTTTTTTTCAAAAGGGCACTTCTGGTCAAGAGGGCAAAGGGCAGGTGCTCTAGCACCACCTAGAGTCTATCTGCGCACGTCCCTGAGAGAGAGACAGAGACAGAGAGAGAGAGAGAGAGAGAGAGAGACAGAGACAGAGACAGAGACAGAGAGAGAGAGAGAGAGAGAGAGAGACACAGGAAGAGAGAGATCCATAGAAGTTAGGGTGGCGGGAAAAAAAGTATGGTTCTTGCAATTGTGTCAGACTAATAAAAGAGTAAGAATCTGCCCTGCTTTAGATGGCAGACATTAGATGTGGAGATATTATCTGGTGAGCACCACGTGGACATGTTGGTCCTTAGGGTGGCGTTAAGGAAAAAGGCCACGGGGTCAACGGAATCAGTATAGGGTTCATCCCTCGGGGGGGAGCATGACGTTTTCTCAATCCAACCGGGAGATTTACAAGATATCTTGTGTGGGACCGACGTGTTGGACGGACGGGCAGACGGGCGGACAGAGCCGTCCTTAACCACTTTCCCACATAGAACCTCTCTTTGGTTGAGCGGGGAACGTAGAACCCAGGGAACATAGAACCCAGGGAACATAAAACCCAGGGAACATAGAACCCAGGGAACGTAGAACCCAGGGAACATAAAACCCAGGGAACATAGAACCCAGGGAACATAGAACCCAGGGAACGTAGAACCCAGGGAACATAAAACCCAGGGAACGTAGAACCAAGGGAACATAGAACCCAGGGAACGTAGAACCCAGGGAACGTAGAACCCAGGGAACATAGAACCCAGGGAACATAGAACCCAGGGAACATAGAACCCGGGAAACATTTTGGGTAAGTGGGGAACATAGACACTTTTTGGCGGGGGTTAAAGCAGGGTACATAGAACCCGGGGAACATATATACGCTCCCAAACCTATAGCATCCGTATTCTGGGGGAAAGCTTTCGCAGGGAATTGCAGACATACAAGCTCACTCAATACAACACAAGCTTATAGTTCAGCTTTCCTGCTATTATCTGCGAAGGTATCTATAGTGTAGAGCAAAAACAGAGGGTCGCCAGTATAGAGCCCTGAGGGACTCCGGTCAACAGAGTATAGGCTTCAAGTGCTTAAGAGCGATTATACGTATAGTTGTGTGCCGGTGCCATGCTATTTTTGGTGCATAACACGACGCGAAACGAAGTGTGAGCCATACAGTCTGACACATCTGTGTCAGAAGTGTAGCCAATGCAAGCCGAGGCGTCAGACATGCCAATGTCGGCAGAGGTGAAAAAAAGTACTCACATTCTTTACTCAACTAAAAATGGGATTGGTTTTCAAAATAGTCAATGCGACGCGCCCACAGCCACAACACTAGAGGGAGTGTGTAAACAACGATCCGGTACCGCCCACCCATAGAACAAACATGGGTAAATTCTCCTTCTACAGGACTGCCACCCAGGTGTGGAATGCCCTGACCCCATGCCTCAAAATATGTTGATGTTTCCTAAATCCCAGTATTCTGAAAAACGCATGTTTCTATATCAGTGGTGCTCAATCTTTTTCATGTCAAGGACCCCCCAAAATGATATGTATTTGGCCGCGGACCCCATCAAAATATTCTGTTCCAGGGACCCCCAGAAGCAAAGATTTTAGTTAAAAATGTTTGCTTTAAAAATATATATATTCAAAGATTTGCACACATTTTCACGAATTTTCAAAAATAGCAGATCTACAAGCTCGTAGCGCGGCACTCGGTGCCGCGCTATGAGCTTGTATGCTATTTTTTAATAGACCAAAGTGTAAAATAATGCTTTTTAGCTCAAATCTAAAAATGACACTGTTCCAGGTCTTAATGGGTTAAAACAGCCCTGAAAATTCACCTTTCAGGCGGCCAAAGGGGGAGGTAGTTCTCACTTCTCCCTTAGACAGGCGACCCCCCCCCCCTTTTCTTTACCCCCCCCCCCCCCCTTTTTCCTACTCCGTACATATAGTGTTTTATAGTTGTGATGATATTGAATGTTTTGTGCTAATTTACATGTTTGAACTGAATACCTACAGACTAAAAACAAACAGCACTATATTGTTTACAGTATAGTATGGCAATTAAATCATGCCAGATACCACCATAGATTACTTAATATGCTTCTACTGTAAATCACACTTCCACTGAAAAATATTGATAATTTCTTACCAAATAGGGCTTAAAAGATTCGGAATCCTGTACTCGAAGCATGCTGAGAAACACCATACATAACCTTTTCAAAAGATGTATTTATTTTAGCAAATAAATAATGTATTGACAAAACTATGATACAAACATCCTCTATGTCATTACTAAATATACACTCAATGTCGCTAACTTGAACATCAGTGCTGAAACTGAAGAAAAATCTAGAGAGAATACTGACTCCTATACAAGCTACTCACACAGATGGAGTTTACGTTCTTTTTTACTGTGACAGGACGTTTGCCCGCATCCTTCAATTTCAGAACAACACAACTCCAAAAAGGTCAGTGTCTTGTTCATCCTTTAGGGCAGCGGTGTCAAACTCGCGGCCCGCGGGCGTTTTGCGGCCCACGGAAAGGTCCATGGCGGCCCAGGAAATACTTTTAAAAATAGTAAATTGATACTACATCTAACAGACATAGATTCGGAGTTTACATTGCCTTGCTCTCCCCCACTCGCTGCTACTTGGCTGCAGCAAGTACCTTTGATGGCCCGCTTTGTCTCTCCCCAGCTGTGGAATGTTGTGGCTGATTGGCTCGTTAAGAGTCTATTCAACTACTAGTCGAGTAGTAATGGCTATCCCTCACACAGGAGTCAGACTCTCTCTCTCTCTCTCTCTCTCTCTCTCTCTCTCTCTCTCTCTCTCTCTCTCTCTCTCTCTCTCTCTGTCTGAAGCAGCAAGTGACTTAGATGTGTTAAAAATAAATCTATCAAAGCTGCTTCTTTTATTTCTCAGGAGCTTGCCCAGTGAAATCCTCAGTGTTAATTGAACTCGGAGTGGATTTAACATTCTATCTGGGGAAAGCATCTGTGTCATTTTAAGATTTATTTGGCTATTCAAAAATAGCAGATCTACAAGCTCATAGTGCTGCACTGAGTGCTGCACTGTGAGCTTGTAGATCTGCTATTTTTGAAAAATCATGGAAATCTTTACAAATGTCTCCTAAATGCTAACAGTTTTCTGAAACACTTATGTTGCTATAATGTGGTTCTCTAACTTTTTTATGTCTATATTATATATATATATACATAATAGGTAGTTAGAAGCATTAATCATATATGTGTTAAAAAATAAACGTATCAAAGCTGCTTCTTTTATTTCTCAGGAGCTTGCCCAGTGAAATCCTCAGTGTTATTTGAACTCAGAGTGTATTTAACATTCTATCTGGGGAAAGCATCTCTGTAATTTTAAGATTTATTTGGCTATTCAAAAATAGCAGATATAAAGTAGATCTGCTATTGTGGATCTGCTTGTAGATCTGCTATTTTTGAAAAATCATGGAAATCTTTACAAATGTCTCCTAAATGCTAACAGTTTTCTGAAACACTTATGTTGCTATAATGTGGTTCTCTAACTTTTTTATGTCTATATATTATATATATATATATATATATGAGACATGAGAACGCTCCCCCCTCCCCACTTGCTGCAGTGAAACTCCTTCTGTAAAGAACAATAGGCAAGCAATTGAAGCCATAGCCATGTAAATTAACATAAGGTGTCCTCTTCTACGACTGTAGTTATAGCAGTGACTGAGATGTAGTGGAGTAGAAGTAAAAGTTCTGGAAATTGGAAATACTCTAATAAAGTAAAACTACTTCAAATCTTTACTTAGGTACAGTACTTGAGTAAATGTAATTAGTTACTTTACACCACTGTTCTATAAATGTAATTATTTAACAACCCACACAAATTACCAGGTATTGTTTAACTTCAAATTGAATTATTCTACTTAAAATGGTTTATAATAATAATTATAATTATTATAATTATTATTATTGTTACAAATTGCATTGTTTGTTTTCTGAGACAAGTTCAGACAACAGATTGAAAAACAATGCTGTATAACTGAATGCGTGAGCGCGCATGTGTGTCCGCAACTGGTTCCTGCCCACCTCAAGTCACAATTTGACCAATCTTGCCCGGACACCAAATTGAGTTTGACACCCCTGCTTTAGGGCATACATGGGCAACTGGCGGCCCGGGGGCCACATGCGGCCCCCACCTTCACTTAATGCGGCCCGCAGGTTAATATCGGAATACTGATATATTATTGATTTCAGCTGTTACAATTGCAAACATGACCAGCTTTAATTACTACTACTATATTAGTAGTAGCTTAAATGACTAGTATTCAAATTATTGTCTTTTTTATGTCCAATGTATTTGTATTTAAGTTCATAAAGTTAACATAAGTATAACTAAATGCATTTGAAATTAAATAAAAATGTTACTTTTCAAATAAAAAAATAGCAAAAAATAAATCTGAATTCCAATTAAAAAATAGCAGAAATAGCCGATCTACAAGCTCAAAACACGTCGCAGCGCGACGCGTTTTGAGCTTGTAGATCTGCTATTTTTGCCATTTTTGTGTGACAGGCCCGACAGTATATGCAATGTGGCCCTCTGGAGTGAGTGTGGAAATATAGTGGCCCTCTCCATCATCAAAGTTGCATCACCCCTGCTTTAGGGTAATGGATTCTGAACACAAAATACACACACAATAGGAGTCCTAGTGCCATGGAGATGTACTCACTCTCATCTGTGATCACCTGGCCATCCAATGTGAGCGTGATGTGGTCAGACTGCATTGCTGTTGACATGCCAGAAGTGCTGGTCTGAGCTTGGCCCTGGGGAAGAGGGAATAGAATTAACCATCTGGTCTCTCATTTATTTGAAAGGCAAATTCAACTACTTTCATACTGCTACTCACATTAGTGATGCACAATATTAACATTTTGGCTGATATCTGATCAACGATCAATTGCATACTCAAATCGATATACTGATAATGCAATACAAGTGTCCAATAAGGTCTACCTTACACCTCTTACAGTAACTGTACTACTGGGTACAGATCAATAAGGAGGCAATTGACACATTACTGTACTACACCGGCTTCGAACGCTATCAATGCATTGAATGGGATATTATCACGTTTTATCAGACCAGTGAATGGTGACGAGTAGACGATACACGGACCTACCCGCGATTTGTCAGACCATTCATTGGGCGTAATCAGGAGCTACTGACCTACTTTGGAGGCGGAGCAGTCCCCACAACAATATTTACGATTCTGTGCCTATCGGTACATAACTCCAACGGCGCTGAGTAGGCTCAGGCGAGCGTCGCACCTGCGCGCCTCCGTCATGGTCCGAAACCAAAACAACCAAAACCAAAACCCAAACTGAACTATTTAAGTCATCTCCATTGGTAGGTCAGTAGCCTATGTCTTGATAACACCCAATGAATGGTCTGATAAATCGCGGGTAGGTAAGTAGGTCGCCTACTTCGCCCATTCAATGGTCTAATAAAAGGTGATAATGTCCCATTCAATGCATTGATAGCATCCGAATCACTAACTAGGATGAATGTTCGCCTATAACCATATAATCAGCATGCTAATTTATATTAAAATACAATAATAAAATCATCAGTAGCTAAAGGAATTACTATTATGGTCATCTCCATCAGCATCTCAAAAAGGCTTAACTCTGTTTTTAGAAGGCAATCACAATGTATGAAATCCACTAATATAGCTTATTCTTATGAGAAACCAAAGAAAGTAGAACTAAACCTAATATGTGATTTGTAGGTAAGTGGGCTATGCAGGGGGTTTCCTTACTTAAAATCTAGCCATGGTACCTCAGTTTAAACACTATGGATAAAATAAACATTAGCCTAAATAATAATAAATTAATAATAATAACAATGTGATGCATTAACACTTTCATACCAATACCTACTCAGTTATACATAAATAATGTAATGTATAGATAAATAGGGCGACTATAAAATAGGGTTATGGTGGTCCGCCCCACTGACAGCCCTTTAAGCCCCCAGACCTTACTTTGAGAACCACCATAGTACTATATAGCTAATTAGATTATCTACAACATTAGTTCTCAAAGTGGGGTCCGGGGACACCCAGGGGTCCTTGAGGGGGTTCCAGGGGGTCCCCAGCTAAATGATTGATTAGGCACCAAATGGACCCTTATGGGTCTGTAACTTCGAGTGTACAAATGGAACCAAATGGACCCTGTCGGGTCCATTTGGTTCCATTTGTACACTCTCAGAGTTAAATTAGCATTGATTTTACAATATAAATTGGGGTCCTAGAGATAGAAATGCCATTAAATGGGGGTCCGTAGCCTAATGCATGTCAAACTGGGGGTCCTTGATATTAAAATGGTTGAGAATCACTGCTATAGCCATAAAAATCTTCTCTTATGGGGGTCCCTGGCGTATCTTTTCAAATGGGGGTCCGCTGGCTAATAAGTGTCAATTTTGGGGGTCCCTGACATGAAAAAGTTTGAGAAGCACTGCTTTAAGCCCCCTGACCTTACTTTGAGAACCACCATAGTACTATATAGCTAAATAGATCTACAAGCTCACGTTTCACTATGTGACCATTGTGAGCTTGTTGTAAATAGGATATTTTCACTTTTAATAACATGTCCAAAATAGGGACGCCAGGTTGACAGTTGTTAAACTCTGTTGACAAACACAAAATGGTTGTAATAATAATATTATCATTTGGTCCACTTGTACCCCTCAAGATAGTCTAGTTAAAGTCTGTGTTTTTACCACATAGGAGGCTCATAATGTTAACATACTTAATATCCATAACAGACATTATCACCGTCTTCAAAGCCACCAGAATACACCACATAAACACGGTACAAAATGACCTAAATAAAGTTTCCCCAGTGACGTCAAAAGACACATTCTTTGCCATTAAACACTCACCTCAAACATTCCCTCTTCTTTAAGCTGCTTTCTTCTCTTCTTGATGAATCAATGATGACGCAGTTTATATTGTTTAATTCATGACGCAGTTATATTGTTTTATTCTCAGGAGGATTGTTTGTTTGTATCATTTCGCTCGCGACGAACTCCAAAGCTCGCGCTGTGACGCAACGTCCAGCGTCGCTGCTCTAAAAAGCATGCACGTGCACACATAGACATCAAAGGGGGCTTGAGCCCCTGCCCTTTTGTCTGTCGGTAAAAAGTGCCCTTGTCTCCTCTGACTGTAAACTGTAGAAACCCCTGCGCGCACCTGCAGTAAAGCTTACTTAATTGAGACCCGTGCCGTGCAGTGCTCGCGCAGAATTATAGTTGATTTACAAGCTCACAACGCGTCGCAACGCCAGGCATTGTGAGCTTGTGGATCGGCTATTTTTTGGGTGCGCGATACCGCCCGGCAAACGAAGTATATTATACACAATCGAAACCTAACTGAGGCCACAACTGAACGCAGTGAATGCACGCAGAACACGGACCAATTGTTTGAGACAGATTAGGTATGTATGGACCAAAAAAAAATATATATAGCTGTTAAATTACTTGTCAAGCAGGAGCCCAGCCTATATCTCTCTCTCTCTCTCTCTCTCTCTCTCTCTCTCTCTCTCTCTCTCTCTCTCTCTCGGTGTCAGAGACATCTCTCTCTCGGTGTCAGCAGCAGTGGTGGGAAAAGTACTCAATTTCTTTACTTAAGTAAAAGTACTCATTATACAGAAGAATAAGTGGCGTCGTTAGGCGGGGGCTTCGGTGGCTATAGCCACCAATGTTTTATCCAAAGCCACCAATAAAAAAATTATAAAAAAAAGTTGTTTTAATTTTTTTTTTTAATATATCTATAACCTAACCCTAAAACCGAAATAAAGTAACAAAAAACGGGTAAAAAAGTACCCGAATCCGACGAATATCCGCAAAATTTCGCGCTGGGGGGGACACGCTGGGGGGACACATGCACGCGCGCTGCGCACGCGTGCATGTGTCCGTGCATGTGCCCTTTTGAAATTCCAGCCCCTGCCTCTCCAAATCTCTCTGCACGTCTCTGCTAAAAAGGACAGATCTACAAGCTCACAGCGCGTTGCGATGCGACGCGTCGTTAGCTTGTAGATCTGTTGTTTTTGTAACATGACACCCTGCATGGTGTACTTGAAGCCAAGTCAGCCAACCAATAGGAATTAGGAAAGAAACAGAGTTTACGTCACTTGGCAGCCATTTGTAGTTTTCTTCAGTTTCCTAGAGATTCCAGGATATACACCTAATAGCTTATTAATAGCCTACAGCAGGGGTCTTCAACGTTTTCAGGCCAAGGACCCCCTAGCTGAGAGAGAGATGAAGCAGGGACCCCCTACTCTATATTGTATAAAATTGTGTTTCAGATTAAAACATTTTTTTTACTTAGTCTATTTTTTCCCTCTACCTCTTCGCCAAAAATAGCAGATCTACAAGCTCTCAACGCCTCGCAGCACGAGGCATTGAGAGCTTGTAGATCTGCTATTTTCGGCTAATGTTTCCCTCAGAAAAGGAATTCTAGGGTTCAAGTGGTTAATGTAAAAAAAACGAAATCCTATCACACAAAGATTTGGCGGACCCCCTATAGTACCTCTGAGGACCCCCTAGGGGTCCCGGACCCCCTGTTGAAGACCCCTGGCCTACAGGCTACAGTGTAGCCTGTAAGCTATTAATACGCTACTTATTGATGAGGAACTAAAATGTATTTGACTGACATGTGTGCATGCCTGTTTTGTTTGAATTAGACATTTTGGGCAGGCCCCATATATTTATTAGATGTACAGTATTCGATATAGTGCGATTATGAGAATGCTGTATTCAACTACCCCTAGAAAAATAGCTAGGGCACCCACATTATATATAAGGGCTAGAACTTGATTACAAAAAAATAATCTAATTAATTAGAGGCTTTGTAATTAATGAATCAAAATTAATCGCATTTTGTCCAGTGAGAAGGTGCAAAAACTAAGCGCGATTAAAATGCGGGAAAAAAAAGTAATCACGTTAATTTTCTGTAATTAATTAATCGAAATTAATCAGTTAAAGTCCCAGTCCTAATCTCAAAGAACCGTTGTTTGGTGTTATCCTTTTAGACTAAGTGTTTGACTGTACTCGTGCTGTTTTTACATTTCTGCAGTGGTGGAAAAAGTACTCAAATTATTTACTTAAGTAAAAGTACCAATACTGCAATATACAAGTACTCTGTTACAAATAAAAGTCCAGAATTCAAAATTTACTTGAGTAAAAGTACATAAGTATTGGCATCAAAATGTAGTTAAAGTACCAAAAGTAAAAGTACTAAATATTTGAAAATAGCAGATCTACAAGCTCACAACGCGTCGCGATGCGACGCGTTGTGAGCTTGTAGATCGGCTATTTTCAAATAGCCTAGGTATAAAATAGGGTTAAAGTGGTTAATGTATGTTTCATTATATCATAATTTACATCTGAAAAGTAACTAGTAACTATAAAGTTTTCAAATAATTGCCCCCCCCCATCACACAAACAGTTAGAATACGGAGATAATAATAATATAGTGCCTAAAATAATATTTATACAAAATAAACTGATTGTTATTTACATATGGAGCAGTAGTTGTCAATTAGGTCTGTTTCCTAAGCATTAGAGCTACAGTAGCAGGGCTAAAAGTCAAACTCTGCGTCAGCCCCCAAGACCGTCCTCCTGTTTCTGCCTCGTCCAACACAAACTGAAACGAAAACTGCCCGAAGTCTGCCTGTTTTCATCTTTTTTTTTTAT
>NC_139960.1:1926105-1940197 GCF_963454915.1 Gymnoscopelus microlampas
TGCCACCCCCCCCCCCCCCCCACACACACACACACACACACACACACACACACACACACACACACCACTACCTCGTATTAATATTCATAGCTGTAACGTGGGGTGGGGGGGGGGGGCTTAATGCGATGGGTCTTTAATTGATGCTAGTGTGTCGTTGAATAATGTATGCAATGTCTTTATTACGGTAGCCATGAACGTCTCTGTGTGTGTGTGTGTGTGTGTGTGTGTGTGTGTGTGTGTGTGTGTGTGTGTGTGTGTGTGTGTGTGTGTGTGTGTGTGTGTGTCATTAATTGCGACTACACTTCGTTGCGTTAATTAAGTGTCTCTTTCATGTTGGGATACATTCTGAAAACAACAATTCTGCTTTCACGTAAAAGTTACACTTTCATGAATAAAACATTATTTCAACCTTTTCATTAACCAGCTCTTCTGGCAGTGGTTGGCGGTGGTCTCCTTACTCCTTACCAGGCCGCAACCCCCCAAAATAATCATATTTGAATGGGAACCGCCCAAAATAATGATCATATTTAAACTGAGGACCCCTTAAAATAATCATATTCAAACTGGGGACCCCCAAAATAATCATATTTGAACTGGGGACCCCCAAAATAATCATATTTGGACTGGGGACACCCCACCCTGAATTGTGTAGGAGTTGAGGCATTACATTTAGTTTGACTCGCTTCCACAGATACACATTTAGAAAAGCCAATCTAACAGCTCAAAATGTGAGGCGTTGTGAGCTTGTAGATCAGCTATTTTCAAAGTGTTTGCCTCTTTCTAATGTTATTTGACAGTTTGGCCAAAAAGTTTCACCAGTTTTTATAGTAGTTTGTTGTTTACCTTTGATGCAGAGTTTTTTTCTTTTCTTTTTTTTTCAAAGTACTGTAGCCTACTTCAAAACCGTATTCAAGTACAGTACGTGAGTAAAAGTATTTAGTTACTTTCCACCTCTGAGCGTTGCTATGGTGATAGGGCATATCGTTGCTATCGGGCAGAAGCCTCTTATCTCCATAGTCTCGATTTTTGTGTTTTTTCGTAAATGAGCACCACTTGATCATACTACAGCACACATGGGCAACTGGCGGCCCCCACATCCACTTAATGCGGCCCGCAGGTTAATATTCCAAACATGCAAACATGACCCGCTTTAATTACTTCAGTCTATATTAGTAGCTTAATGACTAGTATTACAATTCTATTGTCTTTTTTATGTCCAATGTATTTGTATTGAAGTTCATAAAATTAACATAATTATAACTAAATGCATTCAAAATTAAACAAAAATGACACTTTTCAGGATTCCAACTAAAAAAAAATAATAATAATCAGGATTCCAATTAAAAAATAGCCGATCTACAAGCTCAAAACGCGTCGCTTTTGTGTGACAGAATATCGAAAAAGTTAAAATACGGAGAGACAGCATATGCAATGTGGCCCTCTGGAGTGAGTGTGGAAATATAGTGGCCCTCTCCATCATCAAAGTTGCATCACCCCTGTGCTACACATCACACAAAATCATCTGAAGTTGCAGGTCTAGAAGCTTGTAGATCTGCTACTTTTGCTATGTTTGAATTTGAATCCTGAAAAGAAACAGTTTTAGACATAATGAGGTTTCCACCCGACGATAAATACGATAACTTCTCTTGAAGGATACCAGAGGAGAAGGTACAATGACGTGGAGTTCCTCCTTTTCTCCTCTGTGGCCCAAACTGTCCGGCTAATGCGTAAACCCGACGGGGTCCCTGCGTCCCGACGTTGACAAATGAGGTAATTACGTTTATGTGAGTCCGCGGGATTGATTCGTCCGTGAATAGCGGATACCGCGGGCCCCCCGTTTTAATTGGGGAACCTGCCGACACATGCATCTTCCTTTGATAATGTAGATGCATTTTTTTGACCAATCGAGAGCCGCATGAAATCCGGCGATATGTTTTGTATCTTTTTGGATGGATTTATTTCAGTTCCCTTCTGAAATCAACAAATGAAATAATTAAAAGTATTCCAGTATGTATTCATGACAATACTTTGTTCTTTTTCATATTATATGCTTGCAGTAAATATAGCTTAGTGATGGCTCATTCTTATGAGCTTGGTTTGATTGATTGATTGATTGATTGAATACTTTGTTACTGTAATCTTCAGACTCCACCTTAGCCCGTAGAACTCTCCCTAGCCTTGACGACCATGCAGTCTTATGCAAAGGTTAACATGTAATCTATAAGCTCACCATGCCTCGCGCTGCGAGGCATGGTGAGCTTGTAGATCTGCTATTTTTGGCAAAGAGTTAGAGGGAAACAAGAGCAGACCAAGTACAGAGCCACCGGTCAAATATACTAAGTATTGAGAGTTTACGTTGTAAAGGTCTGAACATGCACATTAATATCAATCCAACATAATAGAAAAGATGATATAAGTCAACAAACAAAAAAAAATATATCAATCTGCTATATCTGGCTTCTGCTCCCCCACAACATTAGCCTGGTATACCCCCCCCCCCCCCCTTCCGGAAATCTCAGGAATTGGTCTGGTCTACAGGCCTCTATGGGCAATTTGGGAGCTGGGCGGGATTAGTACCGTTGACTAACAACCCCTTCAGCCAATCAGCAGTTCGTTCCCCTTCAGCCAATCAGCAGTTAGTTTTCCCCACCACCAGCCAACGTGACGCAAGGGGACCTCTGAAAAGGCTATGCCGAAAATAGGTTGCTTTATTCGGATACATGCGTGTCACTGCCCACCCCTGCAGGTTCTCTGAATTTTTAGGCGGGACATGGCATACGGCTGGAATCGAAACCGTGGCTTCTGATTGGTCTGTGGTGCGGGGCGGGACCAAAAAAAACAGTGTGATCGTTGTGATTCGTCATTTGTTTGAACAAGCATCCAATCAGCAACGACGTTGCCTAACGTAACATATGTAGTTCCAGTGTACTACAGGGGGTCCGCCAAATCTTTATGTGATATGATGTTTCTTTTTACCATAACCACTCGAAACCTAGTATCCCTTTTCTGAGGAGAACTTTAGCCAAAAATAGCAGATCTACAAGCCCACAACGCCTCGCGCTGCGAGGCGTTGTGGGCTTGTAGATCGGCTATTTTTGGCAAAGAGGTATAGGTGTAGAGGGAAAAAAGAGCAGACCAAGTAAACAAAAAAAAGTATAATTGACTTGAGCACTTGCCCCTCAAAATGTCTGTGCACGCCACTGCAGGCTACCACAACATGGGTTCGGGAGGTTAAGTAATTGATAGAATAATAGCCTTTACATTCTTCAGAGTTGCAGCAGAGCCCCCTATTTCCTTTTCCGCCCTGCTTTGGGATTCCTCGTGGAATTGAGCTCCTTCATTTGGAGCGAGGCAAAGGGAAGTCATCCGTTTTAATCCCAACACAACTCCTCTTTTTTTTGGTCCTCTAACAATGGCTGGAAATCCCACCCTGCATGCGAGCAACACGAGACCCTCAGAAGGAGTGGTATGTATAGGCCCGTGCATGAAATGTGAGGGATTAGCATGAGCCATACAGCCAGACGCGTATAGCTGCAATAAAGGGGCTGTAGCATCCAAACCCGGGGGTTTCTCATTACTATGCCATTGGGAAAATGTGCATCCATCTCGCCATGCGATGCGCCACACCGCGCCGTATCACGTACATTGTTGCCTATAGAGCCCCCCCCCCCCCTGTTGAGAAGTTCTAATGAGCACATCAGCGCGTGAGAGGCAGGCGGTAAGTTGTGTGTTCTGGCCTCAATTTGACAATGGAAAAAGGGGGGGCTTATCAGCTACCGAAGGGGCTGGAGAAGAGACAGGGCTCACACAGTATGAGTCTCTCTCTCTCTCTCTCTCTGAGAGAGAACACATGTACATACCTACTGTATGTGCAGCGGCTAATAGAAAATAGCCGATCTACAAGCTCACAACGCGTCGCGATGCGACGCGTTGTGAGCTTGTAGATCTGCTATTTTCAAAATGAATCTTGGAAAAAAGAGACCAATTTTGAATGATGTTTGGAAACACTTTGACAAATCCCTGTCCCTGGTACATTTTTTTAAAGATGGGGGTTAGGGTTAAATACATTAATTTGGGGGTCCATAGCAAAGCAAAGTTTGTTGTTTACCCAGGGTGTCGGACTAAGCACGAAGCTTGTTTCCAGCCGGACCCTGCATGGAAGCCTTGCTCAAGGGCTATTCAGCGGTGATTCATGATTGATGTGATGAATTGGGGAATCGAACTAGGGACCTTCCGGTATCAAGGCCGCCCCTCTAACCACTAGGCCACCGCTGCCACTGCCATGACATGAAAATATTTGAGAACCAATGGTTTAAATAATAATGATAATAAAGAAAATTGGAAGCAAACCCCAAATATGCAACTACACTACGCAACAAGCCCAAAAGAAATGCAACCCGCAACTACCAATATTTAAAAGCAACTTTATACAGTAAAAACAAGCCCAAAGTCGCTTATAATAAGCATACATGGCAACATTGCTCTCTCCCTCTCCCTCTCTCTCTCTCTCTCTCTCTCTCTCTCTCTCTCTCTCTGAGGTAGAGAGAGAGAAAGTGGGGGATGTGTGTGAGAGAGAGAGAGAGAGAGAGAGAGCGAGCGAGCAGGAATGCGTGCAACCCGGGCTGACTGGGTTGTTTATGGGTCAGCTGCATTGTGCAAAGTGAGTGGGTATACAGTATGTGTTACAGTACACAGAACATAACTTCTCTCTCGCTTACTGTGAACAATCAATCATTTATCCTTTTTTCTCAGGGAACATAACCGTACTGTATATACCTACTGTAGATGTAAATGGTGTGTTTACGTAGCGCCTTCACAATGTGCATTACATTCACCCATTCATCTACACAGTGCCAGCCTAACGGAAGGGCTTTAGGTGCACCGAAATGTAGAAGCAGCGGCGGTTTTGTCAGCCCCCCCGCTGACAAAACGGTCCGGGGGGGGCACAGACACGGGTCGTAGCACAGGGCACCACGAAGGCTTAATCCGGCCCTGCATCTACACACATTCACACACCGACCATGGAAGGCACCAACCTGCTCACCCGGGGGAGCAATTAGGGGTGTCAGTGTCTTGCTCAAGGACACTAACCCAGGGGGAGCCGGGGATCAAACCAGGAAACCGTCTGATTCCCAAGTGGCCGCTGTTCCTTCTGTGACACTTTACCGCCCCCTGATGTATGTCTGACCCATTAAGACCGGGAACACGTCTTAATGGGTGTAATTTTAAGATTTCTTTGGCTATTCAAAAATAGCAGTGCCGCGCTATGAGCTTGTAGATCTGCTATTTTTCAAAAATTGTGAAAGTTTGTGCAAATCTTTCAATATATATATTTTTAAATGTTTTTACTCAAACAGTTCTTTTGAAAAAACGTATGTTGATATGATATCAGTGGTTCTCAAACTTTTTTTTATGTCAAGGACCCCCAAAATTATATGTATTTGGCGGCGGACCCCCATCTCAAAATATGTTATTCCAGGGACCCCCAGAAGCAAATATTTGAGTTAAAAATTTTCGCTTTTCATTAAAAAATAAATAAATATATATATATATATATATATATATATATATATATATATATATATATATATATATATACATACAGTACATATATATATATATATATATATATTCAATGATTTGCACAAATGTTCACGATTTTTCTAAAATAGCAAATCTACAAGCTCATAGCAGAGCTTGTAGATCTGCTATTTTTGAATAGCCAAAGAAATCTAAAAATGACACACAGATGCGTTCCCGGTCTTACTGGGTTAAAATGTAGATGTACAGTACTGTATGTTTCAAATGACACACTAGTCTGTTTAAGTGGCATGTACTGTAACAGGTGGCCAAGTACAGTACAGTGTGCTAGCTTGTTCGATAACATCCCTAAATGTAACTGATTTATACCCGTTTGTGTGCACGGTTGCATTGCTCATGGGACGGCCTATAACACGCCGTGCAACAACCTTTTTGACCAGGAGCAGGCACAGGCACACGCATAGATTTAAAACGACTTTAAATTCACACCTCAACAAAGTTTACAAAGGCTCCCGGCTCACACCAGGTGGATTAACATAGGAATGAGCCTTGATACATATCAATGGTCCAGTGTGCAACCACGTTCCCATTCAGCATTGCAACACTGTTTGTGAGTAATTTCGTGAACCGGAAATAGCAGGTCTACAAGCTCCCAACGCAATGCACTGTGAGCTTGTAGATTTGCTACTTTCGGTATGCGCAACACTGGTGCGCAATTAGTAGGTTATAAATTAGCCTTTAGCAACATTATAGATAGCAAAACATAACATTGCAAGAAATGTGAATTTCTGACAAAATGTGTCTTTTAAAATGTGGATGTTATCATGGTAACGCCAGTCTTTAGATTATCCTAGGGAAACATGGCTAGTTTTTTTTTTCTGTCCCAAAGTGAGCAAGTGTTTGTTCTATTCGTGGAACAGTCAGTCAGTATTAAAACAATAGCTCTAATTGGACATGTGCGCACGCGCACACGCACACGCACACACACACACACACACACACACACACACACACACACACACACACACACACAATTTGTTATTTAGCTAGCCTGTGCGTGCGTGCGTGTATGTTTAGCTAAATGCAGTGGTAACCGGTCAGGTGGGCACAAAAACCAACTGGGCACACCGGACAACTGGGCACACAGGCGTCTGGGCACACAGGTCAACTGGGCACACAGTCAACTGGGCACACAAGACAGCTGGGCACACAGTCAACTGGGCACACTGTCAACTGGGCACACAAGACAGCTGGGCACACAGTCAAGTGGGCACACAAGACAGCTGGGCACTCTGCTTTGATGTGCCCCCCCTTTCTATGAAATCCAGAGATTAGTGAACCCCTGCTGTGAATTGTCTGCTCCTGAGTTCCTGAGCAGACGCTCCTGAGTTCCCCCCCCTTTTCCATTGATTCAACCTAGTGGTCCCTCCCCACTGCTTACACCTAATGGCCCTCCTCCACTGAGTTCACCCGCATAATCACCCTCCACCCAGGTTAGGGTTAGGGTTTAGGGTTAGGGTTAGAATGTAAGAGTCTCCACCGACACACACACACACACACACACACACACACACACACACACACACACACACACACACACACACACACACACACACACACACACACACACACACACACACACACACACACACACACACACACACACACACACACACACATACATGGGAGAGGCAATACACAGCTCACAACAAATGGATGAGGATGCTGTCAGTACTGCAAGGACACACTGCAATACACTATCTCAGTAACAGACATTACACAATGTCTCCCACCGTCTCTCTCTCACAGTGGGGGGGCGGGGGGTACTTAAATATCAAAGGAACACAAAATCCTTGGTAGTCATACAGTGTGCCCAGATGTCCATGTGCCCAGTCATCTCGTGTGCCCAGATGTCCGTGTGCCCAGTCATCTCGTGTGCCCATATGTCCATGTGCCCATTCATCTCGTGTGCCCAGATGTCCGTATGCCCACTTATCCGGTGTGCCCAGTTGTCTAGAAACTCGTGTGCCCAGATGTCCAGTGTGCCCACCTGACCGGTATTCAATGCAGTGATGTGTGCTGCTTGTGTGTGCTTGCAGCAGAGACATATTTACACTCCTGTGTTTCATGTGTAGCCGACCTGGTTAATCAGCATAATTCAGTCTTTACCCCCCGATGCCAATCATTCTGTTTACTGATTATTCCACACCAGAGAGAAAGTCAACAGAAGCAGAATCCTCACTTCCACAGTTGTTGGATCATCTCATGAGTAGAGAGAGACTGAATTTTGTAAAGTCGTAGACCATTGGTTCTCAAAGTGGGGTCCGGGGACCCACAGGGGTCCTTGAGGGAGTTCCAGGGGGTCCCCAGCTAACCAAATGGACCCTTATGGGTCTGTAACTGTGAGAGTGTACAAATGGAACCAAATGGACCCTAACGGGTCCATTTGGTTCCATTTGTACACTCTCACAGTTACATTGACATCGATTTTACAATATAAATTGCGGTCCAAGTGATAGAAATGCCATTAAATGGGGGTCTGTAGCCCTAATGCATGTCAAACTGGGGGTCCTTGAAATTAAAATGGTTGAAAAAGAGCCGTAAAAAAATCTTCTCCTATGGGGTCCCTGGCGTATCTTTTGAAATGGGGGTCCGTGGGTTAATAAGTGTCAATTTGGAGGTCCTTGACATGAAAAGGTTTGAGAACCACTGTCGTAGAAGACGATTTACGAACGTTTTTTGACTGATATTTAGTAACAAAAATATGAATGTATTTTTTAAACAGCATGACTGGAGAGGTAAAATAATCTTTTTTTTTCCTTTTCTTTTTAAACTCTTAACTCTGAGCAGGAAAGCTCGTAGAGGGTTTTCTGAACGATCTTTAAAGTGTGAGAAGTACTGATTTAGACGGCACTAAAAGGAAAGAATAAGAAGACAAAGCAAAGGCTTTGCATTTTCACAATGCGACGCGTTGTGAGCTTGTAGATCGGCTATTTTCAAATGGCCAAAATGTATATATATATATATAGGGCTGAAGTGGTTAATGTATGTTTCATTACATCATAATTTATATCTGCAAAGTAACTAGTAACTAAAGTTATCAAATAAATGTAGTGGAGTAAAAGTACAATATTTGCCCCTGAGATGTAGTGGAGTAGAAGTAAAAGTAATGGAAATTGGAAATACTCATGTAAAGTACAAATACCTCAAAATTGTACTTAAGTACAGTACTTAAGTACAGTGCTTAAGTAAATGTAGGACTGGTACCTCAATTGGAAAAGAAGGAAGAAGAAAGAGGTATCTGGCTACTACTGGCTAGAGCTTTGGACCCAAATAAAAATGGAGGCTAATGACTAACTTTTTCATTCAGCTCTGAGTCACAGCTAGCTGTAATATAGCTGTAATATGTTACTCTGTGCTCCATAATCTTCAGTTATAAACGGGTTTCCTTTTTGTTGATTTGCACTTGGCCGTGTAACACACTGTTTCCCAAATAGCATGTCGGGACCCATGTTTGGGTCTCAGATTAATTTTTATAAGTCGCGAAAGCAAAAGAAAAGCAAAAAGATTCCACATCAATAAAATAATTAAAAAAGTAGTGAAAATAGCTGATCTACAAGCTCACAACGTGTCGCATCACGTTGCATTTTCACTAGTTTGGGTCCCGGGGAGACATTAACATTACTCTTTTGGGTCTCGAGCTAAAACGTTTAGTGTGGATGTTGTAGCCACAACATCCACACACACACACACACACACGCGCGCGCGCACGCACGCACGCACGCACGCACGCACGCACGCACGCACGCACGCACGCACGCACGCACGCACGCACGCACCACACACACACACACACACACACACACACACACACACACACACAGACACACACACACACACACACACACAGACACACACACACACACACACACGACACACACACACACACAAACAGTGCAGTCAGACAAAGTGCCTGTAAGGCCTAACATTGTTACATACAATATAGTTGACATACTTGTCAGACACAGCAGACATAAATCATGTATAAAGGAAACAACACTTCCTCCCAATTGAGCAGCTTCCTATAGTAGCTGATACTGAGCCCTAGGCTAAAACTAAACTAAACATATTCATCTGTAGCCTAGCTGTGAGATGGTCTGCTGTAGCTGTTGATATTTCAGCTCTTTGGTAAGAAAGGCTTCCTCCAAGCTGTAGTCAAAAGCACAGCCGACCTCGAGGACGAACACCTCTCAAACACGTGCGCGTGCACACACACACGCGCACGCACGCACACGCACGCACGCACGCACGCACGCACGCACGCACGCACGCACGCACGCACGCACGCACGCACGCACGCACACACACACACACACACACACACACACACACACACACACACACACACACACACACACACACACACACACACACACACACACACACACACACACACACACAGCACTTCTCCAACATGTGTTTGGAAGACTAAAGGTTGACCTCCTGCCCCGTGGCTGTGACCTCTCAGAGATGAAAGCAGCTGTTAGAAGTTGTGCTCAATCAGCAGGGGAACGTGTTCCTCCACAGCTGCCTCAGCAGAGATAATGGCCAGGGCGGTTGGTTCACTCGGGTACCACACAGTATTTCACCTGCTTCTCATGAAACCAAGAACCAGATCCCAACCAATGGCCTTTTTTCGGGTAAATAAAATCTTGAAATCACCCACTGAGCATTTTTCGGGCTATTAGACGTCTAAAATACGTCTAAGGGCTAGTCTAAAACGGGGTTATAATTGGTCTAACAGTGAAGGTTTTTTAGACGTTGATTATTTGTTTAAGCGTTTATTTATAGACCGTCTTTATTATAGCCGTTGAAATGACGTCTATAATATAGACGTCTATAAATAGATGCTTAAAAAAACAGCTAATCAACGTCTAGGCTAAGCCTAGACGTCTAAAAAACGTTCACTCTTAGACCAATTATAACCCCGTTTTAGACGGAGGTCTAATAGCCGACTATGGCTCACTGGGCAATCAGAAACTCTTATAGCAAGCTCACAACGCAAGGTAGACATTTGGTGTAGATCGAAATACCACAAACCAGTATAACGTCCTCGGGGAACCCAGGTCAACTAAGTATTTACTGCTTATAACTAACAAACAATAACAACAAACAAACAAAAAACACGAGTTGAATTCAATTTGTTGGAGAGCTTCCATGTCTGGATGCTGTTGAATATTGACATTCATTCATATGCATTTATCATTTCCTCTCTCTCTCTCTCTCTCTCTCTTATACAAACATTGCTACCATGATGGCATGCTAATTGCTCGTGACATTTAGTAAATGTGAAAACAATTTGTGGGGTTGTGCTGGTTTGCGTGTGTCTGCTTGCCATCGCGGGCTACAGTACCTCCATGGCTAATTACGCCCCCCCCCCCCAAACGCGCCGTGTCCCATTGCACATTCATTTGGCAGCAGTGGGCCCTTAATTGGCATTAACGGAATACATAATATTTACATATCACTCCGTGAGTGGTAGTGCACCCGTGCTATAGGCGGCGAGCAACAGGTTGCCGGCTTATTGTCGGTTTGTCTTGTTTAGCCGCATTGTAATGGCCATATGCTACGGTAGACAAATGAGGCGCGGTCACGCTCAAACGAGACGAGTCGTCCTCGCGTGAGCTTATTCCTTCCTCGGGCTCGTTAGGCGGAGAAATGCGCACCACGATGTGACTGGTTGAGGTGTGCTGGGTATGCCTCTGAGAGGCCATCACAAAGAACAAACAGTTTGTTTGTTTTTTGTCTCTCTCTCTCTCTCTTTTTTCATTTTAGCAATCTTTAACCCATTAAGACCTGGAACGCATCTGTGTCATTTTAGATTTCTTTGGCTATTCAAAAATAGCAGATATACATGCTCATAGCGCGGCACCGAGTGCCGCGCTATGAGCTTGTAGATCTGCTATTTTTGGGGGTAAAAAAACTAGTGAAAATGTGTGCAAATCTTTTTGTAAAGCGAACATTTTTGGCTCTCTTACAACTTCTGGGGGTCAAAACATTTTGAGATGGGGGTCCACGGCTACTGTATATCATTTGTTGGGAACCACTGATATTATAACAAATATGTTTTTTTCAAAAAACTGTTAGGATTTAGAAGACATTTGTAGAATCCCCCAGAAGCAAAGATTTGAGTTACAAATGTTTGCTTTGAAGAAAAAAAAAATATATATATATATATATATTCAAAGATTTGCACACATTTTCATGATTTTTCAAAAATAGCAGATCTACAAGCTCATAGCCGAGTGCCGCGCTCTGAGCTTGCAGATCTGCTATTTTTGAAACGCAGATGCGTCATCCCCGGTCTTAAAGGGTTAAAACAATTCCGTGCCAGCCTAATTGGATCTGGATCCGGACAAAACCTTCCGATGTGCATCGGGAGGATTCATGTCTTTGCCTGAGGCTATAAGTCCATTCAGAGAGAGCGAGAGAGAGAGAGACTAAAGCTACTCTTTATTACTCCTGGGGGGGGTGGGGGGGGGGAGCAATTGCTTGGAGGAAAACGCCAGAATGGCTCTTTGAATTCCCGCCGGGCCTCGTCACTGAGCCGCGGAGCAGGGAGCTGAGACAGCCGGCATCTGGAAAAACTAAGACACAACGGAGGAACGTGGAGGATGAAGAGGAGGAGAAGAGACAGGATGGAGGAATTGAAAGGGGGGGGGGGGGGGGGGGGGGGGGGGGTGGAGAGAGAGAGAGAGAGAGGAGGGGAAATGGGGGCGATTGTGCTGGATGGTATAATGGAGGATAAATAGTAAGAGGGTTGGGAGAGGAGAATAGAGCTGGAGAGACAGAGAGACAGAGAGACAGAGAGAGAGAGAGAGAGAGAGAGAGAGAGAGAGAGAGAGAGAGAGAGAGAGAGAGAAAGAGAGAGAGAGAGAGAGAGAGAGAGAGAGAGAGAGAGAGAGAGAGAAAGAGAGAGAGAGAGAGAGAGAGAGAGAGAGAGAAGAGAGAGAGAAAGAGAGAGAGAGCGAGAGAGAGAGAGAGAGAGAGAGAGAGCGATAACAGTGGTGGAAAAAGTACCTAAATGTTTTACTTAAGTAAAAGTACTGCAATGTAGAAATACTCTACTCTCTTTCATTTCTTTTAGTTGGAACTGAAAAAACGGGAGGGATTGTATCGCTAGTGACGTCACGTTCGGGTGACAATCAGTTTGGTCTGTTTTGAGACCAATTTACATAAAACCCCAGATATGCTGTGAAAGAGTGTCCAAACTGGGGTATTTTTTGGGGATAGAAGAGAGAGGTAGGGGAGACCTAAAACACACAAAAAAAGAAGGAAAAGTCAAACTTCATGGTGTAGTCCCTTTAAGGGGAAATAAAATTGAGTACAAGTGACAAAACAGGCGACGACACTTTAGACAGCCGGCCAAACCTCCACAATCAGACAGTCAGTTACTGCGGTGAGAGTCGGCCCGCCGCAGACACACTCGCCGCGGCGGGGAGTATAGCCCAGAGCCTCTCAGGAGTGGAAAACAAATATTACATTAGAAAAGACAGAAGCCATTTGTCACCACGGGACGGCCTGAGAGGTAGTTAAGCCAGTGGAATGTATAGGGAGCGCGGGGGGGGGGGGGGGGGAACCGAGGCGGAAATTGTGCCCACGTCAAGTCCATTCAATCAATTGTCTGGTGTCCTCCCATGACTCCCTGCGCTTAACACATTAAGACCCGGAACGCATCTGTGTCACTTTTTCATTTGAGCTAAAAAGCATTATTTTACACTTTGGCTATTTTTTTTTTTAAATCGTGAAAATGTGTGCAAATCTTTGAATATATATATTCTTTTAAAGCAAACATTGACTCAAATCTTTGCTTCTGAAGGGGGTCCCTGGAACAAAATATTTTGAGATGGAAGTCCGCGGCCAAATACTTATAATTTTGGAGGTCCTTGACATGAAAAAAAGTTTGAAAACCACCGATATCGTTTTGACGTTTTTCAGAAAACCCGTTTAGGATTTAGAAGACATTTTGCAGAATCGGAACCACAGGCCTCAAGGGGTTAAAGAGATAAGGCCGGGCTCCGGACTCCAAAACCGGCCCGCCACTCACCGACAGCTCGTCAAGTGGGCTTTTTCAGGCCCTTCCCTCTGTCCGTCTATAACATTCTGTCCCTCTCTCCCTCTCTCTCTCTCTCTTTCATTCATGTGTCACTCCATCTTTTCTTTCTCACTCTCTAATATTTCGTCTCGCCCTCCCTTCCCGTTCCGGCCGGCCGGCCGGCCTGCGGGGCCGCTGCCTCCAGCACGTCAGTGAAGGACGGTGACAAATGCGCTTGACGGGGGGAGACACCTTTCCATGATAATGTCTCGCCGCAATAAATCTGTGGGTGGTTTTACGGCCTCAGTGACAGCTGCGCTCCGCTTTTGCGCCCGCCTGGCGCGGGGGTGGCGAAGGCAGGGGGGGGGGGGGAGGGGGTTGAGAGATCATTTCCCCAGGAATCATCTCTGGTCAGCCGGCGAGTCAGTCAGTCGGGGGTGTTCTTGGCGGCGTGCC
>NC_139960.1:1940397-2005397 GCF_963454915.1 Gymnoscopelus microlampas
TCTACAAGCTCACAACGCGTCAGATTGTGGCGCTCTGTGAGCTTCTAGGTCATCGTACGATGAAGAGCGACAGGCTATATAAGTCTTCCAGTCTCCCTTTTTTGTCCATCTGTTGGCTTTCTCTTTCTCTATCACCCCCTCCTCCCTCTTGCCCTCCCTCGCTGTCTCTTGTTCTCATTGGTTGTGATTACAGTGTGTTAGTCCACCATTTATCTTTCACTGTTACGTTGCCTCTGCTGCAGCAAAGCGTTTGGGGACGCAGACATGATGAACCGCGCCGCACAGTGCTGCCGTTATGAGCAAAACGCGGAATCTGTGTGAAGATATGGATTCAGTACCAACATACAGTATTTGTGTGTGTGTGTGTGTGTGTGTGTGTGTGTGTGTGTGTGTGTGTGTGTGTGTGTGTGTGTGTGTGCGTGCAGTGGTGAAAAAGTACTCAAATTCTTTACTTAAGTAAAAGTAGGCAATGCTGCAATATAGAAATATTCTGTTACAAGTTAAAGTCTAGAATTTAAAATGTACTTGAGTAAAAGTACAAAAGTATTGGCATCAAAATGTACTTAAAGTACCAAAGGTAAAAAGTACTAAAATGTTCGAAAATAGCAGATCTACAAGCTCACAACGCGTCGCATCGCGACGCGTTGTGAGCTTGTAGATCGGCTATTTTCAAATAGCCTATAGGTATATAACCCTTCAAATAATTGTAGTGGAGTAAAAGTACAATATTTGCCTCTGAGATGTAGTGGAGTAGAAGTAAAAGTACTGAAAATGGGAAATACTCGAGTAAAGCAAAAAATCCTCAAAATTGTACTTACAGTACAGTACTGGAGTAAAAGTACTTTGTTACTTGACACCACTGTGTGTGTGCATGCGTGCAAGACAGAGAGAGAGTGAGCGAGCGAGCGAGCGAGCAAGAGAGAGACAGAGAGAGAGAGAGATGGATTGACAGTACATGACAGGGTTTGAAGGGTTTGAAGAATATTTCAACAGCAGGCCTGTACCTCTGGGATTGGGGGGGGGGGGTCATGCCTACTGTATGTTCTCTCAGCCCTATATGTTCCATATCACAGAGAAAATAAGCAAGGTTTGAACCAAACATGTTCAGTGAGGTATAGCATGGCTCCTCTGTCAGTGTGCATGCAGCACCATATACCTAATCTCTCAAGAACAGATTCTGCACTGCGTTGGAATCTGTCCTGAAGGTTCGTCAGAACATGTACACACTGTGTGGGAGTGGGCGTGCCTTCAGATCAGGAAGCAGGCAGCGCTTTACCCAATCAAATGTAGTGGGCGGGATTCACGTGTCCGTCGATCATTCCCTACTGGAAACTAACCGAAACTAATTTAACAATAGCGTCCGCGGAGCAGACAAAACCACGGAAAGATATTCACATTTTAACTTACTCTTTCGTCATAGAAACAAGTGGGCTTATAACCAAAACCATCCATGTTCTCTGGGAGAAGTGGTGTTAGTGTTCCGAGTAGAAATATTGTTAGTGGGAATGAAAACGTAGTCGCACCACCAGGAAGTGGAGCGGTGAAGGCAGACTTAAACCCCGGTTTCCTTGCGCACGTGTGCTTTGTCGGCATTGTCCCAGAGTGTAACTGAGGAGGAACGAACAGCAGAGGTCGCTGTTTTTCCTTTTCAGTTGTACTCTGGGCTCCGAGATTGCCGTATACCTGACAGATTCAGCCCGAAAAGACCTTTTACAATAAGCCTGTAAAACTGCTGATATGCCATTGGGTCACTGGAAGGTAACGCCCGGCCTACAGTGGTGGTAGTCACTAAGTACATGTACTCAAGTACTGTATTTTCAATACTTTCTACTTCTGCTCCACTAACAGCTCAGAGAGATCCTGTTTTGTGCTTTTTACTCTACTAGATTATTTGGAAAACCTTTGTTACTAGTTACTTTGTAGATTTAGATCTTTTTTAGATCATACATTAATTCTACAAGCTCACAACGCGTCGCATCGCGACGCGTTTCGAGCTTGTAGATCTGCTATTTTCAAACATTTTAGTACTATTACTTTTGGTACTTTAAGTACATTTTAATACCAATCTGCAAATAAGCAAAACACTTTAGTACTTTTCCCACCATGCACTGCCATTAAAAGACATCACGGCCCCTTTACATTTTGCAAAAGGCAGCTCTCCAAAAAAAAGCTGTTGAAATATGCATGCGGTCGCTGCTGCGTGGCCCCATTTCCCGGGGGCCCCCATAAAAAAAAACCTGAGTAATACTCGGTTCGCGACCCGGCTGTCGCCGCGCCGAAAATAGCCGATCCACCAGCTCACATGCGAGTGTGAGGCTCTGACGTGGCGCGAGCTTGTCGATCGGCTATTTTCGGTGCGCAACACCGGCTCGCGCCCGAGTATAAATCAGCCTTAATAATACGGACCTGACGGGTTGTGACTCGTTTTATGAATCTACATCCCCAGGCTCATTGACGGCCCCTCTCTCTCTCTCCCTCTGCTCTCTCTCTCTCTCCCGTTCTCTCTTCCCCCCCCCCCCCCCCCCCCCCCCCCCCGCGGGCATAAGAAGAGGCTTGGGGCGGTGCTGAAAATAGCATAAGATATTCAAATATGTGCATGTTCACCTGTAATATGTAATATGTAAATATGTGCATGTTCACCTGCGAGCTCTCGCATTTTCCAGGTCAGTCGACTGCCATCTTTGCAGCCCGGTGAATCGACGCGGAGAAGGAGTGCCCTCAGACATTAATGTCTGTGCGTGCACGTGTGTGTGTGTGTGTGTGTGTGTGTGTGTGTGTGTGTGTGTGTGTGTGTGTGTGTGTGTGTGTGTGTGTGTGTGTGTGTGTTTGTGTACATTACACTAGTGCAACATGCAGGTAAGCGCCAGCATGCATAACTATATCCATCAGCTGTAATACGTATGTGCCCCTGGTAAATTGGCATGACGTATAGAGGCTACATGGCTGCACATATACAGTGTTTTTTTTTGTGATTTTGCCCATGCACGCTTGTATGTATGCGTGCGTGTGTGTGTGTGTGTGTGTGTGTGTGTGTGTGTGTGTGTGTGTGTGTGTGTGTGTGTGTGTGTGTGTGTGTGTGTGTGTGTGTGTGTGTGTGTGTGTGCGCGCACACACGTGCATGCATGTTGTTTTGAGGCAAGAGATGCTGCTCCCTGAGAACGCCCTTAGGCGATGGCTCCCTCTCCCTCTCTCTCTTTCTATCTCTCTCTCTCTCTCTCTCTCTCTCTCTCTCTCTCTCTTTCTATATCTCTCTCTCTCTCTCTCTCTCTCTCTCTCTCTCTCTCTCTCTGTATCTCTCTGCTCGATTCAGCAAAAGGAGCGAGAGACAGAGAGTCATATAAACAAACACACACCAGAAGGGAAACACCAGAGAGGGGCGAGAGACAGAGAGAGAGCGCCGTTTTTTATGACAAGAGTGTATGTGAGAGGAGAGGAGAGTCCTGTACCTAGCCTGTAGACCTGTTCGCAATTTGGTGTTAGGGGAATTTCTCACCTGAACTGAGTCAGTGGGTCCCTAGACATGAAAAATCATGGAGGTGCTTGTTCGCCAGAGTGGCACGAATGGCGCAATGGCCAAATCAAAAATGGCCGCCATCGGCTATGATGAAAATCCAACTTTTTTGTTTCTGAATGTATAAACAAATGTAATACCTCCATTTTGACTAATTGGGGTGTGTGGAATTCATTTTTGATATTGTTATGACCTTTTTGGGTGATTTTGACCTTGAAAGGTCATGGTCAAGGTCATTTTGCTATTCCAAAGACATTGGCCATAACTTGGCCATTGTTAGGAGTAAAAACAGGTGCAATAAGACTATTTCAACTCATTCTGACATTTAGAATTCAATTCTGATATTGTTTTGACCATTAAGGATCATCTTGTCATTGAAATATCAATGTCAATGTCATTTTTCAATAATTCAATTACGATTTTGTACTTTACTATCCCATTTATTGTATTCTTTTTCATAATAATTTGTTTTATTTACAGCAAAAGACATGTACATGAGAAAAATAACAATTCTAAACATCTCTGTTTAACTTTTATTTTAATTGGGTGTTGAAATTAGCAAACAAGACTATGTAGGAATAAAAGTGATATACAAATAAGACCATACCACAAAATATAATAAGAATTTTGTTGGTGGCCGTCATCAAGAATGCTGTAGTCTCCGAAAGAGAAGAAAACTGGAATCTACATGCGGACTCTATGCCAATCTTTGCAGAATGTGATTGCAAAAACTACTTGCGTCATGGCTCATGGTACTGTATCTTGAACAAATCAAGATGCTAGAGTTCACACATCCTGAGCTCTATCGGCGCTTCTCTATAGGCCAGTGGGTTATTCGGGATCGCCCAGGCTGGGTCTGGGCTGTAGGAGGTGACATGAAGGTTGAGCAGACCATTCAGCGAGTGTCGACGGGTCCAGGAGGTCACTCTGTAGTAGGAGCCACACACAATGCAAATTCTGTGGCAGAGTTCGAGCTCTTGTTCCACGAGATTGGGTCAATCACCAATGTCCTCAACTTTCTCACCAACAACCACACCATGAAAGATACAGAATGCCATCTCCAGCATGCACTGAGTACCACTCGCCACCCTACATTCAACCGGAATGTGGCGAAGCTGCTGGACCTCGTGCTAGAGCATCAGAATCCATACTCAATGATGGTCAATGTGCCTGTGCCACAGCACAATCTGCTCACAAAGCAAGCAGTTGACCGAGGGGTCACTCCACGCCTGCTCAATTGTCTAAAAAATGGGGAGCGTGTCTACTGCTCATACAGACATGAGAGGTTAGTTGAGAAGACCAAGAAAAAGAGCTCAACCATACCAAAGTGGAAGTTACCTCAGTTCAACGAGCAACCGCTGAAGACGCCAACAACCATTCTGAAGGAGCAGAATTTAGTCTCATCCAAAGACATGGCCGAGGCACATAGGATTATGGACATTGCTAAGGAGCGGGGCATGAACATCCGGCAGATACTTACTCATAATATGCTCTCAGCATCTCCCCTGTTTGATGGTGACCTTCCAGCTCATGTCAACAAGTCAAAACGTGTCAGTGAGATTGAGCCTGAACTTGACCTCACCCAATGGAGTCCAAAGTCTACTCTTGCCACTCATGTTGTGGTAGATTTCATGTCGAAAATGTGGCAGATGCCACTTGCACGATTCCCTACTTTAGGTGCTGTCATCAACGCCATCATCAGCTCAACATTATCCCTCTGCCAAGAGCCAGGGTTCATCCATCTCATACTCGATTCCTACATTGAGATGTCTCTAAAGGAAGCGGAGCGCATGCGGCACACAGACTCAAGAACAGGAATCGACATCATTGGCATGAACAGAGACACACCCATCCCTCAGCAACTTGACAAGTTATGGGCGTCTGAGCAGAACAAGTGCAATCTCCAACTGCTAGTTCGGGATGTGGTGTGCAGTCAAGCCAGTCAAGCCTGTGGCAATGCTACCATCATTGTCAGCTCTGTTGTCTCTGAAGATGAGGTGCTCCCAGCAATGGCGGCTGGTGGTGAAAAGATCCCAGACCTATTGAACTGGATTGAGGAGGCTGAGACCAGATTAGTGGTGCATTTGGAGTGGTGTGTTCGTGTGAAACAGAGCAAGAGAGTTGTCATAGTCTCCAATGATACAGACACCTTCGCATTACTGCTATACTACACCCCATACTTCCAAGCACTGGGGGTGAAGGAGATCTGGCAGCAGTATAGCACTGGTGAGAAGCAGCGCATGCTTCCACTGCATCAAGCAATCTCTCATCGTGGAGCACCACTAGCCAAGACAGTTATCAAGTTGCATATCCTGACTGGAGAAGACTGCATGAGCAAGGTGGGGACCAAACATGAAGCTATGGCTTCTGACCCAGTACAATATTTAACACATTTTGGAGAGGCAGACACCTTGACAGAACAAGACACGCGTTGGCAGAGAAGTACTTGGTACGTGTCCGGACAGGGGCTAGGTCAAGTACAACTGCTGAGACGTTTGATGACCTCAGGGAAAGCTATACCAGTGCCAGCGCTGGAATTAATGCTATCCCTCCCACAAGTAGTGTGATCAGAGGTTACATCAAACATGGTGCTTTTCTGGTGCATAGGGCTTGTCACCTGCTTGCGACAGCCAAGGAACCTGAGGCAAGATTAGAGCCAGTGGAACATGGATGGGAGGAGCACTTTGGTACTCTACTGCCATCAAAATGTCTGAAGCCCTTACCACCGAGTATGCAAGTGTGCAGGCAAGTGCGACACTCGGCGATGTGGCTGCCGTGCTGCTGGAGTTCCGTGCATCATATTCTGCCATGGAAAACTGGAAAATCCTTCATGTAAAAACCCATCACACTAACCAGCATGCACACATATGTGGTGCACTGTAAGAGAAATTGTAACAAAAAGATATGATTTTATTTGTATATCACTTTTATTTTCTTATCTCGTCTTATTTTCTAATTAAAGCACCCAAATCAAATAAAAGTTAAAGGGGATATTTAGAATTGTTATATTTTTCATGTTCATGTCTTTTGTTATAAATAAAACAAATAATTATCAAAGAAATACAATAAAAGTGACTAAAGAAACAAATCGAGTTATTGAATAATGACATTGATATTGATATTTCAATGACAAGATGATCCTTAATGGTCAAAACAATATCAGAAAGGAATTCCAAATATCAGAATTAGTTGAAATAGACTTATTGCACCTGTTTTTACTCCTAACAATGGCCAAGTTATGGCCAATGTCTTTGGAATAGCAAAATGACCTTGACCATGACCTTTCAAGGTCAAAATCACCCAAAAAGGTCATAACAATATCAAATATGAATTCCACACACCCTAATTAGTCAAAATGGAGGTATTACATTTGTTTATACATTCAGAAACAAGAAAGTTGGATTTTCATCATAGCCGATGACGGCCATTTTTGATTTGGCCATTGCGCCATTCGTGCCACTCTGGCGGACAAGCACCTCCATGATTTTTCATGTCTAGGGACCCACTGACAAAGTTCAGGTGAGAAATTCCCCTAACACCAAATCGGTACATGGGGAGGAGAGTCAGGAGACAGAGCCGGATTTAGCCATGTTTCAACGTTTCAAAGTGTATTCCCCCCCCCCCCCCCCCCCAAACAATGGCCTGTTCCACTAAAGCAGATTCTGCACATCAACATGTTAGATAATGCTTTCCTTTATGCGCTGTTAGAAACCTTGTCGGATTTAGTTGTAAAGATTGTCTGCTCTGCACAGAATCTACAGGTAAGCAGATCACCCGTAGCCTGAGTACTGTATGTATTAGTATCATTGTACTGTTTTCAGTGGTGGGAAAAGTACTCAAATGTTTTACTTAAGTAAAAGTGCCAATACTGCATTGTAGAAATACTCTGTTACAAGTAAAAGTCCGGAATTTAAAAATGTACTTGAGTAAAAGTACAAGAAAAGTACAAGAGTACTCTCAAGCGAACTTGAGCCCCGTCCGAGTTATGTACCGATAGGCACAGAATAGTAAATGATGTTGGGGGGACTGCGTTTGCCCCAACTGACACTCAAAGTGACTACTGGCCAATCACAGCGCGTCTTTCCCGTGACTTACACAACTCTCAACGTCCGCTACAAATCCACAGTGCATTCCCAAAGCTTGCGTTAACACGGCTCCTGTTCTTGAGAGATTACTCCTATGACTCCTACAGGTAACTAGTGACTCCTACAGGTAACTAGTGACTCCTACAGGTAACTAGTAGTCTCGCGTTACCAGACTGTTGCCTCCCACAATTTACAAATGTTTCCGGCATACAGTCTGGGACTCGGAAGCTCTGATAATGTGTAAGGGGAAAGCGGATGCCCCTCCCCTACCCACGTCCGTTTTAGCATTGTGCAGTGGCGCAAAGGAGTCCGACTGGAATCAACGAATCTCATAAACATCGTTTATGTCTACTAGTGTCTTCTTTCACAGTTTTTTCGGCGTTAATTCCATGATACCTTTCTCAGTTTTCTGTGATAAACAATCCTCGCACAAATAACATGAATCTACCGCTCCTATGACTATGCTTCCGCCTCGGTTCTGTTTCCACTGGGACTACAGGTCCGCGGGCACCGCGTCGTGATTGGTCGAATGTTTTTCCGGTCTGAACAACTTCCGTTACACAGCTTTCGGGAAGTGGAGTTCCAGACTCTATATAGCATTCAGAGATTGTGGAATAGTAGTCTGGTGACGCGAGACTAGGTAACTAGTGACTCCTACAGGTAACTAGTGACTCCTACAGGTAACTAGTGACTCCTACAGGTAACTAGAGACCAGTGGTGTAAAGTAACTAAGTACATTTACTCAAGTACTTAAGTACAATGTTGAAGTATTTCTTACTTTACTGAAGTATTTCCAATGTTCAGTACTTGTACTCCACTACAATTATATGAAAACTTTAGTTACTAGTTACTCATAATTATTATTACAAACAACACTAACCACTTCAGCCCTATATATATATTTCGTCCATTTGAAAATAGCAGATCTACAAGCTCACAATGCGTCACAATGCTCCTCTCTACCTCTGTCTCTGTCTGTCCTTAACTCCAGCTCTCCCTCCTCTCCCATTTTGTTCTTCTCTCTCTCTCTCTCCATATCTTATCTTTCTCCCTCTCGCTTCTGTCTGTCTTTGCTTTCATCTTCCCTCCTGCCTCGCTCGCTGCAGGCTCTCTCTCTCTCTCTTTCTCACTGCCTTTTATGTTGTCTTCCATTCCCTCTCTCTCTCTCTCTCTCTCCCTCTCTCCCTCTCCCTCTCCCTCTCCCTCTCTCTCTCTCTCTCTCTCTCTCTCTCTCTCTCTCTCTCTCTCTCTCTCTCTCTCTCTCTCTCTCTCTCTCTCTCTCTCCCTCCCTCCCTCTCTCCCTCTCCCTCTCCCTCTCTCTCTCCCTCTCCCTCTCTCTCCCTCTCTCTCTCCCTCTCTCTCCCTCTCTCTCCCTCTCTCTCCCTGTCTCCCTCTCTCTCTCTCTCTCTCTCTCTCTCTCTCTCTCTCTCTCTCTCTCTCTCTCTCTCCCTCTCCCTCTCTCTCTCCCTCTACCTCTCTCTCCCTCTCTCTCTCTCTCCCTCTCCCTCTCTCTCCCTCTCTCTCTCCCTCTCCCTCTCTCTCCCTCTCCCTCTCTCTCTCTGTGATTAGCTCACAGCCATGTGAATAAAGGCAGTGCAGGCAAAACAAATGCCTGCACAGGAGCTTCCAGAGGAGGGAGCTAGTGCACAGAAAACCATATATATATATATATATATATATATATATATATATATATATATATATATATATATATACATATATATATATATACATATACATATATATATATATATATATATATATATATATATACATATATATATATATATATATATATATATATATATATATATATATATATATATATATATATATACGATATTACTCAACTACAAGTGGAAGTTGTTCAGTCCAAGGTGCAGTAGTAGGCTTTAAGAACATTTACAGGTGCACAGACAGACGGTGGTTAAACATGGCAGATCGTGTGAAATCAAGTGAGGATCATGCTAGGTGACAGCCGCCATATGAGTCACAGTACTCATCAGTTCCTCAATGCCACCTCTCTCTCTGTCTCTCTCTCTCTCTCTCTCTCTCTCTCTCTCTCTCTCTCTCTCTCTCTCTCTCTCTCTCTCTCTCTCTCTCTCTCTCTCTCTCTGGAATAAACAGCAGATAATGGTGCTTTTACATTAAATAGCGTGTGCGTGCAGTATGAGGATTGTTGTGACTGAACTGAGTAGAACGACAAACATGCCGTTAGTGCCATTAAGGACATTAAGAGAGGAGAGGAGAGGAGAGGAGAGGAGACAAGAAGACAAGCGAGCAGACAATCAGACCACAGAGAACAAAAGAGGACAATAAAAGGACGTCATAATGACAGCATCCTTAGTGCCGAGACGGAGACAGACAGCGTGCACGTGAGTGTGCATGTGTCACACAGCCTGGATGACATCACCAGAGAGAGAGAGAGAGACAGAGAGAGAGAGAGACAGGGGGGGGAGAGACAGGGGGGGGAGAGGAATTAGAGAACAGAGAGAGAACTCTGTGTCAACACATTTTAGAATTACTAGGTGCCTCTGTGTGTCTGGCATAGAGAGTGTGTGTGTGTGTGTGTGTGTGTGTGTGTGTGTGTGTGTGTGTGTGTGTGTGTGTGTGTGTGTGTGTGCGTGCGTGTGTGTGTGTATCTTTCACTATACTGTATAGATGTGCATTTCATTTGAATCCACTGTACCTCATTTTAATTACCATGTGATTGTTTATTCACTTTTTTTTTTTACGTGTGGAGTTCAGTCAGCACACTGTACAGTGCAGTGAAACACATCAATTCTGAACTAAAAGACAAGTCATTTTATATTTGGTTGCGCTCGGGTGTTGCACTCGCAAATAGCAGATACAATCGGCTATTTTCAGCATGCAACCAAGTGTAAAATCATCCATTACGACGCCATCAAGGCACCGCCAAAATACATTTTAGTCGACTAAATCAACTGTGGATTTAGTCAACTAAATCAACATGTTTAGTCCATTGGTTCTCAAAGTGGGGTCCGGGGACCCCCAGGGGTCCTTGAGGGAGTTCCAGGGGGTCCCCAGCTAAATGATAGATTAGGCACCAAATGGACCCTTATGGATCTGTAACTCTGAGAGAGTTACAGATCCATTCTCAGAGTTAAATTGACATAGATTTTACAATATAAATTGCGGTCCAAGTGATAGAAATGCCATTAAATGGGGGTCTGTAGCCCTAATGCATGTCAAACTGGGGGTCCTTGAAATGAAAATGGTTGAGAATCACTGCTAGAGCCGTAAAAAATCATCTCTTATGGGGGTCCCTGGCATATCTTTTGAAATGGGGGTCCGCGGGCTAATAAGTGTCAATTTGGGGGTCCTTGACATGAAAAAGTTTGAGAACCACTGGTTAAGTCGACTAAAACTAGACAAAAACTAAAACATTTCAGGTGACTAAAACTAAATGGAATTTGAGTCAAAAGACTATGACTAAAACTGAATCAAAATTTGCTGTCAAAATCAACACCATAGCATAGGTTTAGAGTGCTCAAGAGGCCTATAGTCGCTTCTTTTGGGGTCGCTTATCTCTCTCGCAAACGCTGAACAACAGCGGGAGGTGAGACGTATCGAGCGGCAGGTGCAGATGACTCCAGAGATATCCTCCGCCTTAAAACGACGTCCGCGAGAGCCGAGACAAAAGGGAAGAAGAATGTGTCGAGGGCGGACAGAGGACACATAAGAATAGGAGAGAACGAAAGAAAGAACCCCCGGCGACACAGATAAGGAGCCTCTGCTCCCGGGGGCCTGGTTTTGGGGACAAACAGTGACAAAATGGCGACAAGGACGGCAGTCTTACAAGGGACTCTGAATAACCAAACAGACAAGTTAATCAATAACCTGAGCGGCCAAGCTTTTTTCCCCGGCCGTTGAAAGAACATTACATCCATTTGCCGGAGAAAAGCAACTAAGAGAGACAATGATGGAGTATACTAATAGACAAATAAGATGTATAATACATTCATGCAACAAAGACATTGTACAGTGTCGGTGTTAGGCAGGTAAAATAGTAGGTGTTGCAAGCTCACAACCAGTGTTGATTTCGACTAAAACTATAACGAAAAATGTTGGTCGACTACCTTTATTCACAGAGGAAAACAAAATGAAAAGCAAAATAAAAACTAAGCTATGATGACTAAAACTAAAGCTAAATATAATATATTTAGTTTTAGTTTTAGTCATTTGTCAAATTTTTGTCAAATTGTCAATGTTATTGACAATTTTGTCAAATAAAAACTACTAGACTAAAATGTTAGTGAGGGATCTAGTGGAGAAGAGATCCAGTAGAACTAAAAGACAAGTCATGTTATGTTTGGTTGTGCTCGGGTGTTGTGCTCTGAAAATAGCAGATCTACAAGCTCCGTGTTGAGAGCTTGTAGATTTGCTATTTTCAGCATGCAACCAAGTGTCAAATCAGCCAATACGACGCCATCAAGGCACCGCCAACATACACTTTAGTCGACTAAATCGACTGTAGATTTAGTCGACTAATAAATTCTTATGATATTTAGTAGACTAAAACTAGACAAAAACTAAAACATTTCAGATGACTAAAATATGACTAAAACTAAATGGAATTTTATTTCAAAAGACTATGACTAAAACTGAATCAACATTTGTTGTCAAAACCAACACTGCTCAACACACTGCTTGACGTTGTGTCAACTTTGAACATCTGCAATTGTTCTTACATAATGACGGTGTCCAGTGGGAGACAAAGTTGTACTTGTAGCTGCCATCATGATTAAAGTTCATTATTATTATAAATAAGTGAATAAGTTTAAGAAGTTCATAATGTTTTTTGTTTGGTCAATTCATGTTTGGATTGTGCTCTTTGTTAATGTGTGTATTTGAGTTGCTCTGATGTCTAGGGTCACAGTGACCTGGCAGCTGTGTCAGATCAGTCAATCAAGCGATCAGCAAGGGTGGTTTAGATTTGGTTAATTACCAGGAGCAGGGGCAGAGTCAGTCATTCTGCTCTGACCAGCACTAGAGCATGCAGCAAGCAGCAAACAGAGAATGTTCAAGTGTTGTTGGTGGTGCTGTTTAAAGAAGACAAGATTATAAGTTATAGAGTTTAAAGAGGAGATTTAAGATAAAAGAGTTAAAGAAGAACTGTTTAAGTTTAAGATAAAAGAAGAAGACCAAGTTTCCCCCATATAGTTTGATGCGGCCAATGAGGTAATCATTGTTGCCAGTGTATTTGTTTGTACTGTATGTTTATGTTATGTTTGAGAAAATGTGATACCGAATTAATGTCTGTTGTATTTTTTATGCTTATTTATTCAGTTCTCACGGCATTAATAAATGTCTGTAAAAGAAAAGAAACCTTGTGATCGTATCTGTCAACTGGAGGGAAGCTACAGTGAGAACTCAGCCTGCTCGACACGAGGTGAAGAGACAGCCTGTCTGTGCCTGCCGTCGACCGAGCTGCAAGCAAGTTTCCACCGACACCAACAGTGACCAGCATTCGAACAGATAAGACTGTGCTTACACTGGCATCCCAGCAAGTGGAGTTCTGGAGCTTTGTGTGGTTAAGCCAACAAGAAGTAACACATTTAAAACAAGTTAAATGTTGATATGTGGAGTAACCTCGCCAACTGCTTTAAAGGGACTCTATAAGTGCCAAAAAAGGGACATTGTCATGCACATGTTTTATGTTCAAGTTGTTGCTGATTTCACCACAGTTTACTATTAAGCAAGTTTGAAGTGTAAATGACATGAAAAGACTCTAAGTGCTAAAAGGGTGAAAATATTCTGGTGTTATATTACATTTTTTGATTTCATCATAAGTGGTTCACTCCTAAAGAATTTAAGTGACTAATATATTACAACCAAGAGTGATATAAGTTACCAAGTGTTAAAAGAAGTGTTCTCCAATTTCATTGGGTTAATTCATTTAAGTTCATGAGTACTGTGAAAGAGTTTATGATACTTTAAATCATTCTAAAGCTACTAGGTTAAAACTTTATGCCAATTGCCTTGTAAGTGAAAACAAGTTCATTTATTTGTAAAAGGGTTTGATACATTTAAGTTCATTACAAGCCAAGTTAATTGCATTAAGTGTTGTTGCAATTTAAACCTTAGTAATATTCAAGTTAAGCCAGTTAATTTAACTGTTGTTTTTTGTTTAAGTTTAAAAGCTACTAAATAGAATGCTTACAGTCAATTTAAAACATTACTAAAAGATGGCTGAGCACGAAGTCGATGGAACAAATTTAAACAATACCATTAGTATTGAAGCACTAGTGCACCAGTCTAAAAACACTGATAATGCACCTTTAGACACTAACCCACTCAAGGAAATTGAGGTACTAGAAGAGACCGAAGATGCTGCAGGAGAGACCGAAGATGCTGCAGAGAAACTGCGAAGAAGCCAGAGAACCCGAACACTTACTGAAAAGGGTCAAGAGCTCGAAGACAAAATAATTAGAAATCTTCAACATCACTTCACAACTTCCTATGAGAATTGGAAATCTATTGCCAAAGAGGCTAAGCAATTATTCAGTGGACCTTTGGCCAATGACATATTACAAAACATTATGACCAAGATCAACTGTGCTGAGAAGGAAGTAACACAAGCTTATGTAGACTTACGGCGACATATTACCCCTGATAATCAGACCCGCCGTCGAGTCGACGCTTGTGTAGCGGTGTCAGAGAAGATCCTGACGCGTGCTTCTAATCGCAAAGACAAAGATCAAGAGACTTTGAGCGACACTAGCACGTTGTTCTCATTCAGTGCAAGTCAAAGTTCAGCCTCTGCAAGTAGGTTAACCATGAGGTCAAGACTCTCAAACCAGTCCACTGCAAAGAAACAAGAAGCTGCGGCAGAACTAGCTGCAAATCAAGCCACTTTGGAAGTCCTAGACGAAATGGAACATGAAAGGCATCAGCTTGAAACCCTTGAAGCTGAGAACAGACAAAGGCTTGCAACCATTGAAGCTGAGAACAGACAAAGGCTTGCAATCATTGAAGCTGAGAACAGACAAAGGTTTGCACTGCAAGAAGTGGAAAATGCTGCAAGGCAAAGTGCTTTAGATGAGAAGCGCAGGCAGTTAGAGCGCTTGGACGCAGTTAAGAAAATGAATGCTGCAAAGGCACGACTACAAGTGTATGAACAAGTGGGCTCAGATGACGAGATATTAGAGTTGCTCCAAGATAGCAAATCTAAGCAACTGACACCCGCACCTAAGTCAAGAAGTCTTCCAGTGCAACCAGTGGCAAGACCACAACATGTCTCGCATGCACAACTGCCTACGATAACCCAAGCTACCACAAGGAGCCAGCCTGCTGCTAATGCTCAGCAGATGACACAAGCAGTCATGGGGCAGCCGGCTGCTGATGCTCAGCAAGAGGATGGCGCTACAGCAATCGCCAGAGCAATTGCAGAGTCCATCAATGCAAGCCGACTACCTGTACCAGAGCCTTCAGTTTTCAGTGGAGACCCACTAAGATACAAAGACTGGAAAATGTCATTTCAAACATTGATAGGCAGAAAGAACATTCCAGTAAATGAGAAAGTCTACTATCTTCGCAAATATGTCGGCGGACCTGCAAAGAAAGCCATAGAGGGTTATTTCCTGTTAGGCACTGAAGAAGCCTATCATTCAGCATGGGACATACTTGAGGAAAGATATGGAAGCTCATTTGTGATAGCTAAAGCCTTCAGGGATAAACTTACCTCATGGCCGAAGATAGGACCCAGAGACAGCATTGAACTGAGAGAGTTCGCAGACTTCCTGCAAGGCTGTCAATCAGCGACGTCACAGATTAAAGGCCTAGAAGTCCTAAATGACTGTGCCGAAAATCAGAGAATACTTGCCAAGCTTCCTGATTGGCTAACAGCCAGTTGGAACAGAAAGGTCATGAAGACTCTAGAAGAGAGCCAGGAATTTCCTAGCTTCACACAATTTGTTAAGTTTATCACAAAAGAAGCCAAGATAGCTTGTAATCCAGTGACCTCTCTTCATGCTCTGAAGTCAAGTGATGGTGAGAAGGTGAAGGCACCACCAAAGACACGAAGTGTTGGTGCAAAGGTACTGGCAAGCTCATCTGAAGAGAAACCAGATGTTAAAGGCTGTGTATTTTGTGAGATGTCGAACCATGGCATTCACACATGTCGAAAGTTCATGGCCAAATCAGTTGCAGAACGAGTCAAGTTTGTGCAGACCAACAGATTATGTTTTGGATGCTTGAAATCAGGTCACCATTCAAGGAATTGTGAAAACAAGAGTGTCTGTGACACATGTAAAAGGAAACACCCTACCTGTTTACATGAAGACCGTGCGAAGGACGACGGAAAGAAAGTACAGAAGGATGACGGAGAGAAAGAACAGAAGGATGACAAACAAAAAGAGAGTGAGAAGCACTCAAAGGACGAAGAAAGGTCAAAGGACAAGGCAGAGTCTAAACAGACCAATGAAACAGCAAGTGAAGCATCATCTTTTCGAGTATTGCAGGACATGAGCAGCACTTGCACATCCACAGTTGTTCCAGTATGGTTATCCACTACAAGTAGACCAGAGAAGGAAGTGCTTGTGTATGCACTTCTGGACAACCAAAGTGATACCACCTTCATCTTGCAAGAGAAAGCTGACACTCTGGACACACAGAAGGTGCCAGTGCAGCTAAAACTGTCCACATTGTCATCCAAAAGTACAATCATTCCAAGTCAGAAGTTAACAGGGCTGCAGGTTAGAGGGTTTTATTCGTCTAAGAAAATTCTTCTCCCAATCACCTATACAAGAGAGTTCATTCCGGCCAATCTAAGTCATATTCCTACACCCAAGACAGCAAGAGCATGGTCTCACCTAGAGTACCTTGCTGAAGAGATTGCACCTTTAATCGACTGTGACATTGGTCTGCTTATTGGCTATAATTGTTCTCAGGCCCTGCTACCCAGAGAAGTGGTGTCAGGCAAAGACAATGAGCCATTTGCCCAAAGAACAGACCTTGGCTGGAGTATAGTCGGCAGTGTCAGTGTTGACTATGGTGATGTGATTGGAAGCAGCCACAGGATTGTTGTCAAGGAAGTGACACCAAGCATTCACTCGCCTTCTAATCTAACAAGTGAAGTCCGATACATCTGCCGAACACAAGTTAAAGAAGTAGTCACTCCACCGGATGTGATAAGGGTGCTTGAATCAGACTTCAATGAGAGAACGGCAGAGGATGCTCATTTCTCCCAAGAGGATCTACGCTTCATAACAACAGTGGAGCATGGGATCAAGATCAAGGCAGACGGTCACTGTGAGATGCCGTTGCCATTTAAGGAAGTCAGACCGAGTCTACCAGACAATAGAGTTTGTGCAAATCACCGTCTCAAGGGTCTGAAAAAGACATTTGAAAGAGACCCGCAGGACCACGTGTCAAGGGGCCTCAAAGCAAAGGACCTCATTGCTTCCAACTGGTCTACTGGACCAGATTTTCTCTGGTGTGACAAGCTTCCCAGCAGAGATGTTAAGGTGGGAGACATAACAGTTGAAGACCCAGAAGTTCATAAGACAGTTAGTCTACCGCCTCCTGGACAGTTCTGCAAAGAAGACCTCTATCTTAAAAAGAGATGGAAGAAAGTGCAGTTCCTAGCCAATGAGTTTTGGTCTAGATGGAAGGAAAAGTACCTGCAGAACATGCAACAGAGGCAAAAATGGCACAAGACCCGCAGAAATGCAAAGATCAACGACGTAGTGATTGTGAAAGATGACACTGCACCACGAAACGAGTGGAAACTAGCCAAGGTCACGGATGTGTTCCCTGGTGAAGATGATTGTGTGAGGAAGCTACAATTGCTGATTGGAAGTTCAGCGCTAGATGACCATGGAAAGAGACTCACCAAGCCAGTCTACTTAGAGAGGCCTATCCACAAGACGGTTACCCTGCTTGAAGCCGACTAAGACAACCTCTACCTCTCTGCATTTCATACACTAGGATTCATAACACAACCATGGCATGCTAATTAAAAAGTGATTATTAAAAAATTAAAAGTTAATTAAAGAAATCACAAGTGATTTCGGTGGGAGTGTAGCTGCCATCATGATTAAAGTTCATTATTATTATAAATAAGTGAATAAGTTTAAGAAGTTCATAATGTTTTTTGTTTGGTCAATTCATGTTTGGATTGTGCTCTTTGTTAATGTGTGTATTTGAGTTGCTCTGATGTCTAGGGTCACAGTGACCTGGCAGCTGTGTCAGATCAGTCAATCAAGCGATCAGCAAGGGTGGTTTAGATTTGGTTAATTACCAGGAGCAGGGGCAGAGTCAGTCATTCTGCTCTGACCAGCACTAGAGCATGCAGCAAGCAGCAAACAGAGAATGTTCAAGTGTTGTTGGTGGTGCTGTTTAAAGAAGACAAGATTATAAGTTATAGAGTTTAAAGAGGAGATTTAAGATAAAAGAGTTAAAGAAGAACTGTTTAAGTTTAAGATAAAAGAAGAAGACCAAGTTTCCCCCATATAGTTTGATGCGGCCAATGAGGTAATCATTGTTGCCAGTGTATTTGTTTGTACTGTATGTTTATGTTATGTTTGAGAAAATGTGATACCGAATTAATGTCTGTTGTATTTTTTATGCTTATTTATTCAGTTCTCACGGCATTAATAAATGTCTGTAAAAGAAAAGAAACCTTGTGATCGTATCTGTCAACTGGAGGGAAGCTACAGTACTCAACCGGGGTACTTGAGGCAAATACTACTCAACTACAAGTGAAAGTTATTCTTTTGTACTTGAGTTAAAGTACTGGCAGGGACGTGCACAGATGTACTCTAGGTGGCGCTAGAGCACCTGCCCTTTGCCTTCTTGACCAGAAGTGCCCTTTTGAAAAAAAGGGCAGGGGTCTCGAAACCTAGCATCCCTTTTTTGAGGAGAACTTTAGCCAAAAATAGCCGATCTACAAGCCCACAACGCCTCGCGCTGCGAGGCGTTGTGGGCTTGTAGATCGGCTATTTTTGGCGAAGAGGTATAGGTGTAGAGGGGAAAAAGAGCAGACCAAGTAAACAAAAAAAGTATAATTTACTTGAGCGCCTGCCCCTCAAAATGTCTGTGCACGCCACTGAGTACTGGTGTACTTGCTTTGAAATTACAAAATACATGTAATCTTTTATTATCAATGATTTTCCAGTGTGGAGTAGTGGAGTCAAAAGTACGATATTTGTCTTAGAAAAGTACCTGTATAGTGGAGTGAAAGTCAAAAGCAACCAAAAAATACAAATACAGATACTCAAACAATGTACTTAAGTACAATACTACTCATGCACTTTGTTACTGTCCATCACAGGCTTAAGTGGTTGACAGGATTCTTTATGCGGAAGCAGTTCTATTTATAGCACTGGTTCTCCGGGGGCCGGCAGGGGTCCTGGACTGGGTTCCCGGGGGTCCCCAGCAAAAATTACTTAATATAGCATCAAAATAAAAAAATAAATAAAAAAAGAAATATGTTTGAAAATAGCTGATCTACAAACTCACAGCTTTTTAAGCTTGTAGCAAAATGTTCTTTTAAATCTCGAAAAAATATATGAACATTTTTGAAATATTTGTGAAACATTTTAAAGCGGCACAATGTAACTTTTTTTTATGAATAAAATGTAATTTTGTCCAATATATATGGTACAGTTTTTTAATACAATATAACTTATATAATAGGGGTGGTTGTATTTAGTCTCCCTGCTCTTCTATTGAGACATTTAGATGGTGTCAAAGGTCATGTCTCACCTAGACACAGGATCTGACACCAATTTTAACCTGATGTTCAAGATTCAATTCATCCCCTGAGCAAGCAGACATGTGGCTCTACTAGCTTAATGTTAAAAACTGCATGGCACTCGCGCAGGAAACCAGGTTAAAATCCAGGGTAGTAGAGAGGAAAGTCACATAGTGTAGCTTTAACAACACCAATATTGTATGGGGATCACTGACACAACATATTTGCTGATGGGGGGTCCGCTGCCAAATACATGTGGGGGTCCATGACATGAAAAGGTTTGAGAACCGTATATATCGCCTCAAAGAACCGCTGAAGAACCACCATGTTGTGTGTGTGGGTGAACAACACCGTATGTTTTCATCATCCCTCAGACACACTTGGGTGACATGCACACACAGTGGCGTGCACAGACATTTTGAGGGGCAGGTGCTCAAGTAAATTATACTTTTTTTTGTTTACTTGGTCTGCTCTTTTTTCCCTCTACACCTATACCTCTTTGCCAAAAATAGCCGATCTACAAGCCCACAACGCCTCGCAGCGCGAGGCGTTGTGGGCTTGTAGATCTGCTATTTTTGACTAAAGTTCTCCTCAGAAAAGGGATGCTAGGTTTGGAGTGGTTATGGTAAAAAGAAAAATCATATCACACAAAGATTTGGCGGACCCCCTGTAGTAACTCTGAGGACCCCCTAGGGGTCCCGGACCCCCTGTTGATGACCCCTGCTGTAAACTGAAAAAAGAAAAACTTTTTTTTTCAAAAGGGCACTTCTGGTCAAGAGGGCAAAGGGCAGGGGCTCTAGCACCACCTAGAGTCTATCTGTGCACGTCCCTGTGCATACAGCACCCACACCACACGGCATCATCGCAATATAGCTCTGCGGAGCAACTTAACCTGAGGTCAATTCTACAGCCGCCTAATCAGTATATCAAATTCGCAACTTTTTCATGTCAAGGACCCCCAAAATTATATGTATTTGGCCGTGGACCCCCCCATCTGAAAATGTTTTTGCCAGGAACCCCCAGAAGAAAAAAATGGTGTTAAAAAATGCAAAATGATTCAATATTTTTCAACACTTTCAAGATTAAAAAAAAAACATGTTCAAAAATAGCAGCTGTACGAGTCACTTCATGCTGCGCTGCGAGCGAAAATAAAAGTACAAAAGAACCCAGCAATTTCCGTTAAAGTAGAAGCCATGCAAGAGGCCAAACAATGATCAACCTGTGAGAGATGTGTATGACTGACAGCATTAGAGGAAAAACATTTTCTTGATAAAGAACCAGGCTCTGGTTCCATATGCAACACACAGCTTGTTCGCAACAAATACACTGGGTTTGGTGGTTTGGTTCTAAATCATTATGTGCGTGCCTGCGTGCGTGCGTGCGTGCGTGCGTGCGTGCGTGCGTGCGTGCGTGCGTGCGTGCGTGCGTGCGTGCGTGCTGAGGGGCAGGTTTGCTTTGCTGGCTGCAGGTACACCATCAAGGAAGATGAACTGTTACTTCAGTTCAGGAGGTTGTGGAGAAAGGCGGTGGCCTTTCTCCACAACCTCCTGAACTGAGGTAAACCTGCATTATAGATCAATGTGACACAATGCACGATTCCAAACACGCCACGCTCTTCTTTCCATAAATCCTCAGTCCATCTTCAAACGGGACAGTATAGGTGGGATTCAAAAGCTGGCACGACACCGTCGTATACGACTAATCTGAGTACCCAGAAGTTTTCGCCGGCTCTGCGAGGAACTTCTGGGCCAGAGCCCTGGGATTTGTGGGCGGGATGTAATTTACGCTCTGAATCTGAGCGGACACGCCTCTTACCGGTCTGGAGCTGTGCAACTCGTCTAAAAAGTCCGACGAGAGGCAAACAGCAATACACAACAATGGCGGCCGCAATTTCTCAAGGGGAAATTGCTTCCCGTCGATCCTATGTAGATGCTACACCCACTGCATGTGGATCCCGCCCCTTTTCTTCATTGGCTGTTGATTTGAATCACAACGCAGTGGCCGCGCCCCCGCTGTCCAAACTCCGAGGCAATGCCTCCCAGACTATATACGACAGACAATACATTAACCACTTAAACCTGCAGCATTGTGGGGAATTAAGGCTTTCGCTGAAAATAGCAGATCGACAAGCTCAACAAACTTGTCGATGGGCTATTTTCAGCGAAAGCTTTCCCCACAATTACAGAAAACAGAAACGTTACTAGTATAGAGCTGTGAGGGACTCCGCTTAACCCAGCACACTCACGTGGTTAAAGCAAAAGGGTCGGAATTCAGAACATCCAAAAAAAGCAAATATCCAGTGAGGTTTGGATGGTTGGCAGCTGTATAGTGGTGGAAAAAGTACTCAAATGTTTTGCTTAAGTAAAAGTATCAATACTGCAATGTAGAAGTACTCTGTTACAAGTGAAAGTCTGGAATTCAAAATTCACTTGAAAGTACAAAAGTATTGGTATCAAAATGTACTTAAAGTACCAAAAGTAAAAGTACTAAAATGTTTGGAAATAGCATATCTACAAGCTCACAACGTGTCGCGATGCGACGCGTTGTGAGCTTGTAGATCGGCTATTTTCAAATAGCCTAGGTATAAAATAGGGCTGAAGTGGTTAATGTATGTTTTATAACGTAATAATTTATATCTAAAAAGTAACTAGTAACTAAAGTTTTCAAATGATTGTAGTGGAGTAAAAGTACAATAATTTCCTCTGAGATGTAGTGGAGTAAAAGTATAGACAATGCAAAATTGTCCAGTAAAGTAAAAGTACCTCAAAATGTTTCTTAAGTGCAGTACTTGAGTAAATGTACTTAGTTACTTTACACCACTGTATATGGGGGTATAATGTCTGTATAAGGGATAAAAAATAAACAGAAATTGTGTATAATGTTCCGTTAATTTCTCTACAGCATCAGCATAGCTAATGTGTCCCAGGACAAAGGATGATTGTGTTAGTCATTAGCTCGGCGGCTAATGGAATAGCTCAGCTTTTAATGGGCTTATATGGCAGCTAATTGTGCGGCGTCCATTTCCACACGTTTGTACAGTATAGCACGGTGCCAGCTTCTCCTGAGTCACATGTACAGACATACAGACTGATGGACGTACAGCTAGGAGAGTGAGTGGGAAGGGAATGCAGAGGACTAGAGAGAAAGGCCAAGATAAGCAGAACAACACCGGTGGGTGGTTGTGTGTGTGTGTGTGTGTGTGTGTGTGTGTGTGTGTGTGTGTGTGTGTGTGTGTGTGTGTGTTAAATTAATTGACATGTGTGAATTGGAAGAAAAATATAATTGGTACTTGTAAATGAAATAAAGTAAACGGGTTGCATATGATTTGGTCACCCACCGCACAGCATATTCATAAAGACATGAATGAATAAATAAATAAAAATGTTGATCGGAGAGAGAGAGAGAGAGAGAGAGAGAGAGAGAGAGAGAGAGAGAGAGAGAGAGAGAGAGAAGAGAGAGAGAGATGTTGTTACAATAATACAGTGGAAAGTAACTAAGTACATTTACTTAGTACAATTTTTAGGTATGTTTTACTTTACTTGAGTTTCCAGTACTTTTACTTCTACTCACTACATCTCAGAGGCAAATATTATACTTTTACAGTACATTTATTTGAAGACTTGAGTTACTAGTTACTTTGCAGATTTTGATTAGGCTACTACAAAACATATATTTACCATTACCAGCCCTATATACATTTCAGCCATTTGAAAATCTGCAAGCTCACAATACGTGTGTGTGTGTGTGTGTGTGTGTGTGTGTGTGTGTGTGTGTGTGTGTGTGTGTGTGTGTGTGTGTGTGTGTGTGTGTGTGTGTGTGTGTGTTCGTGTTCATTGCGGTTGCGGTCGTGACACAAACACAAGTATAGCGCCTTCCAATAACTCTGGGATAAAAATATGACACACGTCGACATCCAACCAGTGGGATCGATGCACGACAAGCGATTTACAATCAATACAGAGTCAGTGTCGCATAATTCATCTGTCTTGGCCGCCCGGTGACACGACCGACACCACACACACACACACACACACACACACACACACACACACACACACACACACACACACACACACACACACACACACACACACACACACACACACACACACACACACACACACACACACACACACACACACACACACAGCTGAGTCCAGCAGACACTTACCGCAGTAGATGACCAGCAGGGCGGTCAGGAGAATCACTGCCCACAAAGTTGACGACATCCTCGGCCAGCGATGATGATGAAGATGTTGATGATGATGGGCATCCTTTCGCTTTGAACCCGAAGCCATTGAACGCAATAATGAACCCTCTTTATAGAGAAAAAAAAAGAAGAAAAAATAAACCTCACGATCCAAATCGCTCACGATCCGTCTTTATTAATCCCCAAAAAAGACATGCGAGAAGAACCGACACCCCCTGAAACTGATGCGAAAAACATGATGTTTCTTTCCCCCCCCCGTTCAGGTGGTCGCTGGATTGCCACCGGCGCGTAAAAACGGTAACATTTTCCCGCGGGGATCGAGTCCCGCGACGGAAGGAAGAAAAAAAAAAAAGAAAAAAAAACGAGAAAAAAAGAAAAGAAAGACGCCTTCTCAAATGGAAGTTGTTAAATTAAATGTCCAGTCTTCGGTTATTCCAAAAGGGAGTGTTGTTGCTCTATCAAATCCCTGTATCATGGATGGATGGTTGGTTGGGGGTCGCAACGGAACGGTCGGTGCCCGAAGATTTGCGCATGAGTTGATGCCCCCCAAAAAAGTGTTCAATCATTTATACCGCAGCGCCGTAAAGCCCCAGATTTCAGCACCACGGACAGAGACACTCTGTTGTAAACCTGCCTGGCGCTGTCCAGCGTCTGTGTGGTGCTGAATGTCCACCTGTGGTATATACTAGCCTGCTACTGTATACTGATATCTATCTACTGCACTGATATCACCTAGATAAAGCCTATACTGTACTGATATCTCCATCGTTGCCACCCAGCTTAATACAGTAGAGATTGGGCTGAAAGCCATGAACCAGGTCCGATTAATGTACATCCATTGGTTGGTGGTTTAAATGATATATCAACTGAGCTCTTGGTGTTAAAAGTAGGTGAAGAATCAACGCGTCAGACAGACAGAAACGAAGGAGAGAAAGGACTAGACAGAGAAGTGTGAGAGATCGAGTGTAAGGCTTATAGGAGAAGAGAAACGCACCGCGCCTCTCAAGTGCTCTCCAAGTGTGAGTGTGCGCGTGCATGCGTGCGTGCGTGCGTGCGTGCGTGCGTGCGTGTGTGTGTGTGTGTGTGTGTGTGTGTGTGTGTGTGTGTGTGTGTGTGTGTGTGCGTTTGTGCTTGCGTGTGTGTGGTGCTCGCGTGCATGTGTGACGTGCATTTCTTCTTTTTTACAATTGGATTTTCGTAGCATGCTTTACATTTTTAGGATAATTTATTCAAGTGAAACATTTTACAATATCAGAGCGTTTTAAATCATTTCAAATGTATTCTCTTCAACTCATCAAAACATGCTTGTTGTAGCAGAATTTGAAAACACATTCATTTAAAATCACAAATAAGCATCGAATTAACTTGATTCAGGTATAGGTTGCATTGATATTAAATGATTGTCCCATATGCGCAAATAAACAATTGACAATGAAGCACAACTAATCGCATTGGTGGAAGAAGTAGGCTACTCATAGGTTTTACTTAAGTAAAAGTATCAATACTGCAACTATATAATATATATGTATATGTATATGTATATGTATATGTATATGTATATGTATATGTATATGTATATGCATACATACATAGGCCTACATACATATAGGGCTGAAGTGCATGATTAATGTGTGTTTTGTAATAATAATCAAAATATACAAAGCATTAGTAACTGAGGTTTTCATATAATTGTAGTGTCGTAAAAGTAAAAAAAACTAATCCTCTGAGATGTAGTGGAGTAGAAAGAAGTATTACAAATTGTAAATATTGAAGAAAGTAATAAATACCTCAAAATTGGACTTAAGTACAGTACTTGAGTACATGAACTTAGTTACTTTACACCACTGTTGGTAAAACTTTAGATACCAGGCCATTACTTATGCAAGAGTTACTGTAAGTTCAGGACTGAAATCCGTCCTACAATGTATAATAACCCGCTATTCCTCCTGTGTAAGACAATGGGTGAATGATAATCATGATGTAATATTATCTCTTTTTTTCTCACAATAAACAGTTTTTATACTACAATAACAGACCATTTTAATTGACTAGGTAGTTATGCATAATTAATGACCTGTTCCCCACCCCTATTCCCACCAAGAAAACAATCTCCAAAGAATGCTATTGGTTGGGTAGCTTGTCAATCAAGAGCGGGGGCGGGGAATGAATGCTATTGGTTGTGTAGCTTGTCAATCAAATCATCCCGCCCCTCCTAGAGAATAGCCTACTTTATCGTCAATTTTAAAATACATGGGACCATAATTTAGCAAAACACACATCATGATGATTGAAAGGAGACTTTAAAGTAGCGACTGGAAGCATATAGAATTTATGACAATATTTATAAAGGTAAGAAAATCTAGTCTAAAGTTTGTCAAAAACCCATCCGCTGGCGTAACACGTACAACACGTAAAACAGCGCCAAACAGGCCATTCATGAACTGTCTCACTTCCGTCCGTATTGGCCTAATTGTAAATATGTCAGGCTGGCCCCTTTGGTCTATAGCCCCAAGTTATCAGATCTATTAACCCACCTGTGCCCTGCAACACACCCTGCACTCCTCTGGTCCCCACCAGACACAAGTGTCTGTATAACGTGTCCACATTTATGTGTTCATTTGATCTGTCCCACGGGGTCAAGCTCATTACAAAAGGTGAGTCAAGGCTCCCTGAGGTTATTAACCCTCTGCTCAAAGCTGGAGCCAGAAATCATTACCATCTTTTAAGAGCACTTCTCAGCACAAATCTACAGAGGAAAGCCCTTTTATGTACTGTTAATATACTGTTAATATACTTACCGAGTACTTTTCTCTCAGCCTCTGCATGATCAACCCTGACACAAAGTTATGGTATTTTATAGGCTAATATTTTAGTTGTACTTTGCCAATCATTGCATTTAACCGTGTAAATATATTAATATAACATTGTTGTTGTCTCTGCTAGGACAGGCGGCCGAAGGCCGGAGACTACAGTAAATGTTTTCTCTCCTGTCCGTCCGTGTGTCTGTCTGTCTGTCTGTGAGCAGCTAATCTCAAGCACCGCCGGGCCGGGCAGCGTGAAAATTTGCACGTACACCTCCAGTAGACCAAGGCAGAACCTCCACCTTGGGGCTACATCCATGGTGTAAAGTAACTAAGTACATTTACTCAAGTACTGTACTTAAGTACAATGTTTAGGTACTTTTACTTTCCTGGAGTATTTCCAATTGTCTATACCTTTACTTCTACTCCACTACATCTCAGAGGCAAATATTGTACTTTTACTCCACTACAATTATTTGAAAACTTTAGATACTAGTTACTTTGCAGATATACATTACATTATAAAACATATTTTATACTTATAGGCCATTTGAAAATAGCTGATCTACAAGCTCACAACGCGTTGCATCGCGCCGCGTTGTGAGCTTGTAGATCTGCCATTTTCAAATATTTTTGTACTTTTACTTTTGGTACTTTAAGTACATTTTGATACCACTGCTTTTGTACCTTTACTCAAGTACATTTTTTATTCCGGACTTGTAACAGAGTACTTATACATTGCAGTATTGATACTTTTACTTAAGTAGAGTATTTTTCCACCACTGTCTGTATGTCAGGCAGAAACCGTTGATCTGCAATTTGAATGTTGAAATAACGCTTTGAAAAGTAGCAAAAATAGACGACCTACAAGCTTGTAGATTTGCAATTTTTTTTGTTTATGTGCAAAGTGAAAGTGGTTCAAAGTCCAGCTGTGCGTGGGTTTTATAATTATTTAACCTAATCAAAATATTAACCACTTAAACCTCAGCATCCGAATTGTGGGGAAAGCTTTTGCTGAAAACAGCAGATCAACAAGCTCACAACGTGTTGCGTTGTGAGCTTGTCGATCTGCTGATTTCAGCAAAAGCTTTCCCCACAATAACGGAAAATAGAAGAGATACTAGTATAGAGCCCTGTGGGCCTCCTCCCCTCCCCTCCTCCTCCATACTCTTCCTCATCCCTGGCTGGGAGGATGAAGGCTCCCCATGCAGAGCCTGCTTTGAACCGTACAGGCTCAGGGACACAGTGAGGGAGAGAGGCTGGCGCGGTGCCCACCAGCATGGCACTGTTTCAGACACTGTACAAAAGAGCCAAGGCCTGCCTTGGCTGGCGCGCGCACGCACGCACGCACGCACGCACGCACGCACACACACACCCCTCACAAACACAATCCCAGGAATATTATTTCCAATGCAGAGAGTGATTACTGATGCGGCATCACACTTAAAGGGACAACACCATGAATTTGAACTTTTCCTTCTTTTTTTGTGTGTTTTTCGTCTCCCCTACCTCTCTTCTATCCCCCAAAAATACCCCAGTTTGAACACTCAGGCTTTCACAGCATATCTGGGGTTTTCTGTAAATTGGTCTGAAAACAGGCCAAACTGATTTTCACCCGAACTGACATCACGTTCGGTACAATCCCTCCCGTTTTTTCAGTTCCAACTAAAAAATATATATATATTTATTAATTTTTTTGTATATTTTTTTTTTACTTTTTCCACACAGTCAGTCAGAGTCAGAGTCATTTTATTTGCCATTTGTAGTGAACTACATTGGAAATGGGGTGCAAGAACTAAAAACAATTAAAAAACATTTACAAGACATTGATACAAAAGGTACAAAAAAGACATCAACAATTCATAGAGGCATGAGGAAATAAATACGAGAGGGACATGAGCATTTTTGGATTCACCTTGGACCAGTCCTTCCTTACAGGAGATTGATAAAGGGAGAAGAGGGGGAGCGTGGTCTAGGATCTAGACGGGGGCAATTTTTCATTTAATTTACGCACTGCGCTTGGGAAAAAGCTGTTTGCAGAGCGGTTTGTGGAGCAACCAATAGATTGGTATCGAACCAGGAGATAACATGCATACAAACTGGCTCAATAGCGCCCCGTGCCAAACAGGACAATGTGGTATTGCAGGTGAAAGTGCTTTATAAGCCAGAGAGAAGTTAGTTGGAATGAGTATATCTGAGGCTTGATTTAGGCTCAAACCTTTTGAAAAACCTTTGAGGGACATAAACAATATGATATTAAATATTAAATATTGTTTTTTAAATTCATGTTGTAGATCCTTTAAACATTTGATAGAGTATATTTACCTGTCCATGTATGGGTATTGAAATAAACATAACATTACTTAGAAGAATATTGAATATTTTAACACCTTATTGTGTACTGTAAAACAACTGTTGTTTTGTTTTGATGAGGATATCCTTTAATCATTTGTTGTCAGGTTGTGTTTCATAGGGGGAGCTGTAGGGGAAAAGCAGATTACATATGGAATTTTCATTGGAATCATTCAAGGAACTTTAAAGTAACATTACTCTCATGAACTGAAGCAGGGACTAAAGATCAGGGTTCAATATTTGTCTGTTCATTTGTAAATTGGAAGTAAATGCACTGATTGATTATCGTTTGATACATTTTGGGTTGTATAACGTATTGCAGAGTTTTGCGTTTTCATTCTGCAATACTGGGTTTAATTATAGTATAAAGATTTACTGACAAGTACAGGACCTTTATTTGTTTAATATAACTCTAGATGTAGGATTTATGGTTCTGGTTGTTATACAGTACACTTAGGAATGAAAAGGCAGTCTGTGAGGTTTGGTTTGTTGGCTGTAACCCACTGTTAAATCATGTCTTCACTCTGGTGAAGTGGTTCCCAAACTGGGGGTCGAGATCCCCAGGGCGGTCCCCAAATTGTCTCAGGGGGGTCCCCAGGTGATCCCCAGCTTAACCCATTAAGACCTGGAACGCATCTGTGTCACTTTAGATTTCTTTGGCTATTCAAAAATAGCACATATACAAGCTCATAGCGCGGCACCGAGTGCCGCGAGTGCCTATGAGCTTGTAGATCTGCTATTTTTGAAAAATCTTGAATTCTTTTTTTTTTTCTTTTTCAAAAAACTGTTAGGATTTAGAAAACATTTTTAAGAATCGCCTCATGTGCAACATTGTTTTCTCACTCAACAGTAAACAAACGAACATACAGTATAAGTGTATACAGGGTATCCGCACATTTATAAAGTTACAATTTAAGGACTTTTAAGACCTTTTTAATACCAAATTGGCCAAATTGTCAAATATATCGCAAGAAAGAGGCAAACTACTGATACTAGATACTACTGAAAATAGCCGATCTACAAGCTCACAACTTTTATTTTCACAACCAAGTCAAACTAAATGTATTGAGACCTCAATTCCAAGTACTTGGAATTGAGGGTGGGGGGTCCCACCAGTTCAACTGATTATTTTGGGGGGTCGCGGCCTGAAAAGTATGGGAACCCTTGCTTTGATTGATCGATTGATTGAATACTGAACCCAAAAAAGGCTTATTCCCATTGAGGTCCTGTGTATTCAAAGCATCGAGACATTCAAAGACAAACAAGAATAATACGATAATATGCAAAACATCATATAAGAGTATTCATGAAAAATAAATATATGTACAGTATACAGGAATAGTTTGTAAAGAGCTGTGGTCAGCCTGAGGGGTCAGGCTGCGGACCCTACACTGAAAAGATGTTGCAAGATCTTTTCCAAAAATCGCTGATCTACACAAGATCACAACGTGTCCCATCGCTGTAGATCGGCTATTTTCGAAAAGCCAAAAATCAAATAGGGCTTTAAATGTTTAAACTGTAAAACCTCATATTGCTGGGGACCCCCTGGAACCCCCCCACAACAAGCCCTTGAGGATCCCCGGACCCCCACTTTGAGATGGACTGGATTAAGTTTAGATGGCTGATTTCAAAGTGTGTGTGTGTGTGTGTGTGTGTGTGTGTGTGTGTGTGTGTGTGTGTGTGTGTGTGTGTGTGTGTGTGTGTGTGTGTGTGTGTGTGTGTGTGTGTGTGTGTGTGTGTGTGTGTGTGTGTGTGTGTGTGTGTGTGTGTGGAAGGGGGTCTACATGCACAATTGCATTTCTCAGCAATCTCCTTTTCTTTTGAAATTTCCATTACAAGTGTAATTGACGAGTCAAACAACCTTTGACTATAGTATTATCTATTCAAATGCGTTTCCTTTGAGAGAGGCGCTCACATGAAAAAGTGCCTACAGTAGCAGAATTCGTAGCCGTTACTTCGGGGAGCTGTTTAATATTAACCCATTAAGACCGGGAACACATCTGTGTCGTTTTAAGATTTCTGTGGCTATTCAAAAATAGCAGATCTACAAGCTCATAGTGCGGCACCTTTGCTTCTGGGGGATTCTACAAATGTCTTCTAAATCCTAACAGTGTTTTGAAAAAACCTATGTCGCTATAATATCAGTGGTTCCCCCAAAATGACATGTATTTGGCCGCGGACCCCCATCTCAGAATATGTTGTTCCAGGGACCCCCCCAGAAGCAAAGATTTGAGTTGAAAATGTTCGCTTAAAAAATATCCATATTCAAATATTTGCACAAATGTTCAAGACATTCAAAATGTACAGATCCGGAATTCAAAATGTGCTTGAGTAAAAGTGCAAAAGTATGGTTATCAAAATGTACTAAAAGTACCAAAAGTAAAAGTACTCATTATGCAGAATGTCCCCCATTTCAAGTTTTCAAATGTATACAAATATTTTGAAAAGATCTAAAAGCTGTAGATCTACGAGCTTGTAGATCGGCTATTTTCAGCAAAGAAAATATATTCAAATATTTGCACAAAATGTTCCAAGATTTAAAAAAAAATATCAGATCTGCAAGCTCATAGCGCGGCACTCGGTGCCGCGCTATGAGCTTGTAGATCTGATATTTTTTGATAGCCCCAAAGTGTAAAATATTGGTTTTAAAGTGGTTTACACAGATGCGTTCCCGGTCTCAATCGGTTAAAACCCTGTGAGGGGAGTCATTATGCACACCCGTTGCGTGGAGTGAATGACACCTGTTCTCCAAACACAGCGAGCGGGGGCTAAAGAACACACAACAACGGAAAACACAGACACGCAGGAGACAGCAGGGATGCTTGTTCTCTAGCGTCTTCACTTGATATTCATTGACACGCCTTCCTTTTCATGTGTGACGGCAGCTTTACTTTGGCTCCTCTCTACTTCAAGTGTTTCTCTTTAGATAATCACCTGAGGAGTTATGCTTTATGAAGTCATTGGATTGGAGAATGCATTTACTTTCATCCCACAAGTGGATGAAAGTGGCTGTACCGTCAAGGTGTTGACGGCATTGAACGGGGTGTGTTTGTGTATATATTCCCCAGACAGTCCATTTAGTTTCCATTTAGTAATGTTGTATTTAGTAGATGTTTTTGCCTTTACCTGTGCTTTCTGCCCCATTGGGGTGTGTGTGTGTGTGTGTGTGTGTGTGTGTGTGTGTGTGTGTGTGTGTGTGTGTGTGTGTGTGTTAGCCTGGTAAACCCTCCCTCCGGAAATCTCATTTCCATTTGATTTCAGGAGTGAGTCTGGCCTGAACGCCCATTCTGCAATATTGGCTGTGTACGCCAAACTGACGAGCCTATCAGCGTCATCGCTCATCGTTCTGTGATTGACAGCGACAGTTGGCCAATCAGGTGGCGAGTTCGAGTGAGCCCGAATGAAGCCGAAAAAAGACGAACGGCAGCCATTGTTGTTCTGCGAGTGCCTTCACTTCTTACTTTTGTTTTTAAAACGGTCTCAAACTTCTTTTTTGAGGCACGGAATTTACTATTAAGATATCGTTTGGATATAATTTAGTTGTTTAACTTCATATATGTGGTCAATTAATCATGACAGAGCCTATTTAAAAATACAAATTTAGAGAACCGGCAGGGGCGGGGAGTGACACGCATGTATCCCAATAAGACAACCTATTTTGGGCATGGCCGTCTCAAAAGTCCCGTTGCGTCACATAGTCTGGAGGTGGTAAAAATGAACTGCTGATTGGCTGAAGGGGGAAAACCATCATTGGGTGAAGGGGTTGTCAGTCAACGGTATTACTCCCGCCCAACTCCAGCCCACAGCCAATATTGCAGAATGGGCGATCAGGCCAGACTCACTCCTGATATCAAATGGAAATGAGATTTCTGGAGGGAGGGTTTACCAGGCTATGTGTGTGTGTGTGTGTGTGTGTGTGTGTGTGTGTGTGTGTGTGTGAGTGTGTGTGTGTGTGTGTGTGTGTGTGTGTGTGTGTGTGTGGCGGGTGATGAGTGCTACCTGGTGGGATTGTGTGGGAGTGGGAGTGTATAGGCACAGTGGTGTAAAGTAACTAAGTACATTTACTCAAGTACTGTACTTTACCAAACACAGTAGGAACATGTTTAAAGTATCGTTTCCAACTAAATAGCGGATGCCTTTTCATTATAAGTGATACTTTGGAGATTTCAAGGAAGGATTTTTCGAGGTCAAGGTCAAAATGTGCCCCAAAAAGAAATGCAACAATTTTCTCAAAATCAACAAAATGTCCGTGTGTAACAAACACCGGTCTCTTGTATAGGCAACACCAACAATGACACACCTGATGTGGTTCTGACAATTAATGTATTAACATCCCTCTAGCAGAGGGCAAGGAACTTGCTCTTATACCATTGGTTCTCAAAGTGGGGTCCGGGGACCCCCAGGGGTCCTTGAGGGAGTTCCAGGGGGTCCCCCGCTAAATGATGGATACCGGTAGTTAGGATCCAAATGGACCCTTATGGGTTTGTAACTCTGAGAGGGTGCAAATGGAACCAAATGGACCCGTTACAATATAAATAAGGGTCCCAGAGATAGAAATGTCATTAAAAGGGGGTCCGCAGCCTAGTGCATGTCATGGGGGTCCTTGAAATTAAAACGTTTGAGAATCACTGCTAGAGGAGCCGTGACAATCCTGTCTCAATCTTCTCAAAATTGTACCACACCAGTAAATGTACTTAGTTACTTTCCACCACTGCTATTGGTGCCATTACTGTCTTGCCTCATGCCACAACACTGCTGCCATACCCTGAACAGGGCTCCCTTGTAAAAGAGATGTTGTATCTCAATGGGACTCACCTGTATAAACAAAGGTCAAACACAAAGTCCACATGGTCCACAGAGCACCTTTCAGGACCAAATGTCAGATATTGACGTAACTCTGGCTTTCATGGAAAATGTTGAATTTGGTCGAGTTTGCTGTGAGTCAAATATTGACATTTCTGGCTTAGACAAGCGTGGTGGTGTGTTTGGCACGAGAACATGTTGCTGTACAAGTAGAATGTACACCCCCACACACACGCGCGGGAGGACATCAAAATCGGGCAATTTCATAAATGCCATTTTTAAATTTCTTTGGTCATTTTTAACCAGTTTTACTTGCTTGTGAGCCTGTGTCGTTCACCAAAAAAATGCGGATTTACAAGCTTATATATAAGAATAAGTCTAACCCTAACACCAAACCTCACCTGAATACCTAATCCTCACTCCAACCGCAACCTGAATATTTTCCTAACTGCATAAGGCTAACTGAATAAGGCTAACTGCATAAGGCTAACTCCCCGACAACAAACAACCATTTGTCTTGTGAGGACCAGGAACATTATACTCACAATCTATTTCTCAAATTCTATTTGTACTCCTGATTCTAGTACTTGTGGGAGAGATTTGGCCTTCATAAGTATAGTAATACAAGGTCAAACATGCACTCGCGCGCGCGCGCGCGCGCACACACACACACACACACACACACACACACACACACACACACACACACACACACACACACACACACACACACACACACACACACACACACACACACACACACACACACACACACACACACACACACACACACACACACACACACACACACACACACACAAAACCCTCACTTATCAGCCCGCCCATCTCGGCCCATCTCCAGAGTTCACTGTATATTGCTTGTGCAGCCGTCAGAGATGCTCCGACACGTCTCTCCACATCCCTGCATCCCTCTTCTGGGAGCTTATATTATATTTAGCCTTCCTGTCGCAGGTCTCGCCTGGCTGCTGCTCGGGTCCTGCAACTTCCACGCAGCTCCAACAATCCATAAAGCCACCCCGAGGACCACCGGCCTGTCAATTTGTTTCTTTCCCTTTTCTTCCATCTGAGAATACTGATTTGTTAGCCCTCTCCTCCCTTCATGTTTCACCCTCGCTCCACCATCAAAGGAGCTGATGTGTGTGTGCGTGCGTGTGTGTGTGTGTGTGTGTGTGTGTGCGTGCGTGTGCGTTTGTGTGTGTACGTGTGTGTGTGTGTGCGTGCAAGAGCGAGAGAGAGAGAGAAAGAGCGAGAGAGAGAGAGAGAGAGAGAGAGAGAGAGAGAGAGAGAGAGAGAGAGAGAGAGAGAGAGATATGCCAAAGTGCTCACATTGTAATAGTTGCAAAAGGGCAATTTCTGTGTTTCAGACTGGATTTGTTTTAGGTGTATTGCGGGTGCTGCATTCAAATGTGCTGCATGCCCCGGTCGAAAATGGCCAAGGGTCAATCTGAATTAAACTAACCACTTTAAAATGTCTTAATGTATTTAAAATAATAATAATACAAATATATATAATTATAATCAAAATGTTCCAAATCATTTCCAACCTTTCTTTCAAACATTTTCAAAATGTGTATTAGCCCTATCTATAAGCTCACAATGCATCACATCGCAACACAAATGTATTTATTTTCAAATGTTGGTAATTATTTAAAAAAAAAAAGCTAAAATAGCCGATGTTCAAGCTCACGCTGCGATATGACATGTTAATAGCTTAAATGAATGGGAGCGGCTACTGTGTTTTCACTATTGCCATACAACAAAGTGTATGTAGTAAATGGAACCAAATGGACCCTCACGGGTCCTTTTGGTTCCATTTGAGTTAAGGGGGTCCTTGCATATAAAACATTTGAGAATCACTACTAGTTGGACTCACTATTTTGCCATAGTGACATAGCAAATCAGTGTCATACATATTGTGAAGAAAGCCTAGAGACTGACATTCAGTAATTGGATCAAAATAAGAACATTAAAATATAAAGCGCGTAAAAAAGAAAATCTAAAATTTGCCACGGACAAGACCATGTCACATTTGTCCATGTACGGACATATTGATGACCTCTGAAGTATGGGAATAAGACACAGTCAAAATAGGCTTTAGCAGATCTACAAGCTCATCGCCGTGATATGAGCTTGTAGATCTGCTATTTTTGAAAGTATAAAATAATGGTTACACAGATGCGTTCCTGGTTTTAATGGGTTAAGTACACCCCCCACCCCTTTTCTTAAATGTATTCGATCTATAAGCTTTGCGATGTGACACGTTGTGAGCTTGTAGATCGGCTAGCCAGCCATCTGTCATGTGATGAAAATGTCTGCCCCTCTGTGTTTGTTTATGGTTGAGTAATTGCTCTGAATGTGCACACAGCCATTGACCATTACGTCTAGCACGGAACAGCGAAGCCCGTTTTTCGCTTTCCCCAAATGTCAGCTGTTTATTCGCGTTTTTGTGTTCGCTGGCTCCCGGGTTGCCAAATCATGTGTGCATATCCCCCCACGGGTATGGTCTAGTTTGTTTATGGTTTCACAAACAGAACCTTGGTAACCGCTGAATTTCAACATGTCATTTGCTGTAACTTTGAGACTTTCTTTGCCATAGAAAGATGTTACATTCTTCTCCTCCGTTGCTTTGAACTGGGGAAAGACGGTTAGTTCTCAACTCTCGTCGTATGCTCTGCCACGCCCGCTAGCCTCGTAGGGAACACATGGAAGAAGTCAACGATAATCACGGCCTCTTACGCACAACAGCCCTCAAGTAATACTCGTACATCACATGAATACGACCTAATTAGTGTTTTATTCCCACTAAATAAACTCCCAGAGGAATGGAGGCGGCGGGCACTCCAATCCGTATTTTCTGCTCATTACACGTGCGGGTTCAGTTAACCCATTAAGACCTGGAACTGTGTCATTTTTAGATTTGAGCTAAAAAGCATTATTTTACACTTTGGCTATTCAAAAATAGCAGATCTACAAGCTCATAGCGCGGCACCGAGTGCCGCGCTACGAGCTTGTAGATCTGCTATTTTTGAAAAATCGTGAAAATGTGTGCAAATCTTTGAATATATATTGTTTTAAAGCGAACATTTTTAACTCAAATCTTTGCCTCTGGGGGGTCCCTGGAACAACATATTTTGATGGGGGTCCACGGCCAAATACCTATAATTTTGTTGACATGAAAAAGTTTGAGCACCACTGATATAGAAACATATGTTTTTTCAGAATACTGTTGAGATTTAGGAGACATGTAGAATCGGCTTCAGGTCTCAATGGGTTAAGGTAAAAAAGACGTATTTGATACAGATATAATTACATTTTACTCTCACGTGAAACGTATTATTTCGCCTTAAGTCACCCCGGGTTGTTTACCATTTACACTAGAGATAGCAAAAATAGGTCATAAAGGAAATATTGTGAGGATATAGAAAATAAATCATTTATTCCAGGGACATGATAGCAGCATCTATAATGCATAATGCTGGTGGGGCTGCGTGGCGCTTTGAGTAAACTTTGAGTGAACTCATTATAACTTGCCTCTGGATGAGAACATTGGCTAAATTCTTAAAATTGTAAAATGCAATTATATGAGACCAAGAGGCCCTGCTCTCCATGCACCTGGCCCGGGCAGAGGGGCTCCTGGGTGAGGCATTTAGGAGAGATAAGGCCCTGACTGCTGCCTGGCTGTCTGAGATTGATCTAATATACCGCGGGGAGGCTGCTGTTGATGGAACAGAGATGATTATATGATGGCTCGCGGATTGCCAAATGGCACGAGAACAAGACATGAAAGCCAAGTACAATGGGAGCAGCTTCCTCCGTGCTCCAAATGCGTTGTTATAGCGGTGCTGATCCCCTCCTCTTTTTTTTCAAGGTCTTAACCCATTAAGACCGGGAACGCATCTGTGTGTCATTTTTTTAGATTTCTTTGAGCTATTAAAAAATAGCAGATCTACAAGCTCATAGCGCGGCACCGAGTGCCGCGCTATGAGCTTGTAGGTCTGCTATTTTTTTTAAATCGTGAAAATGCGTGCAAATCTTTGAATATATATATTTTTGAGTGGTGCCAACCACTCCTACATCTGTCCGTATGTCCGTCCGTCCGTATGTCCGTCCGTATGTTTGAGCACGGCTGATTGGTCAAGCTTCACGTGACACGTGACAATATGTTGTCACGTGACAACATATTGTTGCTGAATGCAACACAAGGATGCAACCAGTTACACTTTCAAAGGCACCACTCTCTTCACACTGGGTGTGACTTTTTTTTTAAGTGAACATTTGTAACTCAAATCTTTGCTTCTGGGAGGATTCTACAAACGTCTTCTAAATCCTAACTGTCTTTTTTAAGACACTTATGTTGCTATAATCAGTGGTTGTCAAACTTTTTCCTTAGTCAAGGAACCCCAAAATTAATATGTATTCGGCCGCGGACCCCCATCTCAAAACATGTTGTTCCAGAAGTTGAAACAGAGTTAAACATGTAAAAAATATATATTCAAAGATTTGCACACAATTTCATGATTTTTCAAAAAATAGCAGATCTATAGCGCGGTGCACTCTGTACCACGCTATGAGCTTGTAGATCTGCTATTTTTGAATAGCCCAAAGAAATCTTAAAACGCCACAGACGCGTTCCCGGTCTTAATGGGTTAATCTCTTCATGAATCAACATCATGTTTTAAACGGTTTCATTTTATATCAAGGATTTCTCAAACGGTGTGAAGGTGCAGCCAGCATTGGTGTTAATTCATCAAAACGATGTCAGTTAAAACCATTATACTTTGTTGACCGGCATCCCCCATGGGTGTCCATCCTTGGCCCCCACCTGTTTTCCCTCTATTGCTATTTTCGCCCCCAAAAAATAGCAATAGCAGGTATCCAAGCTCACAATACATCACAACGTGGCGCATTGTGAGCTTGTAGATTGGCTATTTTTTGGCATGCCCAAATTAGCGACACGGTTCACACAGTTAAGGTTATCATTTCTTCATAAATCAGTGGCATTTTTAACAGGTTTCATTCTAAATCAAGGATTTCTCAAACATCGTCAAAAGGTGCAGCCATTATGGTGTTAATTCATGAAGACAATAGCAGTTAATATGCTACAGGAATAAACACTGCTGTTCCTTTTAGATTTTCGTTTCTCAGGATTTAGGCCTATCCCGGCAGGTTCAAACCATGGACAAACTGACAGACAATAGCTCTGAATAGAAGCGTCACAATTCCCAGACCCTATTTCCAAGTAACCGGCAGACCCACTTCCAACATGGACTCGTATACTCGGGAGCATGTCTGATTCCCAGAGAAATATATCCATTACCATGCAAATTGGTTTTGTGCGTCGCGGACTTAAAACATTCACCATACTTCATTTCAGACTCCGTAAATGCAATTAATGGGACCTCGTTTGCAAGAAGAAAGCAAATCGCCCGCAGATAATTGCCACAGTCGGGGATCCTATTAACCCCCCCCCCTCCCCCTGAAATACCCCTCTCCGCCACGTCAGCACCAACACCGGTACTGACAATGGGATGATAAAAAAAAAAAAAACTCTTTTCATCTGCCAAGGAATGGAGCGATACTCGACAACAGAAGCGTGGCAAACTGATTCCCGCCATTATTTCTGAGAGCCGGCACCCCCTCCCCTCCTCAACACGCACGCGCGCACACACACCGTTTAGCAATTTATTTGTGTCCTCACACAGGGAAAACATACAGGGACACAAATATTTTAGGTGCAGTAAAGGTTGCATTCACAAACTCATGGATATATGTCCTCATGATACAACGCGCATGTCATTCAGCACTCCATAGGCACAAGTAGTGGCGCCTTTGCCATATATGGCAGCAGAGACTGCAAAAGACTTTGCCAGCCTTTCCGCCTCGTGTTTGGGCATCCCAAGTTGTCAAAACCCTCCAACAACCAGTCCGTGGGTATGTTCTAGGCTGGATTACCAGAGGAAACAAAGTTCTTGGTCTTGCACTGCTGCTTGGTGTTAAAGCGCTCTCTGTAGTTGTTCTCATGGGCCTGGAAGTCCACCCATTGCTATTCCGACAGCGGGCGGACATACCGCTGGAAGGCCGCCGGGTCTATTGCCTCTCTTCCCGGTAGCTGTTCACAGGAGGGGCCGTCAGGTAGCGTGGGCTGTTGGTAGATTCCACGGGTGAGTAGTGCCTTCTTGTATGCAAGCTACATAGTCCACAGAAGTTGCAAATCCATCCACGGCACCGACTACATTGACGATGGTAGTTACAACGGGGAAGTTTAACGTCATGCCCAGGACAAGACACACGCACATGCACACACACACACACACACACACACACACACACACCCCGCTGTCTCGATTAGCGTTCTCAAATGATCAATGCACGTCCTCAATGCAAGCCGGTGTGACATCACAAGAGGCGATGAAGCTGCTTGTCTCTTTTCAAAGACTCCCGCTCTCCACCAGCTCAGTGGCCTCGGGCTAGAATGTCCACCCTGAGATAGGCTCTATGCACAGCAGCCATTTTGCAGAGAAATTGGGCCTCTTCTTACTTCCTTCACAGGTGTTACCAATGACACTAATGAAGGCTCTGTTCCATTCTTGGTCAAACAGAGTCAGGGTGCTGACTCACTGGAAACACTCTGCTACACCAGTGGGTCTCAAAGTGTGGTCCAGGGACCCTCATGGTTCCTTGAGGGGGTTCCAAATGGCCCCTTAAAAAGGTGTGTAGCTCTGAGAGTGTTCCATTTGTACACACTCAGAGTTATGGGGGTCCTTGAAATTAAAAGGTTTGAGAACCACTGTGCTACATGAAATGGAACAGAGCCTTCATTAGTATCATTGGTAGTACCTGTGAAGGAAGTAAGGAAGAGGCCCAATTTCTTTGCAATATGGCTGCTGTGCATAGAGCCTATTGGGAGGTCGGGGTTAATCCCTGGCCGGGTCATACCAAAGTCCCGGCGAACAGACTGCAGCGTCATGTCCAGGTGAGGGAGTGTATGTACATCAAGCTGCCTCACGCTATACAGAAAAATAAGATAAGCTCCTGGCCTACGGGGGGGCCACGTGGTTCAGCAAGGCTGCTTACTTTATTTTTCACTCCCAGGCTCTGTTCTGGCGTTTCTTGACGTTCCTTCGGAAGGAGAGAGAGCGTACAGTGATGGAGAAGCTTCCCTCCGAGGCATGACCAGCTCGACTGGAGCGTCGTCATGGCGATGACCTTGCATGTCGGTGTGTTTTTTTATGCTAGGAAGAATGATGACCTATACGACCCCAGCACCACACCGCTGGGGGAGTCGTAAGCAGGTTACACGTACTGGAGGTCAGTAGTCAACAGCCTCGGGGCGAACACAGACTTGTTCAGTACGTCTGTGTTTGTATGTGATGGTTGGTGGTACATCCTTAACGTCACTGTTGGCTGGAAACCTTGTTAGTCCAAAACTGTTGCTTTAGAGCAGGGGGTCTTCAACCTTTTCAGCCCAAGGACCCCCCTAACCGAGAGAGGGAGATGAAGCAGGGACCCCCAATATACTGTATATCACATAAAATTGTGTTGCAGATTAAAGCTTTTTATAGATGTTGGATTCATGTGTATTTTCAGACATTTAACGACTTAAACCGTCAATACTTAGTAAACTTTCACTCTGTACTTGGTCTGCTCTTTTTCCCCCTCTTTGCCGAAAATAGCCGATCTACAAGCTCACAAGTGTGTGAGCTTGTAGATCGGCTATTTTCGGCTAAAGTTGTCCTTAGAATAGGGATGCTAGGGTTCAAGTGGGTAACGTAAAAAAATAATGATCCGATCACACAGAGATTTGGCGGACCCCCTGTAGCCAACTCTGAGAACCCCCTAGGGGTCCCGGACCCCTATTGAAGACCCCTGCTTTGGAGGAAATGTGTGTACCTGTATTTAGTAACAAGTTCTTTATCAATACCTTTTCATTGATTAAAAACCTACTGACAGGCCAAACCCTGTCAACCTGCCGTCCTTATTTTGGGCATTGTGTCAGTTTCTTTAGCAAACATAGCAGATCTATTAATCGTGTTTTGAGCTTGCAGCTCAATTTTTTTTGCTACTTTTGCGCAAAACGGGTTCTGACAATGTAATAAAATACAAATGTATGAAAAAAAGAATTAAAAGTTCCTGCCCGTCTGCAACGATTTGTCATCCGACCCATACAGCATTTTGATCAGAGCAGTGGTTTTGCTATAAGCGGGCGCAGACAGAGCACACGGTTTGGTATCTTAAACTGGGAAGCAAGGCCGGAACCTGCCATATGCTTTTGGTCGGCACCCACATGCCGACACGCTGAGATAGTTCAACCCCTCGGCCTATAGGGTGGGATGTAGTCTCTCCAGCCACGACTGTTGCCTCCCACAATGTTCAAATGCGTAATCAAATCAAATTGTGGAATAAGTAGTCTGACTATGAGAGACTAGGTGGGATGTGAAGTTCCTGTCTGTTGTACAGTTCTACAACAGTTGCAGTTCTGCATGGAAGATGATGTTGGAGGAAGCACAGGGAGTTTGGTGATCATTATTATAGGGTATTAGACATCTGGGGTGGGGCCACTGGGGGGGTCAATGCCTCCTGCTTTTGATATCCCCCCTCTGGTCAATCATTTTGATCTCCGGAGGGGATGTTTGGGAAATGTTCACTATAGCCGATATACACATGCCCCTCCTCTGGTTATACAAAAGCTGTTGTACCCGTTGTACCCGTCCTCAGAATACTTTGTGTAGTACTCCTTATTACTTAAAGCAGGGGTCTTCAACGTTTTCAGGCCAAGGACCCCCTAGCTGATAGAGAGATGAAGCAGGAACCCCCTCTATATTGTATAAAATTGTGCTTCAGATTCAACTTTTTTTTGTTTACTTGGTCTGCTAGTTTTTCCCTCAAGCTCACAACGCCTCGCGCTGCGAGGCGTTGTGAGCTTGTAGATCGGCTATTTTTGGTGTTCTCCTCAGGAAAGGGATGCTAGGGTTCAAGTGGTTACGGTAAAAAATAAAACATCACACAAAGATTCGGCGGACCCCCTGTAGTAACTCTGGGGTCCCCAGTTACTGATGACATCATGATGACATCAAGGGTCTCCGTATGGGCAAATACTTGGAGTCGTGATTATCATGACGTCACATATTGATGGCATCAGGGATCTCCATACATGGATACAGACAGACGGATACAGAGATTCTTGATTTTCGGTTCTGGACAGCCACCGGTCCGACCAGATTCCCACTCAGCACAACACACCCTGGTGTCCTCGGCGATACATACGCCTAGTTAGCGGTCAATCAGTTGGTCAATGCTCAAGTTATGCATTGCACAGACAAACACACACACACACACACACACGCACGCACGCACACACACACACAAGCATGCGCATATTCCGTGCATGTATAGATAGAAAGGTGGATACCAATGACATGTCATACCCTACTGTACTTCTTCACATTTGTGATGCAACACAAACAGATGGTCATCCCACTGCCGCACACTTTACAGGAGAGTTAAAAAAAAAGAAAAGATGTGTAACCAGATCTTTGTCAAAACAAACAATTACGTTTAACACAGACTCAATCATCATCTAAAAGTCAGACCTGAAATTGTGTGTAAATGTGAACATTTCAGGTTATATCCGGCACCCCCCTCCCCTCCTCAACACGCACGCACGCCTGACTTTAAAGTCAGGTTATATCCTTCAATATTTCACAGGGATTACTCATCACTTGTTTGTAAACGTCCGTCTTTCACACAGTCGTGCATTGGTGTTATAAGACCATCAATCCCTTGTTTCTCCTGTCATGTAAAGTCCAAATAAAAACAATTTTAAAAAAAAGAATAAAGCCCCCTTACAGTCAGAGCTGCAGACTAACTCTCAATCCACGGCGCACGTCCTCCCCTGTGCTGACCAATGTTGCCTACTTTATAGTCGCCGCTGCTGCTCAGTGCTCAGAGGGACAGGTGACCACTCCACATCAGACACTCGCCACTGTAGTGATTCCCCGCATAGTGTCCCACAGTTCGTGCCACCTGGTGACATATTTCCCCCCACTTTGTCAGTGGTCAACGCACTCTCACTCCCCAAAATGCATATTGTGACTTCTTGGGACAAATGTGACCAAACGTCAAACGTTTGACTAGAAGGGGGTACCCTTCCAGTCATCTGTTGCCGTCTCGGGCACTTCCACCCTCCAGGAATGCGGATCTCAAACCCCTGGCATCTGCTGGCCTGCCGGAAAGAGGTCAGGCCACAGCGATCGGGAAAAGGCAGGGGTCATTGTCGTGGAAACAGCAATGGGCGTGGTGGCAGGCAATAGGAAGGAGGACTGGGGTTCGGGCGGGTGACAGGGAGCAACGCTCAGCGCTTCGTCGCGTCCATTCGAATATTTTTTATGAACAAATAAACAAAACAAATAACCGTTACGATGGTGCACACTGCATGAGTGCTGCCTTGTAGACAAGACTCAGGGACATAAGGAAGTGGAGGGTGGGATGGAGGATCCGAGATTATGAATTCACAAAATATGAGAAATATTCTCTCAGTCATTCACACGCGCACACACACACAATTGGCAGACACAGACCCTCTTCTAGACGATCCACCCCCTAGCAGCCATGCTGTAAAAAAAAAACTAGTCATCTTCATCTCCCACTCACAGTGGTTCTTGTTTACCAACATCGGTTCCGTCTGTTTCTTTGCCCAAAGAATCTCCGGTTTTGCATTAATTCCTGATGGAGATTAACCACTTAAACCCTCTAGTTGTAGAGCACCAGACTTGAGTTACAACATGACTGTTTTCTTCCCCCCCCCCGTCTTCACCAAATCTCTGCCAAAACGAGATTGGCAAAGAGTGAATGTCCTACCCCTGAATAGGCATGCTGGGTTTCAAGTGGTTAACTGGGGTGAAGACGTTTCTACTCTTAGAGACCCCCTTTGCAGGCGTGTCTGCGCTGGTGCAGCTCAGTTGGCAGTAAAGTTTTCTATTCTGTCGTGCTGCTTAGTTCCTGGTGGGCGTCACCATTCGCATTCCTGTGCTCTGCTTTCTCCCCCATGTGATTGAAGGGGAATATTTTAAATGCATTAAGACCTGAGGACGAAAAAAAGAAAAAAGCCTTCTAAATCAATAGTTCTCACACATTCAAGTTTCAAAAATGTTCAACAAATAGCAAAGTCTTTTGATTTCTTTTTGGTTTATTTGTTGTTGTTTTTTTTGTATTTGGGGGTGGGGCTCGCTGGTAGCAAGTTATCTTTCTGTTACTGTTACTGTAGTCATCATGCGCTTCAGTTCCCACCTGATGTTGTGCGGGAGTCCTGTCTGCTCCAGACGGTGCTCGATAACCGCTAGCTTGCATAATGTCTTCAGGCAAGGATCGAAGTCCAGGATGTACATGTCTTCGGGTGCGTGTCCGTAAGCTCCGAAGACATGGATGCGATGTCCCACCATGCAAAAGAACATCCCGTTCTTCCAATTGGGGCTTTTCCCCTTGGGCTCAAAGGTCTTCCAGGAGAAGGTCTCTGGATTGAACTTCTGGATTGTCTTGTTCAAGATGTCGCCGCCGAGTATGTACAGCTCTCCGTTGTAGGCGAAGCCCTTATGACCCCTGCTGCCTTTTGTGAGAAGGTGTTCGGAAGGCTTTTGCAGCCAGCAGTTGTTCTCCGTATCAAACACTCTGATGATGCCCTGGTCTTGCCCCCCGAACACAAACATATTTGTCCCGATGATGGTGGCAGAGTGATATTCCGAAGCGGTCGCTGGAGTGCCTTTGGCTTTGATCAGAGCCCAGACCATCGTGCTGGTGTCCAACTTGTAAATCTCATTAGTGTATCCAGTCTTCTGGGTTTGTCCTCCATAGATATACATGGTCCTCCCCAGGACACAGGCCGAGTGGTTAAACCTCGGCTCCGGAACGGTCCCCGACTCCTCCGGCGTGAACCATCTCTGGCTGTCCACGTTGAACGCAAGGAGCACTTTGCAGTGAGGAAAACCCCCCCAGATGAAGATGCCGTCTACCACCAGCACGGCCGTGTGGTAGTAGCGCCGCTCAATCAGGCGGTCCTGCCCGGTGCCGAGACACTTGGTCCATTGCAGAGACAACGTGTTGAAGATGTACACGTCGGTCTCGGTCCTTTCCTTGACATAGGTGCAGTGCCATCCGAAGGCGTACACCTTGTGGTCCACTGCCACAGCAGCATCGATGGGTTTGCTCGGCCCTCCTTTCAGATTCAACGTCCAGCGGAACATTTCAGAGATGAGCACAACTGTGGACAAAATGGAATGGGTCAAATGGAATGGGTCAAATGGAATGGGTCAAATGGAATAAATACAAAAAACCTGATAAACGCTATGGAGTCATGTGACCCGCGCAACAACTTATATTGGTACAGCGATACAACTGTCACGCAAAGGTTGGCTAATCCACAAAGCCGGTGGATAGTATCAGTATGTTGTATTTGATTGTCACGACTATGACATCAGCCCTCTCTATATTTGGGCAATAAGTTTCAGCCCAATCAGAAACACTTTGACTTCCAGTTTAAAATCAAAGTGTTTAAAGTTCAATACTCTGCTGTCGGGCAAAAAACAGCTATGTCCAAAAGAATACCTTTTCAGGACATGAAAAAAAGAAACGTGTTTTTAGAACAACACAAAACCGCCTCATCAAAGATGGTATGGTGACTTTATATACATTGTCAGATACTTGAATGTGTCCTTATATTATCATCACTTTACCCAAATACAGCTCAAGTGGAGTTAGGTGGTTTTTGACCATTCATGTGGAGACGTGTTTTTTCCCCCGTCTGACTTTGTCATTCTAATCAATGATGGAAAAAAAAAACTATTATTTATTTATTATTTGGAGTTGGGTGGTTCGACCGACAGATTGAGGAGTTTGGAGGTTTAGCCATAAGCGTTTTTTTTAATACTTTTCATTGGTTCCATATTTGTAAAACCCACACACAGATGTAAAGGGTGTTCAAAAGCACTGATGTATTAGAAAATAAAGAAATAATGGAGATAGCTGGTTTCTGCCTAACAGCAACGATCCACAAGTTTCCAGCGGAGAGTGGGCGTCAGTTCCGGTTGTGCCTCCGCAGGATATGTCCCCCCACCAGCCCTGTGCATAGGGCCTGTGCCCCAGTAAATATGTCCCCCACCAGGCCTGTGCATAGGGCCTGTGCCCCAGCCAGTAAATTCCCACGGAAACGTAAATGTGTGAAGACAACAACAGTGAAGACAGTAATATGTCAGCCTACCCTACAGCATAATCTATCACCATGATATATCACCCCAGCCACCATACCTAGTGCACAAAGATCATTACCTCAGCACCTCCTCAAAACCTTCTACCCCTCTGTCTACCCTCAGTACATTGAGGAGTGTGATTGATAGAAGGACAAATGAGTGCTTGAACCTGTTATAGCTCCACGCCGGGACCCTATATCTCCTACCTGACGCATTGTTTCCCCTCTATCAGCCACTATATAATGATGCTGGGGTATTTTCCTGCATTGAAACACCGTCTTCTGTCTGGAATCTGTATTTTCCCTAAGTGTGGTAGGATTTAGGAGACATTTGTAGAATCCCCAGAAGCAAAGATATTCGTTTCAAATGTTTGCTTTAAAAATATATATATAGATTTGCACACATTTTCATGATTACATTTTTTTTTTTTGCAGATTACAAGCTCATAGCGCGGCAAAATGCCGCTATGCCGCGCTGTGAGCTTGTAGATCTGCTATTTTTGAATAGTCAAAGTATAAGATACTGGTTAGAGTGGTTAAAATCTAAAATGACAGATGCTTTCCCGGTCTTAATGGGATATTTTTTGTACATTCAGGGGCTCTGCTTTATTTTGGCAGAGTGCCCAGAGTAGGTGGTCAGAGCCATATGCACCTGTTCCCCATTTGCAAAATGATGGTACAGCGTCTGGGACCAGGTTGGTCCCTCCATTCCCGTCGAGCTGTTTACCTGGGATCAACGCTCACTCCCACGCCTCTGTCTCCATTAGCCAAATGGCTGAGCTGAAATGTCAACCCATTCAATGCGGGAACAGGATTAATTTGGCCATTCAAAAATAGCAGACATACAAGCTCATAGCGCGGCACTCGGTGCTGCGCTATGAGCTCGTATGTCTGCTATTTTTGAAAAACCGTGTGAATTTGTGCAAATCTTAATTCTTTTTAAGCAAACATTGGTAAAACATGTTGTTCCAGGGACCTCCAGAAGCAAAGATTTGAGTCACAAATGTTCGTTTAAAAGGATATATATTCAAAGATTTGCACAAAATGTTGCAGATTTTTCAAAAATAGCAGATCTACAAGCTTGTAGTGCGGCACTCGGTGCCGCACTACAAGCTTGTAGATCTGCTATTTTTGAATAGCCAGAGAACAAACTATGATTATACAGGTAGCTCAAATCTAAAATTACACATGCAGATGCTTTCCTGGATTGAATGGGTTAATCTGTCCCGAAGCCCGGGACAACTTGACTCAGCACATGGACGGCACGAGGCGAATCGAGACATTTATCGCAAGAGACATGATGTGTGTTATATATTGTATATGTGTGAGATACAGACAGTCATGTGTGCTGATGCTGTCTGTCGCCATCAGGGATGTCGGAAACGGATTAGTGACGGACTCACGCACTTACAGTACACAAACTCGCAATTACACAAACTCATACACACGTAGGCACGCTACACATACTGTACAACATTCAGCACGCACGCATGCGTGCACACACACACACACACACACACACACACACACACACACACACACACACACACACACACACACACACACACACACACACACACACACACACACACACACACACACACACACACACACACACACAAATAATAACCAGTGCCCTCTCCTCAAGCTTGCAGGTAGCCTAATCTTTGCAGATGTACAGTAAGTGAACAGTGCAGGATTAGAATGCGCTTTCATCCTAATAGTACTTCCATTAGTAGAGGAAGCTTAATGACTGCAAATCATATCTTCAAACGGAGACGTGACCGACAGGCAGGGGATGTTAGCGTTTCCTTAACACTATACTGGACCTGCAAAGTTACATTACATTACAGTCATTTAGCAGACGCTTTTATCCAAAGCGACTTACAATAAGTGCTTTCAACATAGGTAGGGAACGAAACTACTAATCACCAGAAGTCTGAAGTGCATTTCCTGCAAAAACAAGCAACCAAGAGTATACCTAGCGCTAAGGTAAAAGTGCAATATATCAGCTACCTACTGTCTTAAACAGATGAGACAAAATAGCAAAATCAAATGAGCACGAGCTAAAACAAATAAGTGTATCGACTAAACAAGATCCTATAAAACAATACAACAATAAAACAAGAGTTCGTACAACTAGCCAAGCAGAGAGGAAGGGTAGTGTTTCCTGAAGAGGTGGGTTTTCAGCCTGCGGCGAAAGATGTGCAGTGACTCTGCTGTCCTGACATCAGTGGGAAATTCATTCCACCACTGTGGGGCCAGAACAGAAAAAAGTCATGGCCGTGTCGATCGACCAGATGGACCCTTGAGTGACGAGGCAATCGGTCAAAGTTATAAGGCTACGCTTGCAGTAGGGGAGTAGGCTATTCATGTGTTATACAATCAGCAGTAATATATATCGCCGATGTCACACAGAAAAATCCTGTATCTCCATATTTCATAAATTAATGCTCTATTTCCGGGGTCTTCAACAGGGGGTCCGGGACCCCTAGGGGATCCTCGGAGTTACTACAGGGCGGCCGCCATTGTTTTATGCGATAGGAACTTTTTCTTTTACGTTAACCACTTGAGGTCTAGCATCCATTTTCTGAGGGGAACATTAGCCGAAAATAGCCGATCTACAAGCTCACAAGGCGTTGTGAGCGAAGCGTTTTTCGACAAAGCGGTTTGGTGTAGGGGGAAAAAAGTATTGAGGGTTTAAGTCGTTAACTGTCACAACACAACACAACGTTACACCATGATAGTGCTGTCTGTGAAAATATTTATGAAATCTATGAAAAACTGCAACACAATGTTATACAATATGTATAGTGGGGGTCCCTGCTTCATCTCTCTCTCTCTCTCTCTCAGCTAAGGGGTCCTTGATCTGAAAAACCGACCTATACTTTTACTTCTACTCCACTACATCTCAGAGGCAAATATTGTACTTGTACTCCACTACAATTATTTGAAAACTTTAGTTACTAGTTACTTTGCAGATATAAATTATGATATAATGAAACACACATTAACCACTTTAACCCTATTTTATACTTAAGCTATTTGAAAATAGCCGATCTACAAGCTCACAAGGCGTCGCATCGCGACGCGTTGTGAGCTTGTAGATCTGCTATTTTCAAATACTTAGCACTTTTACTTTTGGTACTTTAAGTACATTTTGATGCCAATACTTTTGTACTTTTACTCAAGTAAATTTTGAATTATGGACTTTTACTTGTAACAGAGTATTTTTATATTGCAGTATTGGTACTTTTACTTAAGTAGAGAATTTTTCCACCACTGACTGTGACTAAATAATAGGTATATTGAATCCAAAGTCACTCAAATCCGCTTTCTTCCCCATTCTGATCGTTCAGAGTTGCTGTAGTGTGTGAGAGAAAACTGAAAATCACATTAATTTTCCTAAGATACAGAGAGGAAATTAAAGTGTGTTACCGGATGAAGAAGTGTAATTATCCCGCTAGTGTCATGAGGGATTTTGAACGTAACATCCTCAGCTTGATGATTTAATTGCATGGAAGATTAAAATAAGTTCATATATGTTCCTACTAGACGCAGGGAGCACATTGCTGTCAAGAGCTTAATATGTTAAATTACAGCAGTGATCCCACGTGAGTCCTTTTCAAGTTGCACACCATTAGGCAGGGGACAGATGAATATATGATACTACAGCATTATAATTACATATGGATGTATGACAGATTAGAGGCTACGGCAATATTTCATATATTTCAATCGGATTGGGTTGAATTTGCCGGGGGGGGGATGGTTGGTGTAACTCGCAGCCACTGATTTTAATATAATTCCTCTGAATGTTTTATCCTCGCTGCAACTCTGACTGAATGCATTTAGTATCTTTTCATGTATCATGTTTATTTAAAGTAATACTGGGTAACTTTAAAACAAAAACTAAAGTTAAATCTTTTATGAGTGGCAAATGTTTCACGAAACCCACTCCATGAATTTCACCCCCGAAAGCCTGTTATAAACAGGGGTGCACATAACTGGTGCGGAGGTGCGCATGCGCATGCGCACCCACAATAAAAAATGCGCACCACATCAGACGACACGAGGCACTTTTGCGTACCAACAGCTGGGACAGGAATTTCCAAGCTTTTATGTTTTAGCAAAATTAAAAAATAAAAGCCTGGAGATCGAGACTTTACTTCCTGAAGCCACTGAAGCCACACTCACACAATCACTTTAAAGCACGCGTCGGCCCCATACACAGCCATTAGGCGGAGGGGTAGAGGAGGACGCATGCTGCACGTGATGGTGTGAGTGTCTCGCATTGCCTCGCAGCAGCGGCTGTTAGAAGCACTTGTCACCGATGATGAACGCACCGTGATGGTGCAAAATATGCCGTGAACGTCCCAATCTGGCGGATGAAAGCAGCGCAGCACAGTGAACCAACCTTGGGGCCTTCACCAAACGGTGTGAGAGAAAAAAAAAGGCGAAAATCGGCGGAATTTGCAAGCAGAGCGTCCTTTTTTTTCCCGCGCAGCTGCACCCCCCCCCCCTGTTGACAAAACTGTCCGGTGGGCACCGTGCTGACTCCACCCCCCCCCCCCGTTGCCAAAACGGGACGGGACCATTCATTTGTTGCGCACCAAGCCACATCTCTAGGTGCTCTTCTGAGTACTAGACCTAAAAAGTTATGTGCACCCCTGGTTATAAACATATTTTCTATTGAAAGTTGACTGGGACGTGTTTCCTGCAAAAATTACGTCATCCGGACGGAAAACAGAAACGGAAATGCACCGGTTTCATATTTGGCCAGGAACTACCACACCGGTTTCCTGTTTGGCCAGGAACTACCACGCTAATAAGAACAAGGAATCTCACGCTGTTTTTAAGAGATTGTAGGATTTGAAGATGGAAAAACCACAGCAAAAGAAAACACAGCTCAGGGTAACTAAAGCTCCACTGGCTAAGAGAAACGATCCGCAGATAATATAAAACAATTAATAGTACGCTTTTTGAAACGCTTCCGCCTTCCGGTGAAAACAAATGGAATTCTGGGTAATGCAGGCATCCACTACAGGCCTGCAATGACGGTAGTGACCAGCAGAGGTTGCTAAAAATCGTTATTTGTGGACCTGCCTTGTATTACTTTAAGGATTTGCACCAACATACATGGTTGAAAGTGTCAGTACTTCTACTTTTGGTACTTTAAGTACATTTTGATACCAATACTTTTGTACTAATTCAGTAAATTCTGAATTCCGGACTTTCACTTGTAACAGAGTATTTCTACATTGCAGTATTGGTACTTTTACTTAAGTAAAACATTTGAGTACTTTTTCCACCACTGCCCTATACCCCACCCTGCTTCCACTGTCTGGGTCCACCTCTCCTTCGGCTCTCTCCTCTGTGTTCGTTGATATTTCAGAGAGCTTTGAAAAGGTCTACTACTCTTATTTCCTCCCTGTCTCTTAATCCACGGCAGCGAGAGGCAGCCAGCAAGAGGAGTCGGGTGGCTTAAATGTGCCGGGCGACAAGCCGAGTTCAAAGCCTTTCCACGGCCAACAAAGGGGGTAAGTAGAGCCGTGTCTAGACGGATCAAAGAGAGACGGCGTGGAGAAAGGTCAGGTTCCTGTCGGCGCGCCCACGCTGCGAGGGCTCTGTGTGACATCGCTACGAGGAACGGAGAGACTCCCCACTAACATTTCTATTACTGTCAACAATGGCTGCCCGCTGGGCCCGGTCTATAAGCGATTATGACATCGGCCTCGCTTTCGTGAAATGGATAAATGTTTTATCTAAAGCACTTCTCAACCCGCCGTCCCTATTCTAACCCCATTGCCAGATAGAAAAACAATGTTATCTCTTTTTTTCTGCAAACCACGCATTTCTGCGTCTCCACGCTTCAAGGCAGGGGAAGTTTGAAGCAGTGCGAAAAACACACCAAAAAACACAAATCTATAAGTGTTGATTTTTCAAAAAATGTCACTTTGTGCCGTGCTGAGAGCTTGTACATCTGCTATTCTTGAATAGCAGATGTACTATATTGCTATATCAGTGGTTCTCAAACTTTGTCATGTCAAGGAGACCCAAAATGATGTACTTATATACCCATACATTATTTGGCTGGCCAGTTGTATGCAGGGCGCATATGCAGGGGCGCCGATTTATGTCCACGCTTCTGGGTGCGCAATGCACGGCCGGTCCGCGTGCGCGCACAGCGGCTATTTATGTGGTTATTTATGCGGCTATTTTCCGGGTTTGTTACCTTTTTGGGGGGGTTTTGTTACTTTAATGCGGTTAATTCAGTTAATCTGCGACCAAAAATGTACTCCATGAAATGAAGATGTCGGTGTTTTTTTTTCTTTTTCTCTGTGTGTGATGAGTTTGTGATAGGTGCTCTTCATTTCCCCTGGGTGCTTTAGCCCCGAGGCACCCGCAGTATCGGCGCCCTTGTGCATATGTATGGGTGCTGATGCCGCGGAGGAGAGAACACGGCCACAGCGCCCACAGCGTCCCCGGCGGGAATCGAACCCAGGACCTTCTAGCTGTGAGGCGACAGCGCGCGCGTGCGTGTGTGTGTGTGTGTGTGTGTGTGTGTGTGTGTGTGTGTGTGTGTGTGTGTGTGTGTGTGTGTGTGTGTGTGTGTGTGTGTGTGTGTGTGTGTGTGTGTGTGTGTGTGTATGTGTGTGTGTGTTTGTGTGAGATAGAGAAGGGGGACAGATATAGAATAATCTGTGATTAGCCTACACCGAGAAAGGATAAACGTAGCTCCTTGCCGGTCGGTCACCCTAGCTGAAACAGCCATAAAAGCAGAGGGTGACGCCCCCCCCCCCCTTTTTTTTTTACGCCATAACCCATTACAGAGACTGACGCGCAGATGAGACGCGATCCGTCGCGTGACTCGCAAGATGACGGCAAAGCCGCCGGATTGACGGGCTGATGCTAGTATTTGCCTTGGAAGTCATTATGTTAAGTTGACAATGCTGGAATGGGGCTGTCAAACCACCGACCCCATTATGAAGCTCAATCCTTCTTATGCATACGTAATTATTTCTCACGCGGAATAATGAGTGCAATGAATGCAATATGAAAGATCTGAATAAAAACGTTCTCTGTCTCTTGCTCTGCTCTCATGTTTTTTTTTCCACAGGACTCCAGAGATGTGCAGGCTTGTGAGAGTCGATTTGTGTGAGTTTTGCAGTGTTTGGTTCAGTTTTAGTCATACTGTAGTCTTTTGAATAAAATTTCATTTAGTTTTAGTCGACTAAATCTACGGTTGATTTAGTCGACTAAAATGATCTACAATGATCATTTGTGATCTACGAGCTGTGATCTACAAGCTCACAACGCATTGTACTTCAGTTGAGTGTTTGTTGGAAACCACTACTTACACTTCGTCACTATTAGCTTAACATTGGTTTGAAGTTAGACTTTCTTTTCTTTTGTCGTTTCTTTTCTAAAATGCAATGCAATTGTCCAGAGCCTTGTATTAGAGAGTTGCGCCAATGAGGGGGCAGAAACAGCGCCGGTCACGTGGTTCATGTAAGCCGGAAATAGTGACAAGGAGCCGTAGACTTCAGTGCATTCCATAAACTTCCTGTTTAGAGCTTTGTCACTATTGGCTAATAGACGGCTATGTAGTAGACCTGTCCCCATGAAGTGAACGCCAGTGTCAGAACTCTCTCTCTCTATGGGTCTGCAATTGGCCACCTCTCATGGTGTTCTCGCCCATCACTTTGAAACTGTACACACGTGCACTCACTCACTCACACGTGTGAGTGAGTGCACGTGCAAAAAGTGAGTGCACGTGCACTCACTTTTTCAAACTTCCTTTGCCTTCATTTCACATCGATCACACAATTTCCACACACACACACACACACACACACACACACACACACACACACACACACACACACACACACACACACACACACACACACACACACACACACACACACACACACACACACACACACACACGAGAGACAGCAAAAGTGTGTACGTGTGAGTCAGACACTTTCGTTGTACCTCTCCCCCTCACGTGCTCATGCACGTGCACAGACACGCCCACGCGGCGAGCAAAAACAACTGTTTATGTCTGGGCTGAGCGAGTAATTAGAGGTAGAGTTGAGCCGCCATATGTCTGGCGGGCTGCCGCTGGTCTGCAGAACACTGTCACTGTTCCCTTCACAATGATCTGCCTGCCACACGCACACAATGGAGAGAGAGAGAGAGAGAGAGAGAGAGAGAGAGAGAGAGAGAGAGAGAGAGAGGAAGAAAGACAAATAGAGAGAGGGAGAGGGAGAGAGAGGGGGTGGACAGAGAGAGCGAGAAAATGGATAAACAAAGGAATTAAGTCTGTAAGTGGGACTTGGCATTGTGTGTTCGGTGTGAAATGAAGGTAAGGGAAGTTTTGAGAAAGTGAGTGCATGTGTGCAAAGTTTCAAGTGCGTGCGAGAGAGAGAGAGAGAGAGAGAGAGAGAGAGAGACGGATGCGATGCATGGGAGAGAAACGGATAGGTCTGGTAAACCAGTGCTTTCCAAAAACTGGGGGTCCCCAAATTATTTTGGGGGGGGTCCCCAGATGATTAGGCTACCTTAACACATTGATTGCCAAGATGTTAAACATAGTTTTCTATACCCTTGCCAGCGTATAATTACCTCAATCCGATGATATTTGAAACGCCGTGGAAGGGACCTCGTGTCCCAAAAACACAAACAAAATAGTCCCCGTGGGTTAGCGGAGGGATCTGTGTATCCATAGGAACGACAACGTTCCAACCGCGATCTGCCATTTTGGGGCTTCGGCCCGCTGAAAACTAGTGGTTTTCAATGCAAAAAAAAAGAAACTGAGTTACAGCTGTTTTTCTCAGCTGTAACAGGTTGAAGCAGGTTGCTTCCTGTTTTTTTGGAACAACGTCACATCCACATTCTACTTCTCTGAATGACGATCGATCATTCCAAAGCTGTGTTAGGTCGCCCATTGTGGAATTTTCCCCAAAAAATGAAAGAACGCATCAATGCGATCTTGGCCATCAATGTGTTAAAGTGCAACATTGTTTTCTAACTCAACAGTAAACAAACTGACATACATAATACGTGTGGGTATCTGCACTTTTCGAAGACCTTTTTAATACCAAATTGGCCAAATTAACAAATATTACGTAAGAAAGAGGCGCTGTGAGCTTGTAGTTCGGCTATTTTCACAATATGTACTCTCAAACACAATATGTTTGAGAGTTTGTGCTAGCAGCATCAATCATCATCTGAAACAATGTCCAAGTGAAGATTAAAATCTCCTGAGATCAGAGTTCTGTCATAGTTAGTGGAACAGATGGATAAAAGTTCTGATATCTCTGTTAGAGATAAGGCTCTGCTGCACTTTGGAGGACGATAAATACTAATCATCATTAGCAACAGAGGAGTGACTCTCCAGTATGGTGGCCTGGTATTCAAAGGATGTAAAGCTGCCAAGGGTCAGAGGCTTGCATTTTAACCCATTGAGACCTGAGGCCGATTCTTACTAATGTCTTCTAAATCCTAACAGTTTTCTGAAAAACGTATGTTTCTATATCAGTGGTTCTCAAACCTTTTCATGTCAAGGACCCCTTAAATGATATGTATTTGGCCGCGGACCCCCACCTCAAAATATTTTGTTCCAGGGACCCCCAAGAAGCAAAGATTTGAGTTAAAAATGTTCGCTTCAAAAGAATATAAATATATACATTTGCACACATTTTTTTCGATTTTTCAAAAATAGCAGATCTACAAGCTCATAGCGCGGCACTCGGTGCCGCGCTATGAGCTTGTATATCTGCTATTTTTGAATAGCCAATGTGTAAAATAATGCTTTTTAGCTCAAATCAAAAAATTACACAGATGCTTTTCCCGGTCTTGTCTGAAAAATATATTCGCCGGACCACCTCCTCTCTTACCATCGCGTATTGAATGAATAAAACTGTCAATGAAAAAATGACACAGATGTGTTCCCGGATTGAATGGTTAAGCGTCTGGTATTTTTTTAGCGGCGCTGGCGCCGCTCTATACATAGTATAGAGCGGTCCTGCTCTATACCTGGCTTTTCCGTCAACGTTCTGATTGGTCAGGTCTGTCAACGTTCTGATTGGTCAGGCCCGCCAAGGTTCTGATTGGTCAGGTCCGTCAACGTTCTGATTGGTCAGGCCTGTCGAGGTTCTGATTGGTCAGGTCCGTCAACGTTCTGATTGGTCAGGCCCGTCGAGGTTCTGATTGGTCAGGTTTTCAGTTCCTTTAAATTTCTCCAGGTGTACATCATCATGGGTATGAATTCAAAATTAATATTAGGATTAATCATGATTCCTTCAGATGGTACAACATTACTATTCCTTTGTAAGATAATTTCGTAATCCCTGTTTACCGTGAGGTACTTATGGTTAGCTACTTGTAGTTTTGCATTCGAAATACAATAAAAATTGTTCAATCCTTATGTTCGTCCTCTGTATTCTTATTAACTGGGGTATAAACTAATATTGATATTATATATTAGATATTAATATTGAAACACATATCTATGACAAAATGTATCAAAGGCGCCGCTACCTTCACACAGGTGTGATTTTTTTTTATAATGCATGGGTGGGATGGCCGACTTGGAGGGTGGGTCAACGTTGTTCCTTTGATGTTACTGGTTATTCCAATAAAGATAGCTATTTCCTTCTGGCCAAATGGGCCGTTGGACCGTCACCAGCAGAGCATGAACACAAGCAGTCAGCCTGCGTAGTCCACTCTGTGTAACAAACCATAGTGTGATTTCCACGGCTTCGCTCACAAGCTGCACAGATATAGTAACTTCATATCAATGGCTAAAGATTGGACAAGGAGACCGTACCGTTATTATGCTATGTCTTGTTTAACCCATTAAGACCGGGAACGCATCTGTGTGTCATTTTTAGATGTCTTTATGCTATTCAAAAATAGCAGATCTACAAGCTCGTAGCGCGTTGTAGATCTGCTATTTTTGCAACGATCGTGAAAATGTGTGCAAATCTTTCAATACAGTATATATATACTTTTAAAGCGAACATTTGTTACTCAAATCTTTGCTTCTGGGGGGTCCTTGGAACACAATATTTTGAGATGGGGGTCGGCGGCCAAATACGTATAATTTTGGGGGTCCTTGACGTGAGAATGTTTGAGAACCACTGATGTAGAAACATACGTTTTTTTTTTTTAACTGTTAGGATTTAGAAGACATTTGTAGAATCCCCAGAAGCAAAGATTTCAGTTACAAATGTTGGCTTAAAAAATATATATATTCAAAGATTTGCAAAACATTTCACGATTTTTCAAAAAAAAATAGCAGATCCACACGCTCATAGCGCGGCGCTATGAGCGTGTGGATCTGCTATTTTTGAATAGCTAAAGTTTCCCGGTCTTAATGGGTTAATCCTCCAAGATGCCCTGAAATTCTCTCCTTCTCTCCCCTCTTCCTCCAATCTTTTTTTCTCTCCCTCTGACTTTCTCATCCATTCATCTCAAACCCTATACGTTACACTTGAGTCCCCTCTTTCTTTTCTTCCTGGTCTCGCTTGATTCCTTCTTCACTCACTCATTCCATTGCCCCCCCCCCCCCATATCTTCTCTTCATCCCCCTTTTTTTCTCCCACTGATCACGCCGTGCGCCGGCTCCAGCTGTCAGCCTGTCAGTAATTCCGTGCAGCAGACCAGATAAACACTCCCCCCCCCCCCCCCCCCCCCCGCAGACAACCTCTCAAAATCTATTTTCAGTCATTTTTAAAGTCCCACCCCCCCAGACGTCGGATTGATCTGAGCGACTAATTACACGCAAATTACAGGCTGTCAATAAAAGACGCTTAGATAATTAGATTAAACCCACCTACTGGGCTGTGGGCCCCCCCCCGCTCGTCCTTTATTTGATCCACTGTCAAGTGTGAGCAAGCGCTCGCCGCGTGACGTTAAGGTTTTCTGGGGGGGGTGGGGGGGGGGGGGGGGGGCAGACGGGGCGGATTTCGATACCCGACTCTGAAAAGTCGGGTATCGACGGTGCTTAGCCGAAAATAATTCAACTCCATAATAGTGGTTAAAAACTGTTAACCCATGAAGACCTGAGGCAAATTCTACAAATGCCTTCTAAATCAGTAGCTACTTCTCAAACTTTTTCGTGCGAAGGACCCTCAAATTGATATATGTATTTGGCCGTGGACCCCCCCATCTGAAAATGTTATGTGCCAGGCAGCCAGGGACCCCAGAAGAGAAGATTTGTGTAAAAAAAAAAACACACCTTCAAGATGTTTCAAAAATAATTAGCTAACGACTATTTTGCTATCTGCTATTTTTTTTTTTAGAACCACTGTTCTAAATCCACTGTTCTCTTAGAACCACTGTTCTAAGTTGCTACATCTAAAATGACACAGATGCAATCCCAGTTTTAACGGGTTAGCACACAAACGCTCTGGAATAAACCCACTGGGGGTTCACACTGTCATATTAGCACACCACTGCTCCCCATAAACACACACAATGTTCATGACATGTTGTAGCTTTCACTATGATAAGATCAGCAGCACCACTATCACTGTGTTACACTGTCTACACTTAATCATTGAGACATACATAAACTACTGTTTCATTTGACTGACATTACACTGAGGAAGATAAACACGCACGCACGCACACACACACACACACACACACACACACACACAGACACAGACACACACACACACACACACACACACACACACACACACACACACACACACACACACACACACACACACACACACACACACACACACACACACACCCTCTGTATTATACTTGGTTGGAAAACCGATCCAATGGTTGGAAAACCGATCCAGGGTCAGAGATGTTGGATAATACTTCTTATTTCCCAATCAACATTGATTGATTAATTGATTGGTCGATGAGAGAACCTGCAATAACGGAAAGGGGGGTGACTAATTAACTGAGGAGGGATGCAGTGCTTTTCATTACAACTTGATTGATTGATTGATTGATTGATTGATTGATTGATTGATTGATTGAAAACCATTTGGAGGAGGGACAGACTTGGCCTACTTCTTAAATTGATAAGGTGTATTTTTCAAGGATACCCCTATACGGTTCCCTCTTTATATTTGATTTGATATTGATTTAACACCAACCAATAAAGGGGAACTTTTTCAACCCTGAGGGCATGGGGTCAGGTGTAGTATTATGTGGGAGGACTTTGCAGAAATGCACCCACTTTCTGTACACCCACCCTGCTGTACCGTATGTACTGTGCTGTGGCATGTCATGTTGTTAGAATGAGTTGATCATTGTTACGGTGTGGTGCAGAGGGGGAGTATAGGGATCTAGAACGGGGTTTTCTGTGTCTCCGTCTGTCACACAGCTCAGCCCATGCTGCTACATGCATACAGCCAACCACACAGCTCAACTCACGCTGCTACACCAGTCACAACTCACTCAGTGCACACCGATACATGCATATATACATACATATAGCAAAAATAGCCGATCTACAAGCTCAAAACGCGCCGCAGCGCGACGCGTTTTGAGCTTGTAGACCTGCTTTTTTTGTGCTATTTTTGAATTGGTATCCTGATTTTTTTTTGCTATTTTTTTTTATTGGAATCCTGAAAAGTAACATTTCTATTTAATTTCAAATGCATTTAGTTATACTTATGTTAACTGTATGAATTTAAATACAAATACATTGGACATAAAAAAGACAATAGAATTGTAATAGTCATTAAGCTACTAATATAGACTGAAGTAATTAAAGCGGGTCATGTTTATGAAGTTTGCATGTTTTGAATCATAACAGCTGAGATCAATAATCTATCAGTATTCTGATATTAACCTGTGGGCCGCATTAAGTGAAGGTGGGGGCCGCATGTGTCCCCCGGGCCGCCAGTTGCCCATGTATGATATACAGTGAACCACAGGGCCAAGCTACAGTACGTAGACATGATCAACATTAGCACACCAAGTTCTCCGTAACACGTTAGCACGTGCTTGGTGATGTAGAGCCATTGTTAAAGTAAGTATAATATCCCTATCACTGTGGTGCATTGTAATAGGATGAAGGAAAGCAATTCTCCCACTACAGTAAGACAGAAGAAATGAAGACATCTTTACTTTTTAAGATGCCGCCTATTCTATGTAGGTGGATGCATGCCAGATAGACGGATAACCGATGAATACGTTTATTGACCACTTAAACCCTACACTCCGTTAATTCAGGGTCCTCCAGGGGTCAACACTTACCCAGTATCCCTCTACACCAAATATCTTTGATGAAAATAACCCATCTAAAAGCTCACAACCTTATGAGCTTCTAGATCTGCAGATCTACAAATCTACGACACATCACGTTGCGACACATTGTGAGCTTGTAGATCTGCTATTTTTTTGAGCGTTCAGCTATTTTGACATGGCCTAGAAAAGGGACACTAGGGTTCTTGAGCTTAACCACTTAAACCTCCCCATTCAAAAAATAGCAGATCTACAAGCTCACGACACGTTGCGACACATTGTGAGCATGCAGATCGGCTATTTTTGGGCGAAAGAGATTTTGGTGCAGAGGGACAAAAGCGGTACAAGTACTGTACTGCACAGAACTAAACCCAGGTCCATTTCACTAAGTCTAGATGGTTCTTGAGCTTTAACTGTCTGAAATACTTTTCAGTCTCACAGTGAAGCCACAGCGTTATTAGACTCTGTGACTTGTTTTGACTTGATTGATGGTAATACGCTGCTCTGCCACTTCCTCCTCTCTCTGTTTATGAGCTGCTCTGTGCCTGTGACTGAGGGGGCGTTAAGCTACAGACTGGCATCCACTGTGAGAGTGAAAGTGACGTGTGTGTGTGTGTGTGTGTGTGTGTGTGTGTGTGTGTGTGTGTGTGTGTGTGTGTGCGTGCGTGTGCTTGCGTGTGTGTGTGTGTGTGTGTGTGTGTGTGTGTGTGTGTGTGTGTGTGTGTGTGTGCTTGCGTGTGTGTGTGTGTGTGTGTGTGTGTGTGTGTGCTTGCGTGTGTGTGTGTGCGTGTGTGTGTGTGTGTGTGTCTCTGTGTGTGTGTGTGTGTGTGTGTGTGTCTCTGTGTGTGTGTGTGTGTCTGTGCGTGCGTGCGTACGTGCGTGTCTGTGCGTCTGTGTGTGTGTGTCAGTGTGTGTGTGCGTCTGTCTGTCTGTCTGTCTGTCTGTCTGTCTGTCTGTCTGTCTGTCTGTCTGTCTGTCTGTCTGTCTGTCTGCGTGCGTGCGTGCGTGCGTGCGTGCGTGCGTGCGTGCGTGCGTGCGTGCGTGCGTGCGTGCGTGCGTGCGTGCGTGTGGGGGATTCAGTGATGAGTGACTCAGGTGTCCATCTGTCTCTGTCTCCCTATATGTCCGTCCTCTGTTCCTGTGTCGGCCCACATTCTCTCCGTCTGTCCAGTCTCGACTTAACTCCCACCTCCCTTCTCCGCCTCTCGTCCCGTGTCACCTCGCTGCTCCCAGATCATCTTTTGAAGTCAACAACAAGTAAAAAAAATTAAAAAAAATATTGTGTGTTTGATCATAATTTGTAATTTGGGGACAAAAACCTGACATGTGTGTAAACCACATCCCAAAAGAATATATGGTTCTTCCCTCTTTTTCTTTTTTTGTCATCCAATGGTTAAAAATACTCCCCAAACTTAAAGTGACAGGCTGGCACCGCTGCCATCGCGCCCGTTTCCCATCCAAAATAATAAGGCAGCGAGCGTGTGCCGCTGTCCCCCCCCCACCCCCCCACCCCCCCACCCCCGAACCACTGTAAGCTGTGGGAACCCAGCAGTGACAGGAGCGAGGTCTGCATTACAGCTCTGCCACTCTCCCCAGATGCTACTCAGCGGCAGATCAAGCTCCTAATGAAAGACCCCGCAGTTATATCTTCCCAGTCCCCACCGCACACAGCCAGGACCCCCCATCCACACACACACACACACACACACACACACACACACACACACACACACACACACACACACACACACGCATGACTTGCTCCCCCCTCCCCCGCCCCCGTCACCCTTCACTTAGCATCCTCTGTCGGGTTCTCACCCCCTGGTGCCCTGCGATTAGCGACACAGATCATTGCCTTGAACGTCGTTGCCAGCCCTCACACACACACACACACACACACACACACACACACACACACACACACACACACACACACACACACACACACACACACACACACACACACACACACACACACACACACACACACACACACACACACACACACACTCCTCAATCCCCCCCTGAAGCCTAATTTATGCACGATGGTGGCTGCGTAGCGCACGAGAAACGGCATCGAGAATAGCAGACTTACGAGCTCGCAACCCGTCGCGGACGCGACAGGTTGCGAGCTCGTAGGTCGGCTATTCTCGACAAAGTACGAATCGTTCTTATAAGCCCCCTCCTCCTCCGTGACTCCGTGTGGGGTGAATCAGCTCCGCCGCGCGCGGTTCCAGTTGAGTGAGTGACTAGTTAAATTATACAACCTTAAAGGACGACTTCACCGATTTTCAACCTATCTTCATATAATTGGTCCTCACTAATACTCATGATAAAATGTTACCTTTTTTTTCTAGTTGGTCTGTGTCTCATAGGAGGGCTGTGGACAGTCCAGAAACCCGTCTACCAGTGACATCATCGTTAGGCATGTTTTTTTTTCCAACAAGATTTCACATTTTTTATTTAGATTTTTATTAACACGAGAACAATGGCTTCTTTTATTGCATTGCAACTTTCTGTACTCTCTGAACTGTCCACAGCCCTCCTCTGAGACACAGACCGAGTAGAAAAAAATTGTACCATTTTATCATGAGTATTAGTGAGGACCAATTATATGAAGATAGGTTGAAAATCGGTGAAGTCGTCCTTTAATGGCAACTGCTTGGCAGTGGCTTGCAGACGTGCAGATGACACGTGCGTATCACCGTACTGCCCTGGAGAAACCGTACTGCCCAAGTAAAAATGTTACTTGGTAACATTTACTTCTTACAAAAAACGTGGTCGAATTGATTCAATGTAGTTATTATTTAGTCAAAAGCTCTCGTTAACACTTTTAATTGGTTTAATATTTATAAAACCCACAGACTAGGCCAGTGGTTCTCAACCTTTTCAGACAGAGATCCCCCAAAATAATCATATTTGAACTGGAGACCCCCAACCCTAATATGCACTTGGAATGTAGGAGTTGATGCATTTAGTTTGACTCCGTTCCACAGTTCATTATTGTGAAAATAGCCGATCTACAAGCTCACAACAACGTCTTGATGGGTTATTTTTGCCTCTTTCTTATATTTTTTGACAATTTGGCCAACAATTGACCAGTTTTTTAGTATAGTTTGTTGATTACTTTTGATGCAGTAATAGTCTTTTTCTTTCTTTTCTTTTTACTTTTTAGGCATTAAAAAGGTTACTTAAATTCTTACTTCACTGTCATCTGGGAACCCCCCCAAAATCATATGGGGACGCCCCTGGGGGTCCCGACCCACAGGTTGAGAACCACTGGACTAGGCGATTCGTTGTGAGCTTGTAGATCGGATATGTTTTGCTAATGTTGCTTGACACTGTCAAACAAAAGTATAAAATAGTGCCTTCATTTGTAAAAATAAATAAATAAAAAATAAATTAAATACAAGGTTGCTGCTCGATAGCGACGACATAACGCACGCACATGTATGTGTAAATGCTCATGCAAGCACTCTGCATGACACCCGGCCCTCCCTACATGGAGACAGGCCGTAGATCTATGGAACATAATCGTCTCTGTCGGGTGGAAACCTCATGTGTCCAACTGTACTTTTCTGGATTCAAATCCAAAAGTAGCAAAAGTAGCAGATCTACAAGCTCAAAACGCTGCGCAAATCTTTTGATGCTTTGGATCAAGTACGGCCTTAATTTACGGAAACACGAAAAACGTTAGAATATGGAGATATGATTTTTTTTCACAGCAGATCTACAAGCTCACAAAGTGTCACAACGCAACGCAAAGCTTGTGGATCGTCTATTTTTGACAGAGTGATTTTGCCCATATGGTTGAGCGGGGAAAGCTTTCGTTGCGTCGCCTTGTGAGCGACTATTTTCAGTCAAAGCTTTCTCCACAATACGGAAGCCACAGGGTTTAAGTGGTTACGAGGTTATATAGAAATAAACGGAAGTGCACGCCCCTTTTTTTTAAGGCTGTCTATAGCATTGGTTCTCAAAGTGGGGTCCGGGGACCCGCAGGGGTCCTTGGGGGGGGGGGTTCCAGGG
>NC_139960.1:2007897-2115397 GCF_963454915.1 Gymnoscopelus microlampas
CACATGACACGTGTACATAGTAACATACTACAGTCAACAGGAGACACTGCACCGCATGACACGTGTACATAGTAACATACTAGAGTCAACAGGAGACACTGCACCGCATGACACGTGTACATAGTAACATACTAGAGTCAACAGAGACACTGCACCGCATGACACGTGTACATAGTAACATACTACAGTCAACAGAGACACTGCACCGCATGACACGTGTACATAGTAACATACTACAGTCAACAGGAGACACTGCACCGCATGACACGTGTACATAGTAACATACTAGAGTCAACAGGAGACACTGCACCGCATGACACGTGTACATAGTAACATACTAGAGTCAACAGAGACACTGCACCGCATGACACGTGTACATAGTAACATACTACAGTCAACAGAGACACTGCACCGCATGACACGTGTACATAGTAACATACTACAGTCAACAGGAGACACTGCTCTGCATGACACGTGTACATAGTAACATACTAGAGTCAACAGGAGACACTGCACCGCATGACACGTGTACATAGTAACATACTAGAGTCAACAGGAGACACTGCACCGCATGACACGTGTACATAGTAACATACTACAGTCAACAGAGACACTGCACCGCATGACACGTGTACATAGTAACATACTACAGTCAACAGAGACACTGCACCACATGACACATGTACATAGTAACATACTACAGTCAACAGGAGACACTGCACCACATGACACATGTACATAGTAACATACTACAGTCAACAGGAGACACTGCACCACATGACACATGTACATAGTAGCATACTACAGTCAACAGGAGACACTGCACCACATGACACGTGTACATAGTAACATACTACAGTCAACAGGAGACACTGCACCACATGACACGTGTACATAGTAACATACTAGAGTCAACAGGAGACACTGCACCGCATGACACATGTACATAGTAACATACTACAGTCAACAGGAGACACTGCACCACATGACACATGTACATAGTAACATACTACAGTCAACAGGAGACACTGCACCGCATGACACATGTACATAGTAACATACTACAGTCAACAGGAGACACTGCACCACATGACACGTGTACATAGTAACATACTACAGTCAACAGGAGACACTGCACCACATGACACGTGTACATAGTAACATACTACAGTCAACAGGAGACACTGCACCACATGACACATGTACATAGTAACATACTACAGTCAACAGGAGACACTGCACCACATGACACATGTACATAGTAACATACTACAGTCAACAGGAGACACTGCACCACATGACACGTGTACATAGTAACATACTACAGTCAACAGGAGACACTGCACCGCATGACACATGTACATAGTAACATACTACAGTCAACAGGAGACACTGCACTGCATGACACATGTACATAGTAACATACTACAGTCAACAGGAGACACTGCACCGCATGACACATGTACATAGTAACATACTAGAGTCAACAGGAGACACTGCACTGACTGGTTGATTGATTGAATAATTTTCAACAGGGGGTCCGGGACACCTCAGAGCTACTATAGGGGGTCCGCCAAATCGTTGTGAGCTTGTAGATCGGCTATTTTTGCCAAAGAGGCTATAGGTGTAGAGGGAAAAAAAGAGCAGACTAAGTAAACTTTAATCTGAAACACAATTTTATACAATATAGAGTAGGGGGTCCCTACTTCATCTCTTTCTTAGCTAGGGGGTCCTTGGCGTGAAAACGTTGAAGACCCCTGCTTTTGAATATTATTAACTAACAGTTTGCAAAAGGTACAGTTATACAATATTGCTAAAAGGATAACACAAAAAGCCCTGAGGGCTTTGTTTCCATTGCGGTCCTGCGTATTCAATTCATCAATTAAGGCATAAAACGACTTGTAGTCTTTGCAGGCTTCTTGTAGGCAGTTAGATATTTCTTAGCGGACATAGCTGATCTACAAGCTCACAACGCATCACTTCTAAGCTTTTGGAAGTGATGAGCAGACACAATTTATGTGTGTTGGTATATGGAGTATTGTTTGTGTTGTTTTAAAACAACACAATAATAAAGTGTAATCCGAAACAAAATTGCACCTTGAAATGAAGAAACAGTATTTTTCTATATGGACCCGATGTCCTCACAAATTTAGATTACAACGACACACATACCATCTCCTTGCGCATTCACGCCACGCACGCACAGATCGATCCGTAACCCAGGGATTCAATAGTAACCATATTAATCCACCCTTGGGCCTAGCCACTGTGTCTGCCACACACACACTATGTCAGTCTGAGAGAGAGAGAGAGAGAGAGAGAGAGAGAGAGAGAGAGAGAATGTGAAAGTGAAAGAAGGAGCACAGATCTCTGCCAGGCTGGGTTGCCTACCCAAGGCTATAGCTGCAGGGACGTGCACAGATAGACTCTAGGTGGTGCTAGAGCACCTGCCCTTTGCCCTCTTGACCAGAAGTGCCCTTTTGAAAATAATAAAAAAAAGTTTTGTTTTTTTCAGTTTACAACAGGGGCTTCAACAGGGGGTCCGGGACCCCTAGGGAGTCCTCAGAGTTACTACAGGGGGTCCGCCAAATATTGGTGTGATATGATTTTTCTTTTTACCACTCGAAACCTAGCATCCCTTTTCTGAGGAGAACTTTAGCCAAAAATAGCCGACCTACAAGCCCACAACGCCTCGCGCTGCGAGGCGTTGTGGGCTTGTAGGTCGGCTATTTTTGGCAAAGAGGTATAGGTGTAGAGGGAGAAAAGAGCAGACCAAGTAAACAAAAAAAAAGTATAATTTATTTGAGCACCTGCCCCTCAAAATGTCTGTGCACGCCACTGGCTAGCTGTGTCATGTTGTGCAGCCATCAGGACATGAGGAAGCCTGCGTTTGAAGAAATGATATAGGCCAAAACGTTAAGGGGCCTGTTATAGCACCACCATGAGGCAGAGTTGCGAGGAAACCTATAGAAGGACAAATGTTTTTTCATAAAATTAATGCCTTATTTTATACTTTGTCATATATATACCTGTGCCATGCAAAAGTAGCAAAAATAGCCGATCTAGCCTGGTTTCAGACCATAGACCCCGCCCACTGTCTGAGTGGACTGCCACTTGGTCTGGTGTTGTAAATGTGAACAAAATGTATTGTCCAATGAGAGTCGGAGGTGGAGGTGGGGGTGGGCAGCCTGCCTTTGGCACTTCAGTGGAACATCAGTCCATACTTCAATTTACAGGGAAAGATCAGGAAAAGAGAAGTGTGAAGAGGTCCGATGTCATGTCTGTATATGGAGATGCCCCCTTTTGTGCCCATACATGGAGCTGACTGATTTGTTTGCGCCTGATGCCATGACGACACATTGAGGTTAGACAACACCACTCCATATTTGGGTGTAGCGGAATTGGGAACACCTTATATGGTTATGGCTGAGTCAGAGTGACATCAGAAGGTCCGCCCCCCGCGCCCTCCCATTAGTCAATTTTAATATCGGACACAATTCAGTTATTTAATGCATATATTCCCCAGCTATGATTTTTTCTTTTGCCACCCATTATTTCATCTGAAATGAGGTCTCTGGTCTCCCGCTGAAAGTGGGTCTGACACTGCTAGGGATGGGACGATAATCGTTATTATCGTTTATCGTGATAAAAGAACACTCACAAAAATCGTATCGCAGAGATTTTAACTTATCGTGAAATCGTCCTCCGCCATAGACTAGGAATTAGCTTTAGTTGAGCTGAAAATTCAGTACCACCCTCTATACATGATAAAACAGACCCGTACAGAACGCATTTGGTACTCTCTTATTTAACTCTACACACATTGATTCGCCAAAAATAGCAGATCTACAAGCTCACAACACGTTGCAGCGCTACCCGCGTTGTGAGCTTGTAGATCAGCAATCTTTTGGTGAAAGTTCCCCCAGAATAGGGATGCTGGGGGTTCAAGTGGTTAGCAAAAGTGGCATTTTAAGTTTTAAGCCTATTTTGATTAACGTGATAATCGTTAATCGCAATTTGTTTTTGCCACAATAATCGTGACATGTCATTTTTATATATTGTCCCATTCCTAGAAGCGGGCGCGCGCCGCACTCGAGTCTCACCCCGCCAACCGCTCTGCGCGCACCACGACGCAACGCGCAGAGGGGATTGTCTGTCTTTTTTCAACCTGATGGGTTGTGTTTGTATTCAAATGAAGCGCATTGGGACTTAGTTTTTAATCAATAGCGTGGACGACACTTAATCAGGTCCCGTTTTGATGGATTCACGGGGGGCTCACTCATCAAGTCAATCATGCATTAATCACGGTTGCTCGCCACAGATTTTCGGACGTCTATTTCGTCGCATAAACACGGGGGTCTCCGCCAAAGGACGACGTGCCAATTCAGAGCTCATAAATCATCGATCGCAACGTTAGAATGTATAATGAACAAATTGTTCGCAGGGAGGCATTACAATGTAAATTAAGGCCCACTTAAGCGGCAAGTGCAGAGCCTTTTTATGTGATTGATATGTAAATATTGATTATCATATTCCCCGTGCCCCGTGGCGTGTGGCTGTGCGGGCTGTGATTTGCATCACGTCCGAGGCCTTGTTAGCGCCGAGGTCACAACAGGTGAATGGCTCTCAGTATTCCAGCAGAAAACCTCTGACAGCGGCCATCAATAAAACATTCATCAGGCCCATGAGCGCTCAACGTGGCAGGTGAATCAGGGTTAACCCATTAAGACCGGGAACGCAGCACGTGTGCAGGGACGCATTAAGACCCCTCAGGGCCGTGGAACACCACAAAATCAAAGGCCCCCCAGTCGCGTAATTTCACGCACATGCACACGCGAGTAGCGCGTGTGCATGCGCAAAATGCAAAATGCGCGAAAACATTTTCGGGTCTAATTCGGGTCTAATTTGGTCTAATTCGGTTCTCTTTGACCAATATAAATCAACATTTTTTCTTTAAATACACAAAAATTAAACACACAATTCTCACAGGGCCCTGCAGGCTGCGGGCCGTGGAACACCAGTTCCACTAAGTTCCGCGGTTAGTGCGGCCCTGCACGTGTGTCATTTTTTGGATTACTATGGCTGTTCAAAAATAGCAGATCTACAAGCTCATAACGCGGCACCGAGTGCCGCGCTATGAGCTTGTAGATCTGCTATTGTTCTTTAAATCGTGAAAATGTGTGCAACATTTTTAACTCAAATATTTTCTTCTAGGGGTCCATGGAATTAATTAAAAATGTTCACTTTAAAAATATATATATTCAAATATTTGCACAAATATTCACGATTTCTCAAAAATAGCAGATCTACAAGCTCATAGCGCGGCACTCGGTGCCGCGCTATGAGCTTGTATATCTGCTATTTTTGAATAGCCCAAAGAAATCTAAAATGACACACAGATGGGGCCCCGGATTGAATGGGTTAAGAAATATAAATGATGAGAACTGTAGTGGAGGATGGATGGTGTGTAGCTACTGTAGCGGACGGAGGCTTGTATGCGAGGGTATAAGTGTCGAGGGGAATTAATAAGGAATTCTTAGGAAAGCGTGGATTGTTTTATGCATATGATGTTGTTACATCTTACAGATTAGTTTGGATAACGAGACTAACTCACGCTAAATAATGTCGGCCTCTGAGATGTAATGGAGTAGAAGTATACAGTAAGCATTGAAAAATATAAATACTCAAGTAAAGTAAAAGTATCTGAAAACTGTATATAAGTACAATACTTCAGTACATTTACTGAGTTACTTACTCCACCACTATTCTTTACATAAACTTGTTTAAACTGTAATGAACTCAGTCAGACTGGTTTGCCATGCTTGAAGAAGAAGTGACTGAAACGTTGCATCCTTTGAATGTTCTCTGGTGTACTGTGCAAGTCAGATAGTGTGTGTGGGTGTCTTGTATTGTATTTTTGTTTATCATAATTTTACTGCCAAAAATAAGAACGATTAAAAACATTGTGTTGATGTGCAGTGTTCTAGTGTATACATTGCCACATACTTGTGAGTCTGTGTCTGTTCTACATCAAATTGAAATTCTAAGCGTGTTTCATTGACACTTGCGTTTATTTTCCACAATATACTGTGTGTATACCTCTATCTCTGAGGACATTGGCAAAGATGTCGGCTCAAAATATTGGTTTCAAGGAACAGAGAAAATGTTATGGGAAATGTTTGACTGCGAGGAAAATATGTTTGTTGTCATTTCCAAATGTGCCATATTCCATATAGTTCCATATAGTTCCATATAGTTCCACATAGTTCCATATAGTTCCATATAGTTCCATATAGTTTCGGGAAATTGTTGAAAAACATCATATTTTAGATGTATGTAATTCATTGCCATGCATGATGCAGTGTTAATTTTGACAGCAAATTCAGATGTAGTTTCAGTCAGAGTCTTTTGAATAACATTTAATTTGGTTTTAATCATATTTTAGTCATCTGGAAATGTTTTACTTTTAGCCTACCTTTTGTTGACTAGATATCATAAGATTTTAGTCTAAGTCTACAGTTGTTTTGGTCAACAAAACATATGTTGGCAGGCCGCCATGCCATTTATACTCAAGCTGCATGCCGAAAATAGCAGATCTACAAGCTTTTAGCTTGGCTATTTTCGGAGCGCGACACCCGCGCGCAACCAAGCATATTAGTTACTTAGTCCTACTCGATCTCTTCTCCACTCGTCCCTACCCAACATTTTAGTCTAGTTTTTATTTGCTGAACGAATTGTCAAATAGATTTAGTCATAGTCTCACTCGTCATAGCTTAGTGAAAAAAGGTACTAGGCGACGAACATTTTTCGTTATAGTCTTAGTGGACAAAATGAACACAAGATATGTTATGTCTGAGCCAGGCGAAACAACCTGCCAATTTTAGCCAAAAACCTTGGGACAAAAGTTCCAACAGCAATTCTACACAGCAGTGGCGTGCACAGACATTTTGAGGGGCAGGTGCTCAAGTAAAAAAAAAAGGTCTGGCCGGCGGTGATGTCACCATGGGCTACATACTGTAAACCAGGGGTCTTCAACGTTTTCAGGCCAAGGACCCCCTAGCTGAGAGAGAGATGAAGCAGGGACCCCCTCTATATTGTATAAAATTGTGTTTAAGCTTATACTTTTTTTTGTTTACTTGGTCTGCTCTTTTTTCCCACTACACCTATACCTCTTTGCCAAAAAATAGCCGATCTACAAGCTCACAACGGATCTGCTATTTTTGGCTAAAGTTCTCCTCAGATAAGGGATGCTACTGTAAGTTTCGAGTGGTTATGGTAAAAAGAAAAAGAACATTTGGCGGACCCCCTGTAGTAACTCTGAGGACCCCCTAGGTGTCCCGGACCCCCTGTTGAAGACCCCTGCTGTAAACTGAAAAAAAAACACCTTTTTTTCAAAAGGGCACTTCTGGTCAAGAGGGCAAAGAGCAGGTGCTCTAGCACCACCTAGAGTCTATCTGTGCACGTCCCTGCTACACAGTCAGCCATTATCCAATCTATCATCACATCAGCCACAACAGTCTGGTACCTGTGTGGGAACACAGACACCAAAATGAGACCGAAGGGGATCGTAAAGAAGGCTATCCGTTATCGCTCAGCGGGTTCACAAACCACCACACGTTGCCGGGGAAATCTCAGACGACCCCTCCTCGCCAACCCACTAACTCACTGGTTCTCAACGTCAGGTCCAGGGACCACCAAGGGGTACCAAATGGAACCTTATGGGTCTGCAACAAAAATGAACACTATGGATTTTACTGTGTACTGTAGATTGGGGGTCTCAAAGATAACCCACATACACTCTCAGAGTTACACACCCAAAAAGGTCCTCTTTTTCTCTTTTCTTTTATTTACCCTGGCATTGCTTGGCATAATCATGATAGGTCCTGTCCAAGTGTCTGTCTGTCTGTTTGTCTGTCTGTCTGTCTGAAACATTTCTCCATAACAGATTGGTGGATTTTCGTGACACTTAATAATGACCTACTTGCTCCCGCAGGGGAAATTCGGTTTCAGCTCAACCCAGATCGCTGCCCACAGCGAGCCACGGAGCAGTTACGGGTTAAGTGTCTTGCTCATGGGACTCTTCGACCGGTCATATTCGCTCACACACATTTTACTTTCATCAGTAAAATTCTGGAGAAAGTATTGTCTACAATCAAAATAACTCCTTCCTACAAGAAAATAAAATCCAGTCAATTTTCAGGTCTAACCACAGAGACTGCTCCCACCAAAATAGTCAGTGACCTGAGACTAAATAGTGATGCTGTTTTGCACAAATTGGCCTCCTGGTGGCGCTATAACAGGCCCGTGTGAAACATTTGGGGCAGAGGTTCTGAATTGGCATCCAGGGAGTGTGTGTGCACAGTTTCGCTGCGATCAAGCCAACGGTGCCGGAGATTAGCTGTTCACAGACACACACACACACACACACGGACACACGGACACACACACACACACACACACACACACACACACACGGACGGACGGACGGAGGGTAAAACATACTCTCTCGCCATGCCTTTCGGCCTGGCGGAGACAATAACTTAATGTACCTCACATTGTCTTGTCACAACGTCTGTGCTCATACCAGCTTAAAGTCCAAGCGTGTTTGGGTGCTGCTGGCCAACCTTGGCCAGTAGGCATCCATACCCCTCCCCCCCCCCCCCTCGGTCTCCTCTGGCAGTCCACAGGACCATATTTCTCCTGTCAATTCAAAGCCAGACCTTGAGTAAGCCAGCTGGCCGTTCTAAAGCCGCCTCAAACCAAGCCAGAAAGCTGTAGTTCTCTATCCTCTGAACAAGTTGAGCCAGAGCAAATTCCCGCTTCTCTCTGCGTGCCAAACTACAAAGGAACAAACACACCATGTGTGCCTGAACTCCACCAAGGATGGAAGGAAAACTAGCTAAAGGGAGCTTCTTCTTCTGCCACCATTTTAATGTGATATTTCAAAGTGGACGCTCAGCAGGTCCAGGCCAACATAAACCATGGAAAAGCCATTTGGCTAACCATGATTCAGTTTGTCTCTGTATGGACCACCACACTATGGCTGGACCACCACACTATGGCTGGACCACCACACTATGGCTGGACCACCACACTATGGCTGGACCACCACACTATGGCTGGACCACCACACTATGGCTGGACCACCACACTATGGCTGCCAGGAACCCAAAGAGAGGGCTGGACAGATCTGCCCTTCCAGCAGTGGTGGGAAGTAACTAAGTACATTTACTTAAGTACTGTACTTAAGTACAATTTTGAGGTATTTGTACTTTACTTGAGTATTTCCAATTTCCAATACTTTTATTTCTACTCCACTACATCTCAGAGGCAAATATTCTACTTTTACTCCACTACAATTATTTGAAAACTCGTTACTTTTCAGATATAAATTATGATATTATAAAACATACATTAACCACTTTAGCCCTATTTTATACCTAGGCTATTTGAAAATAGCCGATCTACAAGCTCACAACGCAACGCGTTGTGAGCTTGTAGATCTGCTATTTTCAAATATAGTACTTTTACTTTTGGTACTTTAAATACATTTGGATACCAATACTTTTGTACATTTTGAATTCCGGACTATTGATACTTTTACTTAAGTATAACATTTCAGTACTTTTTCCACCACTGCCATCCAGCTACTACCGGCAGAGAGAAAATGATGGTCTGTCTCACTCTGTGTTCTCTCTCTCTCTCTCTCTCTCTCTCTCTCTCTCTCTCTCTCTCTCTCTCTCTCTCTCTCTCTCTCTCTCTCTCTCTCTCTCTCTCTCTCTCTCTCTCTCTCTCTCTCTCTCTCTCTCTCTCTCTCCCCCCCCCCTCCCCTCTCCCCCCCCTCTCTCTCGATCCTCCAAATCACAGTGATTTCATTTCTCCCTGGCCAGTGAACCCACCAATCAACCCAGACGAGCGTTTTTTTAGCATCACATTATGCCAAACTGGCGTTGGGCCTTACATCTCTGTGTGAGTGAATCTGTTAACGGCCCACACACAAGGCCTTTTGCTATCTGTTTGTTTCCCAAACAAAAGTTTACTACCTCGCCTATCGCGGGGCTTCATCTGGACCATAAAAAGAAATGTAACCCTTTTTCAAGAACGCAGACTCGACAACGGCGGCGGGCCGCTTCCTATAAAGACCCCCCCCCCCCCCCCCCCCCTGCTACGTGTTTGATTCCGATCGCAGTCAAATGAATTGTTGAGAGCAGCCAGGCCATTACATACCCCGCCAGTACGGCCAGGCAGCTACTGTAGGCAAGACTATAAGTATAATGGGAATAATCTATTCCTTTGTCAGTTATCCAGCCAAGGGATTCGTCTCTCAGCAGCATCCAAGACCAAGCGGCACCGGTCCAAGAACCTGGACTTTGAATAATGGAACTCCATTCCCGCCATGAAGATAAGCCGAGCCAGAAACACACTGTCTAGGGCAGCGATTCTCAACCTGTGGGCCCGGGGCCCACTGGTGGTCGGCGAGGCTATTGCAAGTGGGGCCCCGAAATAATTGGCAAAGATTTGAATGAACCCGAACCCATGCATTCATATTAAAATATGTACAGTATGTAAAACAAACGACCATGCTGGAAGGGATTCTGTCTGAGTAACCCCAATGAACAGTGGTGGAAAAAAATCGCACATTTCTTACTTAAGTAAAAGTATCAATACTGCAATATAGAAACACTCCGTTACAAGTAAAAGTCCAGAATTCTAAATGTACTTGAGTAAAAGTATGAAAGTATTGGTATCAAAATATACTTATAGTACAAAAATAGAAAGTACTCATTATGCGCAGAATGTTCCATCCCCCCGCCCCCACCCCACAATAACCACTCAAGCTCTGTTGTATACTGAGTTGTACGATGGCTTCACAAGAAGACAATAGACTTACAAGCTCACAACACGTGTACATTGTGTGCTTGTACAGCTGCTATTTTAGCTATATTTTCTTTTTTTGGGGGGGAGAGGAATGCCCAAAATATATGGACACCAGTTTGATTTGGTTCATTCCCTCCCGTTCCATCCCAGGTTGCACAGAAATAAATAAATCAGCCCTTATAGGAGCAAATAAAAACACCTTCCAGCATCAGCCACACCTTCCAATCCAAAAGGCGGTTCATAAACCAGAACCAGCAGGCTGTGACATGGCGTCTGTCTGCATCTTTTGCCCGTGACTCTGTGTCTGTTGTTTGTGTCCGTGTGAGAGCTTGGCCGTGTGGGGGGAGGCGAGCAGATGTGTCCGTTTGGACGTGGACTGAGGGGGGGGGGCTTAAATGCCAGGGCAGATTAATTCACCTGCCGCCATGACGCTCGCCCGCTGTTCAGATCCACGGCCCGACAGCTGTCCTCACTGGCATCGAACCGAGAGAGCACAGGATGGAGGGACAGAGAGAGAGAGAGAGAGAGAGAGAGGGAGAGGGAGAGGGAGAGAGAGAGAGAGAGAGAGAGAGAGAGAGAGAGAGAGAGAGAGAGAGAGGAGAGGGAGAGGGAGAGGGTGAGAGAGAGAGAGAGAAAGAGAGAGAGAGAGAGAGAGAGAGAGAGAGAGAGAGAGGGAGAGGGAGAGGGAGAGGGTGAGAGAGAGAGAGGGAGAGGGAGAGAGAGAGAGAGAGAGAGAGAGAGAGAGAGAGGGATGGACAGAAGGCGAGGAGTAGTAGAAAGGAAAAAGGGGAGAGTCGAGTCCTGCAGCCAAGAACGGGGTCCATCCAGGTTTAGGGAGGAGGGGGGTGCGTGTGATTGACAGCGCCTTGCCTTTTGATCAGCAAAGCCCGGGACAAATGGGACGAGACGCCATGTGTCCATTCATGTTTGAGTCTGTGTGTGTGTGTGTGTGTGTGTGTGTGTGTGTGTGTGTGTGTGTGTGTGTGTGTGTGTGTGTGTGTGTGTGTGTGTGTGTGTGTGTGTGTGTGTGTGTGTGTGTGTGTGTGTGTGTGTGTGTGTGTGTGTGTGTGTGTGTGTGTGAGAGTACATGCATGGGTGTGTGGGCATTGGTGAGTGCAGTGGTGTAAAAAGTAACAAAGTACATTTACTCAAGTACTGTACTTAAGTACAATTTTGAGGTATTTTTACTTCCAATTTGAAGTACTTTCACTTCTACTCCACCACATCTCAGAGACAAATATTGTACCTTTGCTCCACTACAATTATTTGTAAACCTGAGTAAATGTACTTAGTTACTTTACACCACTGACCTATACATTGAGGATCAATATGTGTCAGAGACTGATGCCTCCCTAAAGACACATTAGCATGAGGAGAATCAATGAAGACACACATTGTCATGAGAGGGATGAGTCCAGTGATGGTTTTTTATAAATGATACAAAAGATAAAGAATAATCCCAATTAAAATCAAATTTGTGACTTCAAGAGCAGAACAATATATTATTTATCCTTTAAATGTATTATTAATGCAGGTTAATGAAGACAATGGTACCCAGTACGTCTCACACAGGGATGTGAGGAATGGGTTTCCATACGCTGGAACCCTGTGGCGGACACAGACATATTCTCCTCTTACTCATGAAGGGCGGTCATGAAGTTTTTGTTGTTTGCCTTACAGGCTTTGCAAACAAAAATAGCTTTTTAGTACTTTTACTTTAGGTATGTTAGTATATTTTGTTGTCAATACTTTTGTACTTTTACTCAAGTAACATTTTGAACACAGGACTTTTACAAAGTATTTCTATATCATGGTATTGCTACCACAATATTGCTATAACTTGTAACAAGAGTATTTTTGTATTGTGGTATTGCTTATTTCAGGTACTGTATATACAGGCATACCGGTATACAATGTCAACCTCCAGGCTGGATGCACACCCCAGGCTGGGGCTCCTGTTAACAAACTAACAGAACATGTGGTTGAGTTGCCCAACCACTAGTATGGGCCAACATGGCAGTCAAAGATTTACTTCTGCTTGATTTGTACTCACTGTCGTATGGCGGTGGTGCGCACTGAAAATAGCCGATCTACAAGCTCAAAATGGCTTGTAGATCTGGTGTGTTCAGTCTTAAGCAATAATGCAACCACAAAGGTGTGGTTGCAATAGCAAAACTCAACACTTATACGAAAGTATTGCAAATGAACGGAATCATTTGCAGATGTGCGATGATGGCACTAATACTGTTAGAGTTCCACTGGATGTTACGTTATTTCATTTACGTTGCATTGATTAATGGGCTCCTAGACAGTTTTATTCTTCCTGTTATCGTAATTCTGTTCGTAAGCCAATGCATTAACCCATTAAGACCTGGAACGCATCTGTGTCATTTTTTTATTTGAGCTAAAAAGCATTATTTCAAACTTTGGCTATTCAAAAATAGCAGATATACAAGCTCGTAGCGCGGCACCGAGTGTCGCGCTACGAGCTTGTAGATCTACTATTTTTGAAAAATCGTGAAAATGTGCAAATCTTTGAATATAAATATTATTTTAAAGCGAACATTTTTAACTCAAATCTTTGCTTCTGGGGGGGTCCCTGGAACAACATATTTTGAGATGGGGGTCCGAGGCCAAATACATATCATTTTGGGGGTCCTTGACATGAAAAGGTTTGAGAACCACTTAGATAGAAACATACGTTTCAGGTTCTTCAGGTCTTAATGCATTAAATTACCAGGAGGGCTCAGAAAGGCCAGGAATGACACTCCGGCTTCCCCAATACCTGGCCGTGGGAGAGGCTGTACAGTGACAGCTCTTGTAATCCTATCTGTGTCTTTTACCCGTCAGCTACGGTGTCTGGACGAGCGCCCAACTGACTCCTGTCCCCGACAGGCACTTCATCAGGCCGCCTCCAGCCTCACACACTTCCTATACAGCTGGTCCCAGCGATGTGCTCCCTTTCCCCCACGACTAACCATTAGGGACGCATATCAAATGAACGCACCATCATGTCGTATCAGCAAGTTGGATTCGGCAAATTAGTGCTTACAGGTAGCCGGTTAAAACCCAGCGGAGGATGAACAGAATCCATTCTCATAAGAAGAAGTACAAGTACCCCATTTCATTTGCTGTGAATTGTAACCGTGTGGCTTTTAACGCACTGAGACCGGGGACGGCGGCTGTGTCATTTTAGATATCTTTTGGCTGTTCAAAATAAATTGCAGATGTACTTGTAGATCTGCAAAAAAAAAGAAGAAAAAAATGTTAAAATATGTTTTAATATGTATATTTTAAAGCAAACGTTTTAACTCCAATCTTTGCTTCATGGGGATTCTACAAATGTCTTCTAAATCCTAACAGTTGAAAAAAACGTATGTTTCTATATCAGTGGTTGTCGACCTTTTCTATTTTATCTCAAGGACCCCCCAAAATTATATTTGGCCACGGACTCCCCCCATCTCAAATTATGTTGTTCCAGGGACCCCCAGAAGCAAATATTTGAGTTTAAAATGTTAGCTTTAAAAGAATATACATATTAAAAGATTTGTACAAATGTTCACGATTTTTCAAAAATAGCAGATCTACAAGCTCACAGAGCGGCATGAATAGCCAATATTGTTGAATAGCCAAAGGATTGTAAAATGACACAGATGCGTTCCAGGTCTTAAAGGGTTAATAAGCAACGCCTGGAAGTGGTGAGAACATTAGATTACTGTGTGCACAAGGAGAACAGAATGGCACTCATCTCCAGGCTCGGATTTGCTGAGGGGAGGGAGCCGTGCTGATAGCGCCCCCTCTGGTCATTCGTATGGCTTGCCAGTTGCCAGAGATATGTTTCACCCCTGCTTCTGCTCGGACTGAATCATAGCCATGTATTTCCTCTGGGTAAATGTATACTGTCTGATATGTTTGATATTTTTGCCCCGTGCCCCCCCCCCCCCCATCATCAGCATTGACCACCATCCTCCAAACCGCATGTGGTTCTCAACCTTTTTCTGGGTCAGGGGCCAACTTGAACATTGCAAATGTGGGCCCTGTGCATTTTCAGAGCATGTTTATTTCAATGATCAATCAATTATCAATCAAGAAACAAGCGTTGGATTCGAGTCAATAGCCAAGTTGACCGTTGTGTGAAATTGTTTTGTGAAATTCTTCTTCTTCCAATTAAACTTTTAAATTAAAAAGTAGATCGTCTTGATTCAAACGTAGCTGCAGTGACTAGAGAGAAAGGTCAAATGATCAAGTCCAGGCCCGGATTTACATAGCCCCCCCCCCCAAAAAAGTGACCTTTTGGTACCTACCAAAAAGTGACCTTTCAAATGACCAGGTCCAGGTCCGGATTTACAGAGGCCTACGTCTAAGAAGTTTTTAATGCAAATTATCTCTGTCTCTCACACACACACACACACACACACACACACACACACACACACACACACACACACACACACACACACACACACACACACACACACACACACACACACACACACACACACACACACACACACACACACACACACACACACAGCCGACATAGTCTAGATTTACATCAGCCTTCAATTCCAGAGCCACAAACAAACAGTCACTGAACATGTTCCACTGCCACACCGGGCCCCAACAGCAACAGAACTACATCTTGAACCACATCAGTACATGACACAAACAGCATACATCAAACAAAAACATCATACAACACAAACTGCAGCAGCAGCAGCTGCATCCAGCAAAGGAAAAGGAAAATTATTTTAGTCACAATTATTACATAATCGCATAATCGCAAGTATTTCAGATAATCGCAATACTTTTTCGGATAATCGTCATAATCATTTCCATGTTGAAAACTTTTAATATGTTTTCAAACATAAAAAAAAAATTGAATTAGCAGACTGTTATTTCCACTATTCATGTTCTTTTTTTAAAGTATAAAGTTATTGAATTATGCAAGTTATTTGTCATATCTGCACCTTTTGTTTACGAAGCCTAAAAAGCCAGACAATTTTGTATTGATAATGTTCCAAAGTTCAGTGTACGACAGAGAACGACGGATACGCATTTAAATAATTGCGTTAATCGCAATATTTGAGCGACAATTAATCGTCAAGTAAAATGTCCTAATCGTGACAGTCCTAAAGAGGTTCCTACTTTGAGTCGTCTTCATCAGCCGTCTTCAGGGGAAACCCCCGAGAAGGACGAGGTCTTCGGCCGTTCGACTGTGTGGACCAAGTCTTCGGAGGAATCCCCCATGCAGACAAACCCATGATGGATAAGAGAGAGATCTCGTTCTCTAGGGCAGAGGGAACGAGATCGTGTCCCCTGCAACACCTCTGCCAGCCTTTAGTATCTGAAAGAAAGAAAAAAAGAAAGAAAGTTCAAGTAACCGAGAGCCACATATACGTATACTGTATCCTGTCACAACATACAGCCTAGCATACGTATACCGTGTCCTGTCACAACATACAGCCTAGCATACGTATACTGTATCCTGTCACAACATACAGCCTAGCATACGTATACCGTGTCCTGTCACAACATACAGCCTAGCATACGTACAGTATACCGTGTCCTGTCACAACGTACAGCCTAGCACGCGTATACTGTATCCTGTCACAACATACAGCCTAGCATACGTATACTGTATCCTGTCACAACATACAGCCTAGCATACGTACAGTATACCGTGTCCTGTCACAACGTACAGCCTAGCACGCGTATACTGTATCCTGTCACAACATACAGCCTAGCACGCGTATACTGTATCCTGTCACAACATACAGCCTAGTATACGTATACTGTATCCTGTCAAAACATACAGCCTAGCATACATATACTGTATCCTGTCACAACATACAGCCTAGCATACGTATACTGTGTCCTGTCACAACATACAGCCTAGTATATGTACAGTATACTGTATCCTGTCACAGCATACCAGCCTAGCATACGTATACATGAGCTTGTAGATTGGCTATTTTCACAATGTTTGCCTCTTTCTTACGTAATATTTGACCATTTGGCCAATTTAGTATTACAAGTCATTAAATTGTAACTTTATAAATGTGCAAATACTCTGTATACACTTATAGGGCATAGCAGTGGTGGCCATTTTGTGGTGTCAAATTCATTATTTTTTCCCAAAGAGATTTCCAAAAATATATTTTCTTCATGATGTTAAAGGGATATTTCACTTTCTTTGGTCATTTTATCATCGACTCAGGCTTTTGTGAGCCCCCCAGAGAGTTTTTAAGTTGCTTGATCCAGTATTTAGATATTTAATATTCATTTTATTAGACACGCCCTGTAAAAGAGTTCCTTCTGATGAGGGCTAGGTGGACAGAATGACAAACCAAATATTTCAATAATCCGGATTTATTTTCTAATAAGTGCAAAAATAGTTTTTCAAAAATGTAAATAAAATAAAAACACAGAACAATAAACTTACATGCTTTCAAACAAGCAACAGTCTAGAGAATACACTGACACTGACAGACCGAGTTAAAGGGCAGAACTTCTCTGCAGCACGGTGCCCATGACTTCCCTCTCCTGTGCCTGAGACCAGACTGACTCATATAATCTACCTGCATGGCCTCTACATAGTGGCCTCGACCATCTGTCTTAAAGGACAGGTTACCTCAACACATTCACCTACAGTACTGGTGAAATCAACAAAGAAAACATTTCCCAAACTTTACAAAAATCATTATCATCCAAAAGGTAAGTATTAATCATGTTTTTAGCAACACAACTCTTTTCCTCTAGAATATATATTACACAGACAAATCCCACACTCCCCTGGCCAGTGGTATGCCCCAATTACCATACCCCTCCATATAAGGAGTGCTGTGGTCATGTGGTACTCTTTCCTGATCCTCAGACCAGGAAGAGGACATGGCAAGTATGTGTGTTTGTTTGTTTGGTGATGATGATCTTTAAACTGTGGAGATTCATAAAGTGGTTCTGTTTCAAACAAACAATTGTTTCTGTGTTGTTTGTAAAAAATGAAATGAATATGAAATGAATGTTGATAAGAAAATGTATAATGGAGATCTGTCACAAAGGTCATGGTGAATATACAGTGTCGGCCCTATGGGGGGGCATTGGGGGGCAATGCCCCCCCAGATTAGACTTTGTGCCCCCCCAGTTCAGATTGGCCAGATTTTTAAATTTTTTCCCATAATGTCCCATAATAAGTTGGTGCATATAGGGGCAAGGTAAATGAACCGAATGAACCGAAATAGAGTTACAAAACACCCCAAAAAAGTAAAATATCCATCCAATAACCGAAAAAAATCGCGCGGGCGCGCACGGGTCCCTCACGCACGCGCGCTGTGCGCGCGTGCGTGAGGGACAGACAGGTGCCCCCCCTAGAATAATTAATGCCCCCCTGCTTATTACTGTCTGCAGCCGGCACTGTGAATATATTGCAATAGTAACATATGGGAATAGTGAATATGCTGCAGCATGAAATAAGAAGTATGATAAGAATGCATATGTTAAACAGAAAATGATTATGTAATCATGAAAAATATAATGGAACATGTGAGGCTATGAAGATAAAGTGGGAAAGGCAGTGTCTCTCTTTCTTTACCACATGCCCCCTTCCAATACTAACCCATTATAACTTCAAACTCCATTTTTAACATGTTACAGTAGATTCACCAAAAACACCCGTCCTTGGTTCTGGTGACTCATCCTGTCCTCCTAATACACGGACACCAGTGGTCATTGGATGATGCTGTTTGAGGCCCACTGGGGTCAAATGTGTACATTTTCAAGAACATTACTGTGTGCACACCTGTGGAGCATTATTACCCAAACCAATAATTGATTCCTGTGCATCTCTATTTACTAAGCCTACAGTGATTCTCTTCAAATGAGCCACAATTTGTACTATAACTAGAAAGGTGCATTCCTCCGGAGGTCTCAGCCAGGCCGGGTTGCCTTCCCTTCCCAGGACCTGCAAACTTTGGAAGTCAGTGGAATTTGACAAATCTCACTCATACATCTTGATCACATGACTCCAGAGATAATCGGTCCAGCAGTGCCGGAGATTTGCTGCTTATATAAACACACACGGACAGACAGGAGTGAAAACATATTCTCGGCCTAGCAGAGACAACAATATACTGTATAACAAGGGAACCAGGAGACCTGGTATTGCCAGACCCCTAGTGGTTGAAATCTGAATGGCCGGACTTCGCATGACGTGTGTGCAGAGGAAAAGAGGAAAAGAGGGACAGACCGACAAAGCCTCATGTTGGCCGAGACCCCCTGGGTCTGGCAACAATCATAAAGCGGTTCTGTTGTATGTCTGCCAACTGAATTTATGGACTTTAGAAACATATGGTGCTATATTGTTACCAGTATGCCGTCAATTAACCCTTATGCCTTCTTTTCTCTTGTTTGAATTATATCATGATTTAATTAAGCACAATTTTAAAATAACCATGTTAGCCCCTCCCCCATAAATGCAAAGAGCTCTCGTACCGCATTAATGTTATATTACTGTGTCATCCACATCTTAATGTTTTGGCAATTATTTAAGGGCCCACTTTAATCAGTATCCTCACGTACCCCCAGTGGACAGCGTGTCTTATCTGTCCTACAGCGTGTCTATCTGTCCTACAGCGTGTCTGTCTGTCCTACAGCGTGTCTGTCTGTCCTACAGCGTGTCTGTCTGTCCTACAGCATGTCTTTCTCTCGCTCGTCTCTGTGTTGCTGACTCATGTCTCAGCTGCACTGTGAAATCTGCTGATGGGGATGATGACTCCCCAGGTCCATTTCTGCACTTCCAGAGTTCAATTAACTCTCCACCATTGTGCTGCGTGTGTAATTTATAGGCGATCTTAACCCATTAAGACCGGGAACGCATCTGTGTGTCATTTTTGCAGATCTACAAGCTCATAGCGCGGCACCGAGGGCCGCACTATGAGCTTGTAGATCTGCTATTTTCTGAAACATCTTGAAAATGTGTGCAAATCTTTGAATATATACTTTTTAAATCAAACATTTGTAACTCAAATCTTTGCACAAATGTTCACGATTTTTCTAAAATAGCAGATCTACAAGCTCGTAGCGCGGCACTCGGTGCCACGCTACGAGCTTGTAGATCTGCTATTTTTGAATAGCCAAATAAATCAAACAATTACACAGAGTCTTTCCCGGTCTGGATGGGTTAAAGAATTCACTCGGTAATTAAAAAAGACATATATTCAAATCAAATGCACGTGCAGACTGTAATGAAATACGCACACACACACACGCACACACACACTGTACTGTACGCACGCACGCACAAAGAGGTCATCATCTTAAAATAAACCCCCCCAAAAAAAATGTGTTTGACAACGTGAAAACGATTGACCAATTACAGTTGAGCATTCAACATAGCAAAAGTATCAACCAAGGTTAAAAAGGTCAGAATCTACATAATCTACATAATGCTGGCAGATTTTGAATCTCGAGGATGTGCAATTTATGTTTTCTTTGTACACGCATGGGGCCCTATTATCCCTGCCGTACCACTGGATGGGAAAGGTGTTTATATAGGCCGTGCCATTTAGAATATTTAATTAACTATAATCTTCTCATGAACCATAAGTAGGCCTGCGAATCGCACAAAATTCGTTGGCTACTGTAGGTCCATGGGATGTTCATGAAAAGTTTGAGAAAAGCCAAGAAATTGCCCGAAAAGTTTCCAAATACTTACATTTTAACTTATAAATAAAACTTCCTACCAGCGGTGTAAAGTAGCTATGTACATTTACTCAAGTACTGTGATTAAATACAATGTTGAGGTACTTTTACTTTACTGGAGTATTTCCAATTGTCTATACTTTTACTTCTACTCCATTACATCTCAGAGGCAAATATTACACTCTTAGTCTTTAAACTGCAATTATTTGAAAACCTTAGTTACTAGTTACTTTGTAGATTTGTATTATTATTATAAAACATACATGAAGTATATTTGTATGCCAATAGTTTCGTACTTTTACCCGAGTAAAAAATTTACTTCTTCCATCACTGTACTAAAGTAAGAGGAAATGTGTCCGGCAGCTGTTGAGCATGGGGCCAAAATATAAATGCATGCCATGTCGTTGGTGAAAGGGCAGCAAATGCAGTGAGCAACAAATGATTATTAGCAAACGCTCCAGTAAACGAGCGACCGCCTCTGTAAATTGCTTGATGTACTGTATCAGTTCCAACTTGATTTTCTTCACCCAGATGGAAAACACACTAAAATCCTCAGTGTCAATTTAACTCTGTGAGCGCCACAAAAGTCACCAAATCAGTGACATTTGTACGCTGCGCTCTTGGAACCGCAGATGGATGAACACTGAGGATTTTATTTTTACTGTGAAGGCACTGCCAAACGGAAATGTTTCAAACCGTCGCATCACAGATTTACAGGTGTGGACGAGTGGGTGAAATTCCACCCTGTGGTTGATGTTAAAAACTTTAGTTCTATACCGTGAGATATCTATCTATGAATCCCAGGAGAGTGTGTGTGTGTGTGTGTGTGTGTGTGTGTGTGTGTGTGTGTGTGTGTGTGTGTGTGTGTGTGTGCGCGTGCGTGTTTTCAAAATAACAGGATTGTCATTACACTTGGTGGGAATGATCACACAGGTGCCTCAGGGGTCAAGGTCAAAATTACATTCCATTCCTCAAAACAATCTTAGAAATGTACAATCTTCGCTCTCTGCGCTGTCAAGTGGTGTCATCATGAATTACAATTTATGTCTGATTGTGAACGGAATAATCAGAAACCGGTGGGCTTGCCCCGAAGACATGATTCACCTTTTGCATCGAAAAGGCCAAGGTCAAGGTCTCAATCCATGCCGAGCTCAAATTGACATACGACCATAATTCGGCGACTGAATTTTCATTTGGTATTTTGTGAATCATACATTTTCAAATAAAGCCCTATAGGGCAGTGGATCTCAACCTTTTCTGGATCAGGGCACACTTGTTAATCTTGAAAGCATTTGTGGATTGATTGATTGATTGATTGAATACTTCATTAAGAGTACAGAGGTACAGTTATACAATAATGCTAAAAGGATAACACAAAAAAGCAACTTTGAGTACTTATATAGAAACGTGCTATAGGGTGGTCAGGTGGTCGTGCGGTCGGGCGGGTGGTCAGACGGTGGACGTCACAAACGTAACATGCGGACTTGGGCGTATACAAACTTGGCACAAACACTGGTCAGGGGTCTGCCATCAGAATACCCACACCAGGGGCCACGTGTTGCCCCCAGGGGCCACTTTAGGTGCCACAGGCGCACCATTCCTCCAATACACACTAAACTGGACACATACACTGTTCAGGTGTCTGCCATGACAATAGACACACCAGGGGCCCCTGGGGCCACAGGCGCAGTGTTGCTCCAATAGGCACCAAACTTGGCAAAAACACTGTACAGGGGTCTGCCATGACAATACTCAAACCAGGGGCCACGTGTGGCTCCCAGGGGCCACAGCCACAGTATTGCTCCAATCTGTACCAAACATGGCACAAACACTGTTCAAGGATCAGCCATGTCAATGGTCACACCCAAAAAAAATAATGCACACATATGTGTCACTACAGCAGTGTTACAGCACTGTCTAACATTTCACATGGCCATGCATAACTCTGTGATGTTCTGATCAGAACAATAGACTTATTAAAAAGCCCTGAGGTCTTGTTTACATTGTGGTCCAGTGTATTCAATTCATCAAGTGGAACCTATGTAGTTCTTATTTATTGGTTTTACTTTATAAAGCTCATCTTATAGTATCATTCAAATCCTGTAAGTGGGCCCAATTATTTGTGGGCCCACTTGCAATACCCGAGCTCGTGGTCCGCCAGTGTTCCCTGGCCCACATGTTGAGAACCCAGTGCTATATGCGGTCATGGGGATGTTGAGGGTGTTTCAGGCAGACAGAGAGCATGTGTTCTGCTGAGCAGAGTGCCGTTACATCCACAGACATTCCCTGAACTCCTTTCATCCCCCTCAAACATGCAGACTGCAGCTAGGGGCCTCAGGCTTCACATTGAAGCCACGGCTGCTATCAGCTCCACGTTAGCAGGTGAAAAATCCCTCCTTCAGAAGTTGTCTCGAAACGAGTTCTTAACGGCAGCTTCCCCAGTAATGTTGGTTTTCACAGAAAATTTTGATTTAGTTTTAGTCAGTGAAAAAAGGTAGTCGACCAACATGTTTTGTCATAGTTTTAGTCGACGAAATCAACACTGTTCCCCAGGTAGCAGTGGTCCCCCGGACCTGAGGGAACGGGACGGGACATTAGGATGGAGAAGGTTGGAGAGGAAGGGGGAGTGAGAATATGGAGTGCAAGTTGAAGTGGGATGCAGGGTACAGTACAGTACAGGGAAGAACGCAACAAGAAGGGAGAGACGGAGGGGAAAAACATCCAGCTGTCGAGTGACAAACACCAGGTATCAGAGATGATGGGGGAGGAGACAGAGAAACGGACAGAGATTGACGGACAGAGAAAGACAGCTGTTCAGACAGAGAGACTGGTAGAGGCATGACTGATGTGCTTCCTGACTGTTTAAGAGCTGGTCTCCTGTCCACAGAGGAACGGGAATGACACATCTCCGGCTCCGGTCAGAATTCGTGCCGGTTCCCATTAGTCAGCGCTGGTCAAAACGTGTTTGCATGCAGGCCGCACCCATCTGACCACTTAACCACAGAAGCCACTCGGCTGCCGTGTTAAGTGGTCACATGGGCGGGCCGCGTGCCTTTTCAGAGCATGTTCATTTTAACCATCAATCAAACGGTTGCGTCCCGGTTTGGATCAATGGAATGGTTGGGAATCGCTACCATATTACCATACTACCGTACTACCCTACTACCCTACTACCCTACTACCCTACTACCCTACTACCCTACTACCCTACTACCCTACTACCCTACTACCCTACTACCCTACTACCATACTACCATACTACCATACTACCCTACTACCATACTACCCTACTACCATACTACCCTACTACCATACTACCATACTACCCTACTACCATACTACCCTACTACCATACTACCCTACTACCATACTACCCTACTACCATACTACCATACTACCCTACTACCATACTACCCTACTACCATACTACCCTACTACCATACTACCATACTACCCCAACATGTTCGTTATATAGCTGAAGATTAACAGACGAGTGATTGTTACCCCCCCCCCAAAAGTATTCAATCAATCATTCAAACACATCCATTCACATACAATGAACAAATCCTATAACAAACACCTGCTGATAGCCCTGCGCGTGAGCGCACACGCACACGCACACACACACACACACACACACACACACACACACGCACACACGCACACACGCACACACGCACACACATCATTTGTGTCAGAAGCCATTTACAGGTACGGTATGTATTTTGACAGATGCCCGTATCACTTTGCTCCCTGTTAATACGGTTTCCGTCTGTTTGTGCTCAAAATCAATATAACGGATTTGCGGGGGTAAACATCACCTTGGCACGGCTTCACGGCACTGCCTCCTGGGTGGGCCGCGCCGCTTGGCTTTGAACAGCAATACTGTGATCCAGACCGCTGAGCGAGCAGGACACACGGCCTGGCCGTCCTTTATATATATTGAGTATTGGTATAATACAGGGGTCTTCAACCTTTTCAGTCCAAGGACCCCTTAGCTGAGACAGAGATGAAGCAGGGACCCCCCACTACATATTGTATAACATTGGGTTTCAGATTAAACCTTTTTGTTTACTTGGTCTGCTCTTTTTTCCCTCTACACCTATATCTCTTTGCCAAAAATAGCAGATCTACAAGCTCACAACGCCTCGCAGCGCGAGGCGTTGTGAGCTTGTAGATCGGCTATTTTCGGCTAATGTTCACCTCAGAAAAGGGATGCTAGGGTTCAAGTAGTTAAGGTAAAACAAAAATCATATCACACAAAGATTTGGCGGACCCCCTGTAGTAACTCTGAGGACCCCCTAGGGGTCCCGGACCCCCTGTTGAAGACCCCTGGTATAATGTGTAACTTTGCACTGTGTTTACGTAACAATATATACAGTTTGTACCCATCGTTTCCCTCTATAGCAGCAGTTCATCAGCCACTGGAGTAGTGTGTGGTAGTGTTACAGTCCTCTCTCTGTATTTTGGAGTTTTCACGTCAAAATCAAACAGTGAAAACACCAAAATACAGCGAGTGATTCTGTGTGTCTGCAGGTAAACAATACCACACTAATCCAGTGTCTGATGACTGCTTGTTGAGAGGGGAATGAGTGGTAAAAATGTATTTCGGTTGCTGTCCGGCAGAAACCAGCTAACTCCATTTTTCCGCTTATGCATTTTTTTTCCATAAATCAGTGCTATTGAACACCCTTTGCGTCTGTGTGTTGATTAAACAACTATTGAACCAATGAAAAGTAATAAAAAGCGCTTCTGACAAAAGCAGCTAACTCCATTGGATCCTCAAACGTTCTAAACCAGCTAAGTCCACCAAAGGGGGGTGGAGTTAGTTGGTAACCTCATTGTGAGCTGGGAGGTCCATTCAGCTGTTCTTAGTAATGATGAACAAAGTTAACATTTTGGAGTTAGCTGGTTTCTGCCGGACAGCAGAGATTTATTGTTTAGTTATGAAAACACAGGGCAAAGTTACACACTATGGCATTTAGTACATTTTGTTATCTCTACTTTATCTGTCATAAGAATACAAAAATACAAATACTCAAGTAAAGTACAGATATTATTTGTATTATTTTACTGAGGTACAGTGTTCACGTAAATGTTCTTCATTACTGTCCACCACTGTGTGCATATAACAGCCAGGGAAATTGAACGGCAGACGGGCGAGGCAAGGCCATAGAGTTAAATACAGCACACACACACACACACACACACACACACACACACACACACACACACACACACACACACACACACACACACACACACACACACACACACACACACACACACACACACACACACACACGTCAAGGAGGAGTTGGAAATTCTTCCAACAACACCCCTCGGGTTCGGCCGGTCTCGCTGACATTGGCAACGGCCTTGCGCCGTGCGGTCGGCTCCGTCAAACACTGTCTCTGCAACAGACGGGCCCCATCAATCGCCTTCTCTTCACCTCGCTTACTCTCACCAGAGAGCGCGCCGACTTTGCACGGACTGCTCTTTTTTTGTTAAACTCTGCGAGGCAACTGCTAGAGGCCATTTAGGATTCTCCTCTCAGACGTGTCCGGATTGTAATTCAAAATGAGGAGGAAAAGGAAGTCAGTGTAAACGCATGCTTCATTCTGAACTCTTACATGTATTAATGTGGTTCAGCAAAGCATAGCAATACTGTCTTATGCAGTGGTGGAAAGTACATTTACTCAAGGTCTGTACTTAAGTAATTTTACTTTACTGGAGTATTTCCAAATGTTCAATCATTTTACTTCTACTCCACTACATCTCAAAGGCAAATATTGTACTTTTACTCCACTACAATTATTTGAAAACTTTCCTAACCAGTTACTTAGATTTTGATTATTATTACGAAACCACTTCAGACCTATATTATAATCTTTGGCAATTTGAAAATAGCCGATCTACAAGCTCGTCATGCTTGTAGATCATGCAAGACCATACGTCATTCACTGAAGTGGCAATCAGCTGTCCGATCAGGCGGGTTATTTAAGCTCACCTAAGTCTGCGTTCCTTCCGCTTTGTGTGTTATGGTTGTTGTCATGCAGCGTTTGCTCCCAACACCACCCCAGCACCACCAGTAGGCTCTGCTATTGGTCTGTTCCCCATGGGAGGTTGTTATTTATTATACATCTATTTCCCTGCTCTTAATGGTTAATGATGGTTGTCTAAAGTGTGCTGAGCAGGGGGAAAAATGTAGCAGAGCCTGAACGCCAAGATAAAATATTACATCCACACGTTGTATTCTCATTCTATAATATCGGTTCAATCTATTCGGTCTATAACGGTTTAATCTATTCATGAGTTATCTGACTGAAGTGTAGTTATTATTAATATATATTATATAGTCATAATTAACTGTGGAAGGAAAATCAAGGAAACTCAGATGGGCTCATAGTGGCTCCTTTAACACATTTGAGAATGAATATTACAGTTTGGGTATAAATATTACAGTTTGGGTATAAATATTACAGTTTGAGTAATAGATATTACAGTTTGAGTGTGAATAACACTGAGGATTGTACTGAGTGGTGTCTTTGCTCTTCCCGTCTCTCTCATTGGGTAAGACTAAACTAGTAAGGGTTCTCTCTTCCCTCACAGCAGTACGTTCGGCGTCCATGGCAGCATATGGGCTCTGGGAAAGGCGTTTGAAAAGCAACAGATGGTAACGGAGTCTCTCTCTCCCTCCCTCTCTCTCTCTCTCTCTCGGAAAAGTACTCAAATGTTTTACTTGAGTAAAAGTATCAATACTGCAATGTAAAAGTGCTCTGTTACAAGTAAAAGTCCAGAATTAAAAATTTACATGAGTAAAAGTACAAAAGTATTGGCATCAAAATGTACGTACTAAAATATTTGAAACAAATATTTGAAGATAGCAGATCTACAAGCTCACAACGTGTCGATGCGACACGTTGTGAGCTTGTAGATCTTCTATTTTCAAATAGCCGAGGTATAAAATGGGACTAAAGTGGTTAATGTATGTTTTATAATGTAATCATTTATATCTGAAAAGTAACTAGTAACTAAAGTTGTCAAATAATTGTAGTGGAGTAAAAGTACAATATTTGCCTCTGAGATGTAGTGGAGTAGAAGTAAAAGTATTGGAAATTGGAAATACTCAAGTAAAGTACAAATACCTCAAAATTGTACGTAAGTACAGTACTTAAGTAAATGTACTTAGTTACTTTCCACCACTGTCCAAGGTTGCCGTGACCCTTCATTTCTTCGAGGGCCAGGCTGTTATTTCACCGCGCCGCCCGCAGTACGGGGGCCCGGCGTGACACCTCCCGCTCCGACGGGGCCAACAGGAACGGGGCCTCTCTCTCTCTCTCTCTCTCTCTCTCTCTCTCTCTCTCTCTCTCTCTCTCTCTCTCTCTCTCTCTCTCTCTCTCTCTCTCTCTCTCTCTCTCTCTCTCTCTCTCTCTCTCTCTCTCTCTCTCTCTCTCTCTCTCTCTCTCTCTCTCTCTCTCTCGGGTGTAACATGGACCGACCGTGAGGAGAGGAGGAGGGGTGAAGAGGGAGGGAGGCTGAGAGAGAATAAAAGAGGGTCAAATAGACCACGGGGAGGGCTGCTATACCACGGGCCAATTACTGATGACAGGGAGAGAGTGTGTGTGTGTGTGTGTGTGTGTGTGTGTGTGTGTGTGTGTGTGTGTGTGTGTGTGTGTGTGTGTGTGTGTGTGTGTGTGCACACACTCTTTTAGCGCTGTTAAGGGAGTGCCACTGAAGAGCTGGATTGTGAATGAATCTTTAATACAATCCTACAATTACTGTATATTATATTATATTCTGTCTCTCTCTCTCACTTACAACAGTGGATCTCAATGTGGGGTCTGGACACGCACGCGCATATGCGCGCACACGCACACACACACACACACACACACACACACACACACACACACACACACACACACACACACACACACACACACACACACACACAACAGTGTGACTCTTAACTATAACTCTCTTGCGCGTGTGTGTTGTGCTTGTAGATCTGCTATTTTCAAATAGCCAGTGTATAGGGTTAAAGTGGTTCAGCTAATTTTCCTGGGGACCCCCTGGAACCCTCTCACGGACTCCTGGAAGTCCTCGGACCCCACTTTGAGAATCACTGGTTTAAAATGTCTCAATAATGTTATAAAAAAAGCTAAGAAAAGACAAAGAGATGAAGTAAAAGACAGCACCATACAGGTCAGAATGAAGACGCTATGGATGGGTGGATCTCCACCATCACAGTCTCTTAACCCATTAAGACCGGAAACGCATCTGTGTGTCATTTTAAGATTTATTTGGCTATTCAAAAATAGAAGATCTTTTTTTTTTTAAACCTTGAAAATGTGTGCAAATCATTGAATTTATATATTTTTCAACTAAACTTTTTAACTAAAATCTTTGCTTCTGGAACAAAATATTTTGAGATGGGGGTCCACGGCAAAATACATATAATTTTGGGGGTCCTTGACATGAAAAAAGTTTGAGAACCACTGATATTATAGCAACTTACGTTTTTTTTTAAAACTGTTTTCAGTTCAAAATGAGTTAAAAATGTTCGCTTTCAAAAATATATACATTCAAAGATTTGCACAAATTTTCACGATTTTTCCCAAAAGATTTCTCAAGATTATTTTTGTAGATCTGCTATTTTTGAATAGCCAAAAAATAGCAAAAAAAAAAATCTTAAAAATGACACAAATGATGCTTTCCCGGTCGTAAAGGGTTAAGTCTCAGCAATAAATCACCGGGCGTGTCTCTGTGTCAAGGTGCAGTGGCTGCTGACAGCACTAAGGCCAATGCAAATATAATAACAACAGTGTCAAATATTAATAACAACAGTGTCAGAGCACATTTACTTCACACTTTTAGACTTTTAGCCTCACACAGACAAATCCTTGCTCTTGGTGGAATAGCACGCACACACACACAACGTGCTGAATAACACTATGTTTAACCATGCCTTAAGGTGATGAAACATAGGACTCATTAAGTGTAACATTGCTTTGCTGACATTGGGCTTTTAATTGGTTTACAGATATTCTGTATATTGTGCTTAAGGCACATTGGGTCTGTGCGTGTGCGTGTGTGTGTGTGTGTGTGTGTGTGTGTGTGTGTGTGTGTGTGTGTGTGTGTGTGTGTGTGTGTGTGTGTATGTGTGTGTGTGTGTGTGTGTGTGAGTGTGTGTGTGTGTGTGTGTGTGTGTGTGTGTGTGTGTGTGTGTGTGTGTGTGTGTGTGTGTGTGTGTGCATATGCATGTGTGTGCGTGCGTGCGTGCGTGCGTGCTTACGTGCGTGCGTGCGTGCGTGCTTGTGTGCGTGTGTGTGTGTGTGTGTGCGCATATGTTTACATATTTTATTAGGTTCCATCGAACCTCATGAAGATGAACACAAAAATGTAAATGTGCAAATTACTAGGAGAGAGATTAGTAACACATAAAATTATTTTCAATGCTTTCATCTTCACACGCTAAGACTTGGAAACAAAGATTTAAGTAATTTCATTACTGTGCTTTGATTATAATAAAGTATTTTGCTGTATAAATGCTTAGCAAAAAAAAGAACACTTTAGTATTTCCATTAAAATAAATAAATATAGTAAATCTAGATGATGATCAACCAGGCATTTATCGTTACCAGAGGTTGATAATGGGAGGCAGCAACAAATGCCAGCTGATAAATGATCCAAAAAAACATTTGACAAACACTTTAATCCAATAAATAAGTAAACATTAGGCCTTCTGTCAATGAGGAACTGCCCTGGGGAACTAACCACTTGAATCCTGGTGTCCCTATACAGTATGTGGGGGCGAACATTTATATAGATAGCAAAAATAGCAGATCTACAAGCTCGTAATGTGTCGCAATGCTATTAGTTTCGATTAGTTTAAATGATCGGCTATTTTCAATGAAGAGATAATGGTGTAGAGGGAAAAAAGGAGGACCTAGTGCAGACCCCAGTGGGACTCCGGTCAATGATGTAATGTACGGTTTCAGTAGTTAATTAAATAAATAAAGAAGATAACAGTTGACATTCTGTCAATAAAGAACTGAAGTTAAATGGTGGTTCTGCAGGGATTTCCTGGCGGTGTGGTGATGGAGTTAACACGGCAGGTGCTGCTGGCAGGCCTCACCGTTGTTGGCACTCATTTTGTGAACCGCTGAAGGTCACTGTGATTTAGTTTTAGTCATAGTCTTTTGAATAAAATCATTAGTTATCTTTAGTTTTTGTCTAGTTTTAGTAGACTAAATCTACAGTTGATTTAGTTGACTAAAATGTATTCTGGTGGGGCATTGATGGCGTCGTAAAGGCTGATTTTACACTTGGTTGCATGCTGAAAATAGCAGATCTACAAGCTCACAACGCGTCGCACGGCGACACGTTGTGGGCTTGTAGATCTGCTATTTTCAGAGCGCAACACCCGAGCGCAACCAAGCATAAAATGACTTGTCTTTTAGTTCTACTGGATCTCTTCTCCACTAGATCCCTCACTAACATTTTAATCTAGTTTTTATTTAGTCTTAGTTTTAGTCATCATAGAAGAGTTTTTATTTAGTTTTTATGTAGTTTTCATCAGTGTAAAAAGGTAGTCGACGAACATTTTTCGTCATAGTTGTAGTCGACGAAATCAACACTGTTTCATAGCACTCTAATAAATCCCAGAGCCTCCTCAGCTGTGAATGTTATACCAAACCCACAGCAACCGTGTTTGTTGACCAATCATTAGCCCATGTTTGACATGAGTTCCTGGCAAGGTCAACGAGATAGTACTTTAGTGTGCGCTGAATGGTGAGCTATAGCCATATCAGGCCCTGGGCTTCATAACCCCATGAACCCTATTAGGCGAACCATTGGCAAGAATAGCCAATGCATCGGCTGTTTTCGCCGAAGAGATTTGGTCTACCAAATCTACAATTACTGTAGAGCCCTGGGGGACCCTAGTAAACAGTACAGCAGGCTTTAAGTGGACGCTAAGAGCATCGGAGAAATGGCATCTTTTCAAAGTAATTCTTAATCGGTTTGAAAAGCTACATTAGCTGTTTTCTGACTTTCTTTCTTCTAACATTCACAAGATGCTTTGTCCCTTTGCTGTGTGACAGTGGTTCTTTTTCGTCGTTCCATGTAAAACTCTGTCACCGTGTTCACAAACAGGATTAGTTTAGATGTGCACTTATCTCCAGCAGGAGATGAGTAATGGGTGAGTAATGCTGATGCCATTATCATAAGCCCAATTTATAATAGAAAATATTTTCAAGCCTTATTTTTCAGATTCTAAGATGTGAACACAATGCTTTAAATACATGATTTCAACTTATGTAATGATGGTGTTTTTCAGTGGCGTGCACAGACATTTTGAGGGGCAGGTGCTCAAGTAAATTATACTTTTTTTAGTTTACTTGGTCTGCTCTTTTTTCCCTCTACACCTATACCTCTTTGCCAAAAATAGCCGATCTACAAGCCCACAACGCCTCGCAGCGCGAGGCGTTGTGAGCTTGTAGATCTGCTATTTTTGGCTAAAGTTCTCCTCAGAAAAGGGATGCTAGGTTTCGAGTGGTTATGGTAAAAAGAAAAAATCATATCACATAAAGATTTGGCGGACCCCCTGTAGTAACTCGGAGGACCCCCTAGGGGTCCCGGACCCCCTGTTGAAGACCCCTGCTGTAAACTGGAAAACAAAAACAAAAAAAACGTTTTGTTTTTTTTAGTTTTTTTTTAAAGGGCACTTCTGGTCAAGAGGGCAAAGGGCAGGTGCTCTAGCCCCACCTAGAGTCTATCTGTGCACGTCCCTGGTGTTTAAAAAAAAAAAAACAATTTTGGTGCATTCTGCAAATCATATTCCGGTTGTTAATTCTCAGTGTCACCACTATCCCAAAATAGCTACGAAAATGTGGATTATTACCGGGTAATGCGTTGTTAGACTGATGTTGTATAATGAGGGGCAATGACGAAGACCAGGCGATAATTTGTTTATCGCGTACCCAACATGCATTTGGAGCTTTCCTGTTAGTTTTAGGGTTATAGCGTTAGGATTGGGGTTGGGATTAAACTGCATTTTCAACGGAGAATTGCTTTTGACATCTTGTTAAAGATACTGTAGAAATACAAAGGTAAATAAACACGTTCACTGCGCAGTCTAGCTCTAGCCTACATAATTGGCTCTGCAAATAATAATAATCATCTGTCAGAATGGCAGCAAATGCTTAAAAGTCACATTTGCCTTAATGTGTGCTACAGCAACGGCAAATGTGCCATCTCGTTATTTTAGTTATCGTTCCCCTTAAAATCGTGGCCTTTTCAGAATTTCCGCAAAGCTTGCGTGGGCAGGTGTGTGTGTGTGTGTGTGTGTGTGTGTGTGTGTGTGTGTGTGTGTGTGTGTGTGTGTGTGTGTGTGTGTGTGTGTGTGTGTGTGTGTGTGTGTGTGTGTGTGCGTGCCACTGCTCGCTTGTAAATCAGCAGTTTTCAGAGCCACATGCAAAGTCTTTCCTGAAGGATTTGCCACTAATAGAGGGATTATCGCTTTTGATATTTCTTTGTCTTTTTATACTTTGGGCACTAAATCACAACACACACACACACACACACACACACACACACACACACACACACACACACACACACACACACACACACACACACACACACACACACACACACACACACACACACACACACACACACACACACACATACTCTTTATAATGCTGTTTGGTGTAGTGAATAAAAAGTATAATAACATCATTTGAATATAATTTGTAAGAAAGGACAGTTGCTAACTTGAAGGGATATTTCACTTCAAAACATGTTTGGGGTAATTTTAACGTTTACTCAGGCTAGAACCCCCCGGCCCGCAGACAGTTTAGACATTATATATTTATTTGATCAGACACGCCCCTTCCTGTAAAACCCATTGCAACTTCAAACTTCAAATTTTAACCATGATGAGATTCATCGAAAACACCCGTCCTTGGTTCTGGAGACTCATACTGACCTCCTAACAGGTGAGGGGGCCGTGTTTTTCCTCTTTAATCGAACCCTAAACTGTGGTGGTGTGGTGGTGGACATGTACAGAACTTGTACCACCCGACCGCTCGATCAGAATTAAACTGTGAGGGTACAAAACTATACAGGAACAGTAAGATACATTGTTACCCGAGGGGACTTTGAGCCACATGGTGTGTATACGTAATATACAGTACAGTACAAAAGACCTTCCCCATGAAGCTGCTGCTGCTGTAGCTGAAGATAATGTGGTATAAATGGGCTATGGTGGTATTAATAACTCTGTACAGTAGAGCTCATCAATAAACGCACCGTGAAATAAGCTTTTGATGTACTACAGTAAATCCAACATGATTTTCTCTTTTTTTAAATGACGATAAAGACTTTGTATTCAAATTGCCATAAGTATCATAATGAATGAGCTACATTAAATGTGAATACATTGAAAATTCAGTGATACATTTGAACATGGCCTGTACACACCCTGTGAATGATTATGAGAGCGTGTACATTGGGTCCCCACCCAATGTACACGCTCTCATAATCATAATCAGGGGGTAGGCTTATTGTCCATGGGGAAGACGTTCTTTAGTCATTTACAATCTAGCAATCTCTGAGGCTACGAGCATGAAGCCACTCGCACCGCAGTGTTGATTTTGTCGCCTAAAACTATGACGAAAAATGTTCGTCGACTACCTTTTTTTCACCGAACAAAACTAAACAAAAAGTAAATAAAAACTAAGCTACGATGCCTAAAACTAAGACTAAATATATTGACAATTTTGTCAACAAATAAAAACTTGACTAAAATGTTAGGGAGGGAGATGCAGTAGATATAAAAGACAAGTCATTTTAGGTTTTGTTGCGCTCGGGTGTTGTGCTCTGAAAATAGCAGATCTACAAGCTCACAACGCGTCGCGCTGCGACGCGTTGTGAGCTTGTAGATCGGCTATTTTCAGCATGCAACCAAGTGTAAAATCAGCCATTACGACGCCATCAAGGCACCGCCAACATACATTTTAGTCGACTAAATCAACTGTAGATTCAGTCGACTATAATCTTATGATATTTAGTCGACTAAAACTAGACAAAAACTGAAACATTTCAGATGACTAAAATATGACTAAAACTAAATGGAATTTGATTCAAAAGACTATGACTAAAACTGAATCAAAATCTGCTGTCAAAATCAACACCGTTGCACCGTGGCAGCATTTGAAACACCTTGTGGTCAGGTGGCTATAGAATCTTTTTAATGGTTTTACTACACCAGCAGACATGTGTGCGCGCATTCCTGCACGTTCCTTCCCTCGTGTTCCCGTCCTTGCAGCAGGGTGTGTGTGTGCACGTGTGCATCAATGCCCTTCCGTCCGCTCACGTGCTCACGCACGGCCAGGCGGCATCCATCCGCCCAGCTGGAGGCGCGTGTGGAAAAAAAACACGCGCCGCCGTGACCTCTGTGTCTCTGCCGGCGGCGTCTCGCCGCACGGACCATAAAACCCCACGACGAGCGCGGCGGCGAGCAGGTAAACAACGGCCGCACTAGAGAAAGGTCACCCCCCCCCCCCCCTGCCCCGCACAGGCTTCCTAACAAGATTAAAACATGTATCACAGGGGCCGCTGTGACAGTTACCTCTCCCTCAGCAATGTTACCCTCCTGGCCCCCATGTGGAGGGGCGAAAAAAATAGCTTTCTGATCACCCCGGCCGTTAAAGAAGTACTTCACTTCTTTTTTCTTTTCATCATTTACTCCCCTTGATGGCTTGAATACAAGGAGATGTTTGGTTTGTACCATTGCATTCTTTTCCATTGAATGAAGAATCCCAAGAGAATAAGAGAATAGAGTTTGAAAAATAAATACATTATTAGAGTAAATCTACTTTAAAAGTATAACTGCATGTTCTCCCCGTGTCTCCTAGGGTAGTTAATACCCTCACTAAAAAAGCATGCGGTAATCCTGGTCACTATACTGCCTCCCCCTGGCCAGCCGGGGCGCCTGATGGAGGGGAAAGGAACTGGTTGGAATAACGTGTTCCTTCCACACGCTACGTCCAACCAGGGAACCTCCCCCCTGTCAGGTGATAAGAAGCGGCTTGCTTTTGAAAATAGCCGATCTACAAGCTCACAATGCGTCGCATCGCGACGCATTGTGAGCTTGTAGATCGGCTATTTTCAAATGGCCAGAATATATATATACGTCTGAAGTGGTTAATGTATGTTTTGTAAATATAATCAAAATCTTCTAAGTAACTAGTAACTAAAGTTTTTAAATATTTGTAGTGGAGTGAAAGTATAACATTTGCCTCCGAGATGTAGTGGAGTAGAAGTACATTGAGTACATGTACTTAGTTACTTTACACCACCGACGGTATGTGCGTTGATGTCTTATTGCACATGTTTTAGTCTGAATGTGCTGAAATAAACTGACAGGTAGCCAGTGTCTTTATTGTGGCCTATTTCACATTCAACCCTTATCTAAGTGTACCGGTCTGCAAGTAAGTACCTGCATATATACAATAGTGTTGTTTGTTTATGAGCATTTCGAATAAGGGGGCATTTTTACCAGTCTCTTTGTGTACACATTTGCGTTTGGTGTGGGTGCATGCGTTCGTGCGTTCCTGTGTGTGTGTGTGTGTGTGTGTGTGTGTGTGTGTGTGTGTGTGTGTGTGTGTGTGTGTGTGTGTGTGTGTGTGTGTGTGTGTGTGTGTGTGTGTGTGTGTGTGTGTGTGAGAGCGTGTGTGTGTGTGTGTGTGTGTGTGTGTGTGTGTGTGTGTGTGTGTGTGTGTGCGAGTGCGCTGCATATGCATCTGTATGCATGAGTCCCCCGGGTCCCCAGAACACGGAGCCATTTTTATTATCTAAATGGTTCCAGCCGGCGCTGGACGGGAACCAATCACGGCAGCCAGCTATGATAGGAATCACCTGGGACAGGGACGACTACATTTTCTCCACCATTCCACCTCAAACTGTGCCGGTGCTCCGTCGCCCGTCTGCACATCCGTCAGTCCAATAGGACTGCCTAACCCATTTGGACCGGGAAAGAACATCTGTGTCATTTTAACATTTCTTTGGCTATCCAAAAATAGCAGATATATACAAGCTCATATAGCGCTATGAGCTTGTAGATCTGCTATATTTTTTTTAAATCGTGAAAATGTGGGCAAATCTTTGAATATATATTTTTTAAAGCGAACATATTTAAAATGTTTTGTTCCAGGGACCTCCAGAAGCAAAGATTTGAGTAAAAAAAGTTGTTTAAAAAATATATATATGTATTCAAAGATTCACACCTATTTTTCAAAAAATAGCAGATCTACAAGCTCGTAGTGCGGCACTCGGTGCCGCACTACGAGCTTGTAGATCTGCTATTTTTGAATAGCCCAAAGTATGAAATATTGTTTATAGCAAAACATTTCCCTGGTCTTATTGGGTTAAGATATCAGCGGTCGTAAAAATGTCACGCACCACCAACACCAGCTGAATACATAACGTGCAAAAAAAGTATTCAGAGTTTAACCACTTGAGACACCAGCGTCCCATATTCGGGCCAAACATAGCAGATCTACAAGCTCACACACACACAACGCGTTGAAAACGTGACACGATTTTTGGCAAAGAGATTAAGGTGCAGACAGGAAGAAAAGGGGTCCAAGTACAGAGACAACTCGGGTCCAGTTTACTAAGTCTTGGGTTCTAAGGTTAAATGGGGTGCAAAAAAAAGTTAAAGCTCTATATTCTGCTATAGACCATTTCTTCAGCAACAAATCTCCCTCCAGTCTGCCTTTAGAAACAGAAAAATCATTTTCAGGTGGGACACCAATTTTAATGAATCAGGAGAGAGAACCCCCCCCCCCCCCGCCCCCTCAGCTAGTGTTCCAGTTGCAATGTGGGTTGTTTTTCACTTTCACTAGTTTTTTTTTGTATGAAACTAAAATATAAATAGTAAATACAGTTTAAAATCACACCCACACACACACACACACACACACACACACACACACACACACACACACACACACACACACACGTGTGTGTGCACACAAACACACACACACACACACACACACACACACACACACACACACACACACACACACACACACGTGTGTGTGCACACACACACACACACACACACACACACACACACACGTGTGTGTGCACACAACACACACACACACACACACACACACACACACACACACACACACACACACACACACACACACACACACACACACACACACACACACACACACACACACACACACACACAGAGTAATACTGCTACTACTACTGCTGAACAAAAATCATCGTCATCACCGACGGCTGCATTCTAATAGAACTTCCATTACCACGCTCTGTTGGACTGCTCAGACGGTGTTGAATTATTATTGCGAGAATCGAAGCTCCCGGGCGGAGATTACAGTCTAGACAATTGTTTGGTCTCAATCATAATCCGTAAATGAAATATCAAAGACGGTGTGAAGCAAAGGCGGCTGATTGTCCGGACGCTGCCGTGGAAATCCCTTCTCCTCTCCCACGGACACGATCAAACACCTGCTACAGTCGGCACGCCTCAGATCCTTAACACATTTAGACCGGGAAAGAATCTGTGTCATTTTTGGGGATTTCTTTGGCTATTCAAAAACATTAGAAGGAGGTTTACTTCAATTTAATGCCGGGATCAGAATCCATTTAAGTTACATTTGTAACTCAAATCTTTACTTCTGGGGATTCTACAAATGTCTTCTAAATCCTAACAGTTTTTTTGTTTTTCTAACTTATGTTGCTAGAATATCAGTGGTTCTCAAACTTTTTTCATGTCAAGGACCCCCCAAAATGATATGTATTTGGCTGCAGACCCCCCCCCCCCCCCCCCCGCCGTCTCAAAATATTTTGTTCCAAGGACCCCCGGAATCAAAGATTTGAGATTTGGGTTAAAAAATAATTGCTTTAAACAACATATATTCAAAGATTTGCACAAAACGTTCACGATTTTTCATAAAATAGCAGATCTACAAGCTCATAGCGCGGCACTCGGTGCCGCGCTATGAGCTTGTGTATCTGCTATTTTTGAATAGCCAAAGACATTTTAAAAATGACACACAGATGCATTCCCGGTCTTAAAGGGTTAAGAGGCCCTTCTGGAAATAACAGACCGCCCCCGCTGCAAGAGCGTCCACCACCAGCAGTGTTTCATGAACGCCATGTATAATTCAACCAACACAGCGGGGTGGGTGGGCATCCATCTGAAAGAACACAGCCGTCTTAGCCGGCGCGCTTTGAACATGGTCGGGATGAGGGATTGAGGGGAGGGGAGGGGGCAAAATTAGAAGCGCGGCGGCTTGTTATTTCAAGACGCACACCTGTGGAGGTGATGTTTCACCTTCAGCTCATGCCTAACTCACGCTCCGTCACGACAGAGCTCAAGACGCATTTACATTCATGCCTCATCGTGAGCTTGTAGATCTTGCTATTTTTCCAGCGCGTAGGACGAAGTATAAGTTAAAGGAGAATTTTGGACTAAGTTTTTCTTACCTTTTCTATGACGTTATCATATCTTAGGATGAATGGTACGGTAGAAACATTTTCATAACTCCATCCCGGGTCCGCCACAACTTAAAACGTGCGCGGATAGGCCTTGCGTTAGATCACATATTTTAATAGCTTTTTTTTTGTGAGATCTGACGTTCATAGTGACAGAACACTATGCAAAAAAACAAACAAAAAAAAACAGAGGTCTCGCTAGACGAGATTGAAATCTCGAGATTTCAATCTCGTCTAGCGAGACTTAGTTATTTTATTTTTTTTTGCATAATTTTCTGTCACTATGAACGTCAGATCTCACAACAAAAAAAAGAGGAAAAAAAGCTATTAAAACATGTGATCTAACGCAAGGCCTATCCGCGCACGTTTTAAGCTGTGGCGGACCCGGGATGGAGTTATGACATTTTTCTACTGTGTACCATTCATCCTAAGATATCATAACATCATAGAAAAGGTAAGAAAAACATAGTCCAAAATTCTCCTTTAAGCTTCAACTGTTATGGTATCCTCCACCTCGACTGTGGCGCCGATCAGGCTCAGTATAGAGGTGCATGCATGGGAGTGATGGGAGTGAGTCATAAATACTGCATTGTTTTGGGCGTTTCTTCATTTTCTCCCATTGATTAAAGACGGGAGAGAGAGAGCGGAGCACAGTTGGGCTGATGAATGTTTCATGATGCGGCATGAATGAAGAACGGAGACGCCCGGAGAATTAGACCTCATGCAGAGAGACTGCATGGCGGAGGTAAAGAGTTCATTGACTGTCTTCCGGGAAGGTGGTGTGCGTGTGTGTGTGTGTGTGTGTGTGTGTGTGTGTGTGTGTGTGTGTGTGTGTGTGTGTGTGTGTGTGTGTGTGTGTGTGTGTGTGTGTGTGTGTGTGTGTGTGTGTGTGTGTGTGTGTGTGTGTGTGCGACGCGTTGTGAGCTTGTAGATCTGCTATTTTCAAATAAACTATGTATAAAATGAGGCTAAAGTGGTTAATGTATGTTTTATAATGTAATAATTTATATCTGCAAAATAACTACAGTAGCAACTAAAGTACAACATTTGCCTCTGAGATGTAGTGGAAGTGGAAGTAAAAGTAGAGACAACTGGAAATACTCCAGTAAAGTAAAAGTACCTTTTATAATATTTACAATATTCAATGTGCAGCAGACAAAATGTGCAGCGCCTGCCCGACGCTGCATGTCATGTCAGTGTAAATACTGTGTGTACAGTACTATGCGGCAGGAGGCCAACAGCCACACAAACAGAGTCACACACATTCACACACAGGGAGCACACAGCCACTCACGCATGTAAAGCAAAGCTGATGATCTTCAGAATGTAATCCGTCCTTAAAGAGCAGCTTTTTGCACGCCTCTTCAAGCCTCCCCCCCCCCCCCGTTCCCCCCGTTCCAAAGCTGGAGGTTTACTTCAATTTAATGCCGGGATCAGAATCCATTTAAGTTTTCAAGCTTCTTAATTCAAATCAATAAAAAGAAAAGTCCTCCCCAGACACTCTCTCTCTCTCTCTATCTCTCTCTCTCTCGCTCTCTCTCTCTCTCTGATTCAGAGAGAGAGAGAGAGAGAGAGAGAGAGAGAGAGAAAGCATGGAGGCCGAGGGCACCAACAAGCAAAGAAAAAAAGGTCTTGAGCAAATGATATTAGTAATTGCATCAAGCTTTCAAACTTTCTAAACTATTTACTGTAGCCGAGTCGAAGGGGTCAGCTTAAAGGTCCCTTAACCCTTTAAGACCTGAGGTTCTGGATTTATTTTTGTTTTTGTTGCATTCCTAAGACAATAATTTGATTCCCGTCTCCTACCGGCTAATGTATCCGGTAGGAGACACAAAGTAGATTGTTTGTGTCTCCTACCGGATACGCACCCGGTCATCAAATTATTGTCTTAAGAATGCCACAAAAACCAAAATAATAAATCCATGAATTCAAGGCTTCATGGGGTGTGCAATTGATAGAAAATAAGCCATTTTTTGGGTGAACTCCTCCTTTAAAATGTACATATTCAAAGATTTTCACAAATGTTCACGACTTTTCAAAAATAGCACAAAGAAATCTAAAAAAATGACACCGATGCGTTCCCGGTCTTAATTGGTTAAAGAGGCATTACCCTTCATCTATGCGAGAGCACGCTCCGGCGTTTTCCGAGTCGATTAGCCCCGCGGTGCCCTAGGGCTCGAGGCGGAGAGAATACCTCGTCCTAAAGAGGTAGAGATGATTGTTTGAAGTGGTCGGACACAGACGTCGTGGATTTAGAAGCTCATTCTCTGTCTGAACCCCAAAAAATAGGTTCAACTGGGGACGGCAGAGGCTTACAAAAATATAATAATAATTCAAGCCCTGATTAAACTCAGAATTGCTCATTATAACGTATAATGTTTTGACTACATCTGAAGCCAAGCTCAGATCAAAATGGTGCCAAAATACCCAAGCAATTAAATGAGAAATTAGACTCAGAGGGATCCACGCTGTGAGAGAGAAAATGCACTTACTTAGGGAATGAGGGATGGGTGTGACACGCTCGTTAACAGTGGTGGGTAGAGACGAAGCACGTTTACTTGAGTACTGTACTTAAGTATGTACTGCACATTACATTATTTGAGTATTAATGTACTTTACTTGAGCATTTGTATTTTGTTTGATGAAGACAAAAATAATGATGATGTACTTTTGACTTCACACTACATTTCTAGGAAGAGAATAAGTAAGCTCTATTACGAATTAACCACTTGAGCCCAATTTCAAATATAGCGAAAAAAAGAAGATCTAGAATCTCACAACGTGTAACATCGCTACGCCTTCTGAGCTTATAGATCTGCTATTTTCACTAGTATTGATATTCTTTGAAAATGTCAGGAACATCTTTGAAGAATTTCGGAAAATGTAAAAATTTTAATGAAAAACATTGATATCAAAAAGAGAACACAAGTATTATTTTTAAAAGCATGGACTCTTGAATACTAAAGTATTATTTTTTAAGTACAAATTTCACGGACCAACTTTCACTTAATTACGGACATTTGGTGGCAGCTCACGGGCCTGGCTTCCTTTACCGTAAACAAAAAACTCAGAGGTAAGTACATGTACTCAAGTACTGTACTTAAGTACAATTTTGCCCTATTTTATACATAGGCTATTTGGTCTGCTCGCCGCTGCTCGCACACAGACCTGACCTACTCGCCCGAGAGACGCCTGAGCGGTGGAGATGGAGTGGATTTGGGATCGTTGGTTGTGTGGGTTTTCGGGGACATAACGGACACAGGTCGGCGCGCACGCACGGCTGTGCACGGCGCACAGATTAGCTGTGGGATTCAATCGCAGCTGAGGTAATAGGGCAGAACTGGCTCTTATCCGATGATGCACTTTTCAAGGGGCACTCACACACACACACACACGTTTGTGTATTCCTCTGCCTGTGAGGACCTGTATCGACATTTTAGGACAACATCGACAATACCTAGAAAGTAGCCGATCTACAAGCTCACAATGTGTCGCGCCGAGACGCCTTGTGAGCTTGTAGATCGACTATCTTGTGGTACGGCGACACTGCCGTGCAACTAAGTATAAATTGGCGTACCTAACCGAACCTCTAAACATTTGACCCATTAAGACCTGGAACGCATCTGTGTCGCTTTAGATTTCTTTGGCTATTCAAAAATAGCAGATCTACAAGCTCATAGCGCGGCACCAAGTGCCGCGCTATGAGCTTGTAGATCTGCTATTTTTGAAAAATCTTGAAAACCTTTTTTTTTTAAGACTGTTAGGAGTTAGAAAACATTTTTAAGAATCGCCTCTAAGATCTTAATGGGTTAATCCAAACCCCAACTTGAACCTTTTCCTTATTCTAAGCCTTATACTTCCCGACATAATAATAATAATTTCTCTTGTGAGGACCAATGGAACCAAGGAAAATGGTCCTCAAAATATGTTCTTATCAAATTCTACTATACTTGTGGGGACATTTGGCCCCCACTAGTATAGTAATGTGGTGTCCCTCATACACAACAACAACACACACAGACTACAGCCTACAGCTCACCACAAACTTGGCCCTATGCTATACAGTAGTTTGATTTAGTGCCCACAACCCTTCGGAAAGGGCAGACATTTGAAAACGCTGACATTTCGCGGAGCGCCTCGCGGTCTCAACATTCATCTCTTTTCTGCCTCTCTCTCTCTCTCTCGCTCTCGCTCTCTCTCTCGCTCTCGCTCTCTCTCTCTCTCTCTCTCTCTCTCTCTCTCTCTCCAAGAAATTGAAAAAATTGTCTGTGTTCCAATGGATCCAATGTAGTTATTAATTAGTCACAAGTTCTCGTTAAAGTTTTTCATTGGTTGAATCCTATGTTCAAATGTGCTAATGGGAGGACCGCCACTGGCCGGCGGACCAAGTCGTCATGCTTATGTCACCATGACTCCCTATTCACCCATATTCACCTGTTTCCTAGGCTGTGTGTGCATCACTTCCTGCCCATTTGATCCAATGAAATCCAATGAAACTGGTCAGATGACCAAGGATATCCAATGACATCGACAGGAAGTGATGCCCACACAGCCTAGGAAACAGGTGAATAAAGAATTCCCAATGCAGCTACGCCCAAATATGGAGTGTGTTGTCAATGTGTCGTCATGGCATCGGCCACAAACAAATCAGTCAGCTCCATGTATGGGCACAAAAGGGACAAGGACTGACGGAGGTGGTTTTCAAGAGCCACATATCCGACCGCTACGTCCATATATGGTCATGTGCATGTATGGGACCGACCGACTTCAAACTCGGCGCGCGCAGCAGCACTGACTGAACCGTGGTGGAAAAAGTACTCAAATGTTTTACTTAGTAAAAGTATCAATACTGCAATGTAGAAGTATTCTGTTACAAGTAAACGTCCGGAATTCAACATTTACTTGAGTAAAAGTACAAAAGTATTGGCATCAAAATGTACTTAAAGTAGCAAAAGTACAAGTACTAAAATATTTGAAAATAGATATATGGGCATGAAAGGGACAGGGACTGACAGATACAGATATCTCTATATATGGGCATTAAAGTGACACAAACATACGGGTACAACGGGTGATCTAATTTTGTACATTTTTGCCACTTTCCTTTCAAATTGACCCCCTGGTGCTCCCTGGCAGTGACTCCACTTTGAAAACCACAGGGATCCACAAAGATAGAGAGAGGGGGGGGGGGGGGGTAAACAGTGAAAGAGGGGAATAAAGTTAAATATAAGTTGTTGAGAAGGGTGATGGAGGGAGGAGGGGAGGAAGGGAACGGAGGCTGTGTAGGGGTTAATGGAGAGGGAGGTGGAGAAGAACGAGCAATGTGGGGACGAGGAAGGGGATGTGAATATAATGCTCCTCTACTCCTCTCCATCTGTCACCGTTAATGGCAGGTAATCTACCTCTCTCTCTCTCTCTCTCTCTCTCTCTCTCTCTCTCTCTCTCTCTCTCTCTCTCTCTCTCTCTCTCTCTCTCTCTCTCTCTCTCTCTCTCTCTCTCTCTCTCTCTCTCTCTCTCTCTCTCTCTCTCTCTGCGAAGAAGATGGGGGTGGAGACACCTCGGCATGTTTTCTACACACACACACATGATGACCCTCTTATAAGAGGCCAGCCTCCTGTAGAGTTACACCGTATTAGTGGTTAAATGATGTGGGTCAAAATGTACTTAATCACAGATTGGAAATAATCAAATGGTTTGTCTATCATTCACATAAACGTCAGTACTCAAATCGACATGTTGTGAACATAATCAACCGCATGAAATAATGGACAAATGGGGTTGGTCAGTTAGATGGCCCCTACAAGCTCACAGCGCTGCACCCAGTGCCGTGCTGTGAGCTTGTAGATCTGCTATTTATTATTTTTCAAATTGTGAAAATGTGTGCAAATCTTTGAATGAATATATATTTTTAAAGCGAACAAATCAACAAAACTATTCTTTGCTTCTGGGGGGTCCCTGGAACAACATATTTTGAGATGGGAATCCAAAAAATACATATAATTTTGGGGGTCCTTGACATGAAAGAGTCTGAGACCCACTGATATAGAAACATACTTTTTCAAAAAACAACTGTTAGGATTTAGAATACATTTTGTAGAATTCCCAGAAGCAATTGCTTTAAAAAAAAAAGTATATATTTAAAAGATTTGCACAAACTTTCACGATAAAAAAAAGCAGATAGAGTATACAAGCTCGAGTGCCGCGCTGTGAGCTTGTATATCTGCTATTTTTGAATAGCCCAAAGAAATCTTGAAATGACAAAAAACGATGCTTTCCCGGGGTTAATTCAATGTGTCATCACAAACAGAGATGATCAGCTCCCCCTCTGTCCCCATGACAATCACACTGCACTCTTACGTAAATGTAGATCATTTGCGATCTGTGTGCGTAATAGAATCGCAGGTCGAAGGTCGTGCTGTTATAAGAGCACAGGAATCCAATTGCTCAAACTGAATTTATGGATGGATGCCTGACGCAGATAAATCTCACTGCCTTTTACGAGACGTCTTCCAAAGCATCAGGTGGCCTGATAACGATGAGGAACAGGGCTGATGGTGACCAAGGTGTGATTTGTAAAAAAGGAAAAGCTAAAATGGCTAACATTGTGAGCTTTTAGATACACTCTTTTTGCTATTTTTGAAGAAATATTTTTATTATTATGATGATGTATGTCTGCCTGCATCCCTTTCATGCCCATACACGGAAATCTCTGTATCTGTATACAGTTTCCCTGTAGACAGACGACCCCCCTCCCCTTTTTTTTTTAATATATTTTTTATTTTTCATGCTTTTTTTTGTATTTTTTCTCTGTATTTTTATGTTGATTTTTGAACTGTTTGGTTGCTACTATATATGTCTATGAAATTAATTCAAGGACCCCAACGGAAACAAGTCCGCAAGGACTTTTTTGGTCGGACCTTTTAGACAAAAGTATTATAAATGTAACTGTGTTGTTTTACATTATTTTGCCTAATACAAATTTCAATCAATCAAAAACATCTGACTAAAAGTCTAAAGTTTGGTCAAAACAACATTCATTTGAATGGAGTACTAGTGTCGTACCCTATACCCATTAGCATGATGAAGGCCTTTCTATGACAGGCCGATCTATTCTAGGACACAGGCAGACGGTCACCCAGACAGACAGATGTACTGTGCACAGATATTTGTGGAATTGATAGTTATGGAGAACCGCTGATCCGACGACTTCCACTGGGCACTGCACTCCCTTGGATCCTCAGCAATAAACACGGCAAGTTTGAAGGCGATCGGTTGAACCTTCTGATGCGCCGTCTACTCTAAATAACTTTATTGTTACTAGGTACTTTGTAGATTATTATTAGATTATTAAAAAAAACATACAGTTACCACTTCAGCCCTATATACTTTGGCTATTTGAAAATAGTCAATCTACAAGCTCACACATCACTTTGCCATACGTTGTGAGCTTGTAGATCTGCTATTTTTTACATTTTGAAACTTGTGAAATGGGATATCGTGCATAATGAGTACTCTAAATATATTTTGATGCAAATGCTTTTGTACTTTTACTCAAATACATTTTTAATACTGGACTTTTACTTTTAAAAGACTATATCTACTTGATGGTATTGATACCTTTACTCAAGTAAAGAAAATGCAGTACTTCTTCCACCGCTGCAAATATACTGTATGTCCATGAGAAAGGCCAGAGAGCTCTTGACTTGCCCCCAGACTCTGCATAACTCATTCTCTTTGTGGAGATGCTCATCCAGTTTAGTTTCCAGAGCAGAGGGAGATAATGAGAGCTTGAGCCAGGCTCTGCATACGTGAGCATCATCGCTCTGATGAGTATTAGTGGAGAAAATTAGTTCTAGAAAATAGCCCACTGAGCTCTCCCACCTCCCCTCAGCTCCAAAACAGCAGATTCTATTCTGTCCTCACACACGCGTGTCTGTGCAACGGCTAGACAGATAGCCTACAAACTCCCAATAATAAAGCAATTTCTTTAGAAGAGTAGTCTTTGCTGTAGGTTGGTATTGGGTTGACATTTTTTTGTAAGAAAACATAGAAATAAACAAAGACATGGGTTTCAGAAAAACACTCAAATTACAAACAAATAATAAGCACATATTACTGTCGTTATTTATTAACTACTTAAAACATATACACATTACACATAGAAGACCTAATCACAGACAAGCTCACATGGCACATGGACATGAGTAGACCAACAAACACTAAGTTACCAAAGCAACTAAATAGGCTCTATGCACAGCAGCCATATTGGAAATAAATTGGGCCTCTTCCTTACTTCCTTCACAGGTTTTACCAATGATACTAATTAAGGCTTTGTTCCATTTCATTTAGCACAGTGGTTCTCAAACCTTTTAATTTCAAAAGGTTTGAGAACCACTCTGAGAGTGTACAAATGGAACCAAATGGACCCTCACAGGTCCATTTGGTTCCATTTGTAAACTCTCAGAGTTACACACCTTTTAAGGTGCCATTTGGAACCCCCTCAAGGAACCATGAGGGTCCCTGGACCACACTTTGAGACCCACTGGTGTAGCAGAGTGTTTCCAGTGAGCCGACATGAACAATATCAGCCCCCTGACTCTGTTTGACCAGAGTGGAACAGAGCCTTCATTAGTGTCATTGCTAACACCTGTGAAGGAAGTAAGAAGAGGCCCAATTTCTCTCCAAAATGGCTGCTGTGCATAGAGCCTATTGACTACACATTAAGTTCAAACATTCTCATACGCATTTTGGCACAATAATGTTCGAGTTTACTCACAGACATATCTACAACCAATTGAGACACAAAAACGTTGGAGAGGCTGTGCAGAACACAATGCGTCATGCTCGGTTCTCAAAAGACTATGTAGGAATGAACTAGTTGCTTCCTGAAAGTGGAATGTACTGTACCGTCTAAGAGGGATTGAAATAACACAAAGCAACCACAGGGTGGCGAAACTGGAATGTGCCATCTAAGAGGGTATTCAATAACACAAGGCAACCACAAGGTGGCGTGTCATAACAATTACAGAGGTCAGGGACCAGCACAAGATCTAAAAACTCACAGTGTGTCACGTCGCCATGTGTTGTGAGCTTGAAGATAGGCTAAAAAGCACACTAAAGGACACAAGCACACCAAACACTCTCTGCGTGCGTCTCTGCGTATGCCTTGTAAGCCTATAGTATATCTCTTTTAGCCTATAAGTATAACCTTTTCAGGCCAAGGACCCCCTAGCTGAGAGAGAGAGATGAAGCAGGGACCCCCTCTATATTGTATAAGTTTCATATTCAGATTATTTTTTTGTTTACTTGGTCTGCTCTTTTTTTCCCTCTTTTACACCAAACACCTCTTTGCCAAAAATAGCCGCACAACGCCTCGCAGCGCGAGGCGTTGTGAGCTTGTAGATCTGCTATGTTTGGCTAAAGTTCTCCTCAGAATAGGGATGCTAGGGTTCAAGTGGTTAAGGTAAAAAGAAAACATCATATCACAAAAAGATTTGGCGGATCCCCTGTAGTAACTCTGAGGACCCCCTAGGGGTCCCGGACCCCCTGTTGAAGACCCCTGCATCAGATCCAAAGTAGACAAGGTTTTTTGCGACCAATTGACCATGTATTATGCAAGTACATAATGAAGTTGACCAAAGTTTCTCAGCTGCATTATATTTGTTATTAGTGTCTATTATGTCCTCAGAAACAAAGGGGTTTATAGTGAGAACTTACTTAAAGCTGCTTTATAAATAAAGCACTTTGAACCTGAAGATGATGGCCAATGTTGATGATAATTGATAACAAAATATATACATATATATATATTTCAAAAAATAAAGTTAGGGTAAGTGATATTTTTGGGTTAAAACAAAAAGTATTTTGTTAAAAGGTTAAAGCACTAAATTCTGATAGTAATCATTGCTATAGAGTGTTTGTTCAGTAACAGATGTCTCCCCGTCTCTCCAGCTCTTTAATAAACAGAAAATACATTTTCCGGTAAAATCTCAGCCAATCAGGAGAAAGTACCCATTTTTAAGCTTCATTTTTATAGTGTTCCAGTTCCAATTTTGTCTGCTCATTTCTTAGTGTCATCACTTCCAATTTCACTTGTTTAATCTGTATCCTGATTGAGTTCTCTGTCCTGATTGGATAAACTTGGAAATGAAACTGAAACTGAAACGAAAATGCATTTTCTGTTTTATAAAGAGCTGGAGAGACAAGGAGACTTTTACTGAACAAACACTCTATAGAAATGAGTACTATCAGAATATAGAGCTATTTAACACTTATTTTAACCAAAGAAAATCACTTACCCTACCTTTAAATAAGCCCCCCCCCCCCCCTGCAACGTTTCTTTTTTTGCCACACATCTACACTTCATGTACCGAATTAACCAAAATAAATTACTAAAAAACGGAAATAAAAGGGGAATAACCGCGAAAAACCGGCCACACATGTGTGGCGCTCGTCCATGTGATGACACTGAAGTCTCACTCCCACATTTTCCTGAAACTTGGTAGCCCTGCTCTTCATCACCTGCTCCCTCTTTCTCTCTCTCTCTATGCTCCCCTATCCTTCATCTCTCCATCTCGTCTCTGATCTCGTCTCCTCATCTGGAACATCAAACAGAATCCAGTGTTCCCAGGAGAGCTGGGCTTGGCTGGAGTTGCTGACCTCCGTGCTATCGCCGTCTCTGTTTGTTTGTTGTCTTACAAATGAGCCTGACCCCATCAGCACCCAAACATGTGTACACACACACACACACACACACACACACACACACACACACACACACACACACAGTCCGTCTGGGATGCTGTGTACGCGTCAGTGTAGCACAACAGCAAATAGAGACATGAAACAGGACCTTGTTGGCCTATATGTTATCAGAGGCTTCGCTTTAAGGGATATTCACTTTCAAACATGTGTGGGGTCATTTTAATGTCTACTCTATCACGTTGTGAGCAGTGGCGTCAGTTCAGCAAAAGCTAGGGTATGGCAGCATGAGGTCACCCCCGCGCGCGCGAAGCTCGCGAAATTTTTGTGCGGTTCTGGGCGGGTTGGGTTCGTTTTTTTCCAGTCTTTGGTTACTTTATTTCGGTTTTAGGGTTAGGATTTGGGTTAGGTTAGGGTTATGTTATTTAATTCTTATTTTTGCCTGATTTTCCCGATTTATTATCAAAAAAGTACTTCTTTTTTTTTCTCCCCTGGAGCCAGGGTATGGCAGCTGCAATAGCCTGCCATACCCAATTGACGCCCCTGGTTGTGAGCTTGTAGATCTGCTATTTCAGTGAATCGATTTGTGTAGAGTGAAATGACAGAGTACCAAATGCACTCTTTACAGGTCAGTTTTGTGCAAGTATAGAGGGTTTAGTGGTGCTGAATTTGCTGCTCAACAAAAGCTAAGGCAATTTCATGATGAATGAAATTCTCTTTTTTTTCCCCCTAATACGGACGCAAGCACGCGCACACACACACACACACACACACACACACACACACACACACACACACACACACACACACACACACACACACACACACACACACACACACACACACACACACACGTAACCAGATGGAGCCGTCCCACCGCGGGCATCTGGACTAAACTCCTCATGCCATCCAAAACGGTTACAAGTGCTTCCTGTCACCGTGCTCCAACACTACCACCACCAGAAGAACCCCGGGTGACTGTGACATCACCCCGACACTACGCGTCCACTATGCCCCTCTACACGGGCACCGGGCGCATTCCCCAACGCCCCTCTGACACGGGCACCGGGGGCATTCCCAACGCCCCTCTGACACGGGCACCGGGGGCATTCCCAACACCCCTCTGCATATTTGACGCTGATGAAAGATTCATACCTGGACCGTAGCGGGAAAGCCCTCTAACGCAGCCCCCGACCCCATTAATATTTATTCTCTGTGTTAACTATTTATGGTGTTTGCTGTGGAGAGGGGAAAGGGGAGGGCAGGGACAGTGGGGGGAACATTTGTGAACTGAAATCAAAAATGCTGGATCAGCTGTTTAGAGCCAAAACAAAGCAGGAGAAATTAGTGACTTTTTTGGTAAGGGTGTCAATTATTCTTCTATGGACTACAACCTATTCTGTTATGAGGGTTTAACTTATACGAGTGGAGTTCTAGCTGCCCTGTGCTGAACCTAAATGTTCTGTTCCTGCTGGAATGATTGATCGCTCTACTACCTGGCGAGCCCATTAAAGTCACCCACATGATTAGCCAAAGGATAGGGCATCTATCTAGCCCAGGGAGGGAATTAAACTACTTCTCCCAACTCTATTACACACACATGTTGCTGACTATTAAAGACTAATAGTCAGCAACTAACAATTCACTAAAGGTGCTTTAGATATCCTCTTATTTAAAACACCAGGATATACCACACACCTGCAATCCCATTCATGAAATAATCAATAAGGGTAATAATCATAATCATAATAATAATGAACCACACTTCCTCTTGCCAGTTGAATGACATTCGCCACTTCATAGGTCACTGATGAAACACTATGTTATAACTAAGTATTGACTCAATGCATACTTATTTCACACTCAAACATTTATCATTTACTATGTTTGCACATGAGCTTGTAGATCGGCTATTTTCAAATGGTCAAAATATATAGCTGAAGTGGTTAATGTATGTTTTGTGACAATAATCAAAATCTACAAAGTGACTAGTAACTAAAGTTTTCCAAACAATGTAGTGGAGTAAAAGTACAATATTTGGATCCGAGATGTAGTGGAGTAGAAGTAAAAGTATTGGAAATTGGAAAGTACAAATACCTCAAAATTGTTCTTAAGTACAGTACTTAGTTACTTTCCACAGGACCGTACCTATGTTCCCCGGGTCCTATGTTCCCCGCTTTCCTAGGGAGAGCGGGGAACATAGGACCTAACCTAAACCTAACCCTAACCTTAGTGGGGGAACATACAATAGAACCCGGGGAACATAGGGATGACCCCCTTTCCACCACTGACCGGGAGGACGTAATGCATTATGGAGGTACACGCTACTCCTCCTAGTTCCACATCAACACCCCACTGAAAAAGTGCCCACATCCACACCCCACTGAACACACATCCACACCCCACTGAACAGGTGCCCCAGCCTGTAGTGCAGTGGTTCCCAAACTGGGGGTCGGGACTTAATGTGGAACATTGTTTTCTCACTCAACAGTAAACAAACCAAAATACAGTATACTGTAAGTGTATACAGGGTATCTGCCCATTTATAAAGTGACAATTGAATGACTTTTAAGACCTTTTTGAAGAAAGAGGCAAACATTGTGAAAATGACCGATTCACAGTACAAGCTCGGCTAGATATTGTGCATTTTCGTAATATTTATCTGTGGAACAGAGTCAAAGAAAATGTAATGCTTACAATTTCAAGTGCTTGTCGGGCTGGGGGTTCAGTTCAAATAGGATTATTGTGGGGGGTCGCGGCCTGAAAAGTGTGGGAACTGGGAACCCTTGCTGTAGTGCAGTGATAGAGATCAACCCTCCTCGCCCGACTTCCCTTTCGCAAAGATGGCCTATTGTGTTGGTATGGAAGCCCGGCCATGCTGGAGGCACAGAGACCATGCTGGAGGCACAGAGACCATGTTGGGGGCACAGAGACCATGCTGGGGGCACAGAGACCATGCTGGAGGCACAGAGACCATGCTGGGGGCACAGAGACCATGCTGGGGGCACAGAGACCATGCTGGGGGCACAGAGACCATGCTGGGGCCACAGAGACCATGCTGGGGGCACAGAGACCATGCTGGAGGCACAGAGACCATGTTGGGGGCACAGAGACCATGCTGGGGGCACAGAGACCATGCTGGGGGCACAGAGACCATGCTGGAGGCACAGAGACCATGCTGGAGGCACAGAGACCATGCTGGGGACACAGAGACCATGTTGGGGGCACAGAGACCATGCTGGGGGCACAGAGACCATGCTGGAGGCACAGAGACCATGCTGGGGGCACAGAGACCATGCAGGGGGCACAGAGACCATGCTGGAGGCACAGAGACCATGCTGGGGACACAGAGACCATGCTGGAGGCACAGAGACCATGCTGGGGGCACAGAGACCATGCAGGGGGCACAGAGACCATGCTGGAGGCACAGAGACCATGCTGGAGGCACAGAGACCATGCTGGAGGCACAGAGACCATGCTGGAGGCACAGAGACCATGCTGGGGACACAGAGACCATGTTGGGGGCACAGAGACCATGTTGGGGGCACAGAGACTATGCTGGGGGCACAGAGACCATGTTGGGGGCACAGAGACCATGCTGAGGGCACAGAGACCATGCTGGAGGCACAGAGACCATGCTGGAGGCACAGAGACCATGCTGGAGGCACAGAGACCATGCTGGGGGCACAGAGACCATGCTGGAGGCACAGAGACCATGCTGGAGGCACAGAGACCATGCTGGAGGCACAGAGACCATGCTGGAGGCACAGAGACCATGCTGGGGACACAGAGACCATGTTGGGGGCACAGAGACCATGTTGGGGGCACAGAGACCATGCTGAGGGCACAGAGACCATGCTGGAGGCACAGAGACCATGCTGGAGGCACAGAGACCATGCTGGGGACACAGAGACCATGCTGGAGGCACAGAGACCATGCTGGGGACACAGAGACCATGTTGGGGGCACAGAGACCATGTTGGGGGCACAGAGACCATGCTGGGGGCACAGAGACCATGCTGGGGGCACAGAGACCATGCTGGAGGCACAGAGACCATGTTGGAGGCACAGAGACCATGTTGGGGGCACAGAGACCATGCTGGAGGCACAGAGACCATGCCGGAGGCACAGAGACCATGCTGGAGGCACAGAGACCATGCTGGAGGCACAGAGACCATGTTGGGGGCACAGAGACCATGTTGGGGGCACAGAGACCATGCTGGAGGCACAGAGACCATGCTGGGGACACAGAGACCATGTTGGGGGCACAGAGACCATGCAGGGGACACAGAGACCATGCTGGGGACACAGAGACCATGTTGGGGGCACAGAGACCATGCAGGGGACACAGAGACCATGCTGGGGACACAGAGACCATGCTGGGGGCACAGAGACCATGTTGGGGGCACAGAGACCATGTTGGAGGCACAGAGACCATGCTGGAGGCACAGAGACCATGCCGGAGGCACAGAGACCATGCTGGAGGCACAGAGACCATGCTGGGGACACAGAGACCATGCCGGAGGCACAGAGACCATGCCGGAGGCACAGAGACCATGCTGGAGGCACAGAGACCATGCTGGGGACACAGAGACCATGTTGGGGGCACAGAGACCATGTTGGAGGCACAGAGACCATGCTGGAGGCACAGAGACCATGCTGGAGGCACAGAGACCATGCTGGGGGCACAGAGACCATGTTGGGGGCACAGAGACCATGCTGGAGGCACAGAGACCATGCTGGGGGCACAGAGACCATGCCGGAGGCACAGAGACCATGTTGGGGGCACAGAGACCATGCTGGAGGCACAGAGACCATGCTGGGGGCACAGAGACCATGTTGGGGGCACAGAGACCATGTTGGAGGCACAGAGACCATGCCGGAGGCACAGAGACCATGCTGGAGGCACAGAGACCATGTTGGGGGCACAGAGACCATGCCGGAGGCACAGAGACCATGTTGGGGGCACAGAGACCATGCCGGAGGCACAGAGACCATGTTGGGGACACAGAGACCATGTTGGGGGCACAGAGACCATGCTGGAGGCACAGAGACCATGCAGGGGACACAGAGACCATGCTGGGGGCACAGAGACCATGCTGGGGGCACAGAGACCATGCAGGGGACACAGAGACCATGCTGGGGGCACAGAGACCATGCTGGAGGCACAGAGACCATGCAGGGGACACAGAGACCATGCTGGAGGCACAGAGACCATGTTGGGGGCACAGAGACCATGCCGGAGGCACAGAGACCATGCTGGAGGCACAGAGACCATGCTGGGGGCACAGAGACCATGTTGGGGGCACAGAGACCATGCTGGAGGCACAGAGACCATGCTGGAGGCACAGAGACCATGTTGGGGGCACAGAGACCATGCTGGAGGCACAGAGACCATGTTGGGGGCACAGAGACCATGCTGGAGGCACAGAGACCATGCTGGGGACACAGAGACCATGCTGGGGACACAGAGACCATGTTGGGGGCACAGAGACCATGTTGGGGGCACAGAGACCATGCCGGAGGCACAGAGACCATGCTGGAGGCACAGAGACCATGCTGGGGACACAGAGACCATGTTGGGGGCACAGAGACCATGTTGGAGGCACAGAGACCATGCTGGAGGCACAGAGACCATGCTGGAGGCACAGAGACCATGCTGGAGGCACAGAGACCATGTTGGGGGCACAGAGACCATGCCGGAGGCACAGAGACCATGTTGGGGGCACAGAGACCATGCTGGAGGCACAGAGACCATGCTGGGGGCACAGAGACCATGTTGGGGGCACAGAGACCATGCCGGAGGCACAGAGACCATGCTGGAGGCACAGAGACCATGTTGGGGGCACAGAGACCATGCCGGAGGCACAGAGACCATGTTGGGGGCACAGAGACCATGCTGGAGGCACAGAGACCATGCAGGGGACACAGAGACCATGCTGGGGGCACAGAGACCATGCTGGGGGCACAGAGACCATGCAGGGGACACAGAGACCATGCTGGGGGCACAGAGACCATGCTGGGGGCACAGAGACCATGCAGGGGACACAGAGACCATGTTGGGGGCACAGAGACCATGCTGGGGGCACAGAGACCATGCAGGGGACACAGAGACCATGTTGGAGGCACAGAGACCATGCTGGAGGCACAGAGACCATGCTGGAGGCACAGAGACCATGCTGGAGGCACAGAGACCATGTTGGGGGCACAGAGACCATGCTGGAGGCACAGAGACCATGCTGGGGGCACAGAGACCATGCTGGAGGCACAGAGACCATGCTGGAGGCACAGAGACCATGCTGGAGGCACAGAGACCATGCTGGAGGCACAGAGACCATGCTGGAGGCACAGAGACCATGCTGGAGGCACAGAGACCATGTTGGGGGCACAGAGACCATGCTGGGGGCACAGAGACCATGCCGGAGGCACAGAGACCATGCCGGAGGCACAGAGACCATGTTGGGGGCACAGAGACCATGTTGGAGGCACAGAGACCATGCTGGAGGCACAGAGACCATGCTGGGGGCACAGAGACCATGTTGGAGGCACAGAGACCATGCTGGAGGCACAGAGACCATGTTGGGGGCACAGAGACCATGCTGGAGGCACAGAGACCATGCTGGAGGCACAGAGACCATGCTGGAGGCACAGAGACCATGCTGGAGGCACAGAGACCATGTTGGGGGCACAGAGACCATGTTGGGGGCACAGAGACCATGCTGGAGGCACAGAGACCATGTTGGGGGCACAGAGACCATGCTGGGGACACAGAGACCATGCTGAGGGCACAGAGACCATGTTGGGGGCACAGAGACCATGTTGGGGGCACAGAGACCATGCTGGAGGCACAGAGACCATGCTGGAGGCACAGAGACCATGCTGGAGGCACAGAGACCATGTTGGGGGCACAGAGACCATGTTGGGGGCACAGAGACCATGCTGGAGGCACAGAGACCATGTTGGGGGCACAGAGACCATGCAGGGGACACAGAGACCATGCTGAGGGCACAGAGACCATGCTGGGGGCACAGAGACCATGCTGGGGGCACAGAGACCATGCTGGGGACACAGAGACCATGTTGGGGGCACAGAGACCATGCTGGGGGCACAGAGACCATGCTGGGGGCACAGAGACCATGTTGGGGGCACAGAGACCATGCTGGGGACACAGAGACCATGCTGGGGGCACAGAGACCATGCTGGGGGCACAGAGACCATGTTGGGGGCACAGAGACCATGCTGGGGACACAGAGACCATGCAGGGGGCACAGAGACCATGCTGGGGGCACAGAGGATTCATGCCCTATAGTCTCTTATTTTACAAATCAAACCCTGCTTTCAGACTCTAAAACAGCGTGGGGAGAATCAGGTAAAGTACGAAGAAAGGTGGAAAAACTCAACATAAAATCGAAGCACTGATTTAAGGGCTAAAACGCCCGCCTGGTGATGCTCCGGAAATTGTTTTGCTGTTTTTAGTTTGTTTAAAACCCTTCAAGGTCCTGGAGTGGAACGTAGAGTATAAAAAATGCACTTTAGAGTTTTCGGTCTCAACAACCCTGAGCCGCTACGTTACATAGTTACTGCAGGTTTGGTTGGTTTTGCAGACGATGCTTGTATTCACTGACACACTGTTCTGTTCCTCTCTCTCTGGAGCTCCTTTCAGGGACACATGCACATAATGAATGGTGTTATTTACCCAGAAGAGGCCCCCCCACAGAGAGAGAGAGAGAGAGAGCAGCTGTGTGTGTGTGTGTGTGTGTGTGTGTGTGTGTGTGTGTGTGTGTGTGTGTGTGTGTGTGTGTGTGTGTCAAGCACAGTGGCCCTGAGCTAAAGTAGCCCATCCTGCCTCTGCCAGCAAACCTCACGCTCACTCACTCCTATACACGCACACGCACGCACACACAGTTTCCCACAATTACAACACCACGGCTCCTGGGGAGATGCAAATTCTCTCTCTCTCTCTCTCTCTCTCTCTCTCTCTCTCTCTCTCTCTCTCTCTCTCTCTCTCTCTCTCTCTCTCTCTCTCTCTCTCTCTCTCTCTCTCTCTCTCTCTCTCTCTCTCTCTCTCTCTCTCTCTCTCTCTCTCTCTCTCTCTCTCTCTCTCTCTCTCTCTCACACACACACACACACACACACACACACACACGTGCGTGTGTGTATGTGTGTGTTGATGGTACGGTAGAGCAGTTTGCCCATAATGTTTCCACTCTGTACCTTAGATACACACCTTTCAGCACACAATTCAATTCAATTAAAGGGCTTTATTGGCATGAGAAAACATACGTTTACATTGCCAAAGCAAAAAGCACAATACAACAATACAGCAATACAATCAAAACAAAAAATGTACATTTGAAAGTCAGAATCTTCAATAGATCAATTTCTATGTACCAAGATCACTGGGTGCAGGTATAGTGCAGGAATATACACAATGATTAGTCTTTAGGGTGGTTGTGTTCCGTTCGATATCCTTCTCCTATCACAACAACTCACGAATCTTGCTGCTGTGTTTGCACATTGTTGTACTTCGCCCAGCAGATATGGGAGTTTTTTGTCGTTGGTCATGTTTTCAAAGTCTCTGTGTGTGGTTGTAATCTGTGGGAAGTATGTGTCTCTGATGTCTTGGTACAATGGACAGACGGTTAGGAAGTGTAGCTCGGTTTCCACTTCCTTTTGTGTGCAGTGGGTGCATAGTCTGTCTTCTCTCGGGATACAGGTCTGCCTGTGACGACCTTTCTCGATCGCAAGACTGTGCTCACTGAGTCTGTATCTAGTTAAGATTTTTCTTTGTTTTGGGTCGGTCACGGTGCTCAGGTATTCTGCCACTGTGTATTCTCTGTTTAGGGCCAGATAGCATTCTAGTTTACTCTGCTTTTGTGTTGCTTCTTTCCAATGTGTCAGGTAGTTTTCCTTTTGCTGTTTTATAATTTTGTTTGGTCCGATGGGTTTTCTATCTCGTGGCTCTGTTTGTGTTTGTGCCCGGAGTTCCATGGCCAGCTGGCTGAGGGGGCATCTCTCTAGAGTTTCGCTGTGTGTGAGTGCTTTGTTATGGAGTGCATTTAGGTCGCTTTCTTTTAGGTGGTTGTAGAACTTAAGTGCTCTCTTTTTTATTTTGATTATGAGTGGGTATCGTCCTAGTTCTGCCCTGCATGCATTATTTGGTGTTTTTCGCTGGGTACGGAGAATGGATTTGCAGAATTCTGTGTGTAGGGTCTCGGTTTGGTGTTTATCCCATTTTTCAAGGTCATGGTTTGCTAATGGTCCCCAGATCTCACAACCATAGAGGGAAATTGGTTCTATCACAGAGTCCAGTATTTTAAGCCAGGTTTTAATTGGGATGTCTATTTTGATGTTTCTTTTGATAGCATAGAATGCCCTTCTTGCCTTGTCTCTCAGGTCCTTTACAGCTTGGTTGTAGTTCCCTGTGCTGCTGATGTTTAGGCCAAGGTAGGTATAGTTTTTTGTTTGTTCTAGTGGGATCGTATTTAGGAAAAATTGATGGTTTTGGCGGCTGGATCTTTTTTGAAATATCATGATTTTAGTCTTAGTTAGGTTCACTGTCAGGGCCCATGTCTGCGAGAATTTGTGTAGGAGATCAAGTTGCTGCTGTAGTCCTTCCTTGGTTGGAGACAGCAGCAGCAGGTCATCTGCGAAAAGTAAGCATTTGATTTCTGTGTTTGCCAAGGGGATGCCTGGAGCTGTAGACTGTTCTAACGTTGATATATATGTTGAAGAGTGTTGGACTCAGGCTGCATCCCTGTCTAACTCCTCGGCTTTGGGGGAAAAAGTCTGTGTGCTTTTCGCCTATTTTAACTGCGCATTTGTTGTTTGTGTACATTGATTTTATGATGTCATAGGTTTTCCCCCCTATGCCACTTTCCAATAGTTTGTACATCAGACCCTCATGCCAAATTGAATCGAATGCTTTTTTGAAGTCGACAAAGCAGGAGAATAATTTGCTTTTGTTTTTGTTTTTGCTTTTGTTCTGTACACACTACGGCCCCACAGGGAGGGAGGGGGGGAGAATCAGAATCTGATTTGTCTTGATGGGGAGGCGGCGAAGCACACACACTCTACTGCGTGCGTGCGTGCGTGTGCGTGCGTGCGTGCGTGCGTGTGTGCGTGCGTGTGTGTGTGCGTGCGTGTGTGTGTGCACATGAGTTGAGGTCTGTGTGAGTGCTGTTCTGATTCAGTTTGACACGGCCGTTTGTGTGAGAATCAAGAATTGTTTTATGGCCACATCACAGGTCTAACAGGTGTAAATCAGTGGGTGAAAATTGCTTTTGTGTATAAGCTCCATCATTTTGTTGTTTCAGGAGAGAAAGAAAATTTTGTTTGTTTGACTGTGTGTGTGCGCGTGTGTGCGTGTGTGTGTGTGTGTGTGTGTGTGTGTGTGTGTGTGTGTGTGTGTGTGTGTGTGTGTGTGTGTGTGTGTGTTGGGGGAGGGGGTACAGTATTGAATGCTTGACTCTGCCACTTTCTCACATAGCCTCCTGGAATGTAATCTACAGAAAAGCTTCCCAAACGTTTGAGGCCACAACCCCCCAGTTCATATTTTGAACCGTGTCGTCCAGCCGTACCCTAGGTTTTGACCCAGTTTTTTGACACACAAATAATTACGATTTAATTGTGTTTTTGTCGTAAAACAAATTACATTTCTGTTTGGCCTTTTAGGCTTTGAAATTGCACAGGGCAAATAACCTAAATATAATGTAAAGAAATGACATAGCAATTGTGTATAAAACTTTCTTAATGTATATGAACATTTTTCAACATGGAAACGATTATGACAATTATGCAAAATTAATGCCGATTATCTCAAATAATTGTGATTAGGCGATAGTAATTATGACAGGCCTAGTGTCTGTCTGTCTGTCTGTCTGTCTGTCTGTCTGACAGGGCTCTGTTCTTGTTGAATAAGCTAACTTGAAAAAAAATCCGTACAGTGACTTGCTCATTGGTGTCAACGTCACGGTTGGCTGAAGCTTTGACAGGTGGTCGAGGCGCTCATGCAAAACGCATGTAGAACAGAGCTCACCGGGGACACATGGAGAGCAACAGAAACAGCAGTGCACACATGGACTATAACCATCTATTTAATAAAACAAAGCATGCTCATTTCCACTTCTTGTAGCTGCTGTGCACCTACTTCATAAAAAACACCCCTGAAGGTGTTTATTTTCCATTAATGACTAAAGAATCCCGCCTGCACAATATTCCGCTCATGACGCAACTACAAAATCAATCATTTTACAGGAAACATTGATTTAAAAATCAATTTGTTAGCGTGGAAACTACTGCTTAACAAAGCAACATAAGCAGACGCAGACAACGGTATTGAGAAGTAACAGACTGCAGAATGCCTTGATTTACCAATAATAGTATTATTATTGATAGTGTATTAATAATTAGATTAGTCATAGTATTGTTTATTTAACCAAGCCATGTCGGAAAGTCATGTTCAAGACACTCCAGATGTTGAACAACACTGCACAGACCTTGGCCCTCCCCTCATTTATCACACAAATAGAATTGTGTGTAAACCATGCATATGAACTGTGCTACGAGCAGGATTTATCCACTTAACTTAGCCCACTAAGACCGGGAACGCATCTGTTCAAAAATAGCAGATCTACAAGCTCATAGCGCGGCACCGAGTGCTGCGCTACAAGCTTGTAGATCTGCTATTTTTGGAGGGAAAAAATCTTGAAAATGCGTCAAATCTTTGAAAATATGTATATTTTAACATTTTTAACTCAAATCTTTGCTTCTGGGGGGTCCCTGGAACAAAACACTTAGAGATTGGGGTCCGCGGCCAAATACATATAATTTTGGGGGTCCTTGAGGACCACTGATATAGAAACCTGTAGGATTTAGAAGACTTTTCCACGTGACGATCAGCTGTACGTCAGCTGTAGTAGTCATTGCATGACTGAGCTTGTAGATCTGCTATTTTCACTACTTTGGGTCCCGGGCAAACGTCTAATTTCTCTAAAAAGTTTGAGAACCACTGATTTACAGTACAGTATGTGGGGACAGACAGACAGACAGACAGACAGACAGACACACAGCCAGACCCTGTTCTATACGGCTGGCCCCGGCTTAATAAAAGATAATGTGTTGGCAATGAAAAGTGAAGTGTGGATGTGGAGAATGTGACAGGAAGGCTCTACAACCTCAACCTCACTCGGCAGCAGGAATGAAGATAGGAGGAAGATAACAGACTGAACTAATCCAACAGGCTGAAGGAAAAGCAGGCCTATTCAGAACAAACCCTTCAAAAATAAATAGAGAGACAGATTGTCTCTATATATTTGAACCACTTTCAAAATGGCATCCCTATTTTGGGCATGTCATAGGTGAAGATTATTATTAATAATATTATTATTAGTAGTAGTAGTAGTAGTAGTAGTAGTAGTAGTAGTAGTATTTCATGTTTACATTTTGCTATGCTCATGCACCTTATTCTAACCCTTGTGTACATACTGTATACTATAGATCGTAATGCTGTAAATATGTAGAGACCTTCTTTTTTATTTTAATCAATTTCGGGAAACAACAAAAAAACAATGTGACAATACAGATGATTCTGATTCTAAGACTTACTTACTTGGGCTTTATGCCAGCTGGCATGTAAGACAGCAACACACAGTGTTGATTTCGTCTACTAAAACTTTTTCGCTGACAAAAATGTAATAAAAACAAAATAAAAACTAAGCTATGATGAGCTATGACTAAATATATTGACAATTTCGTCAACAAATAAAAACTAGACTAAAATGTCAGTGAGGGACTAGTGGAGAAGAGATCCAGTAGAACTAAAAGTTATTTTATGTTTGGTTGCGCTGGGGTGTTGCGCTCTGAAAATAGCAGATCTACAAGCTCACAACGTGTCGCAGCATGCTATTTTCAGCATGCAACTGGGTGTAAAATCAGCCATTACGACGCCCATAAAGGCACCACCAAAGTGCATTTTAGTCGACTAAATCAACTGTTGATTTAGTCTACTATAATCTTATGATATTTAGTCGACTAAAACTAGACTAACAGTAAAACATATCAGATGACTAAAATATGACTAAAACTAATTTTATTCAAAAGACTATGACTAAAACTAAATCAAAATTTTGCTACCCAGGGGGCAAAACCCACCTTTTTTTAGGGTGCTGCATTTGCCCTGCCATAAAAGGTTGGCCACCAGAAATAATATCTATGACCCTCTAGGATCACAATCTATATGGACAACCCGGTCAATTTTTTGCTGGAAATCCAATATGGCCGCCTCAATATTGGCCCCTATCAGAAAATAGCTTTGGCGATAACTTTTGAACCAGATGGGCTAGAAATGAAAACTTGGTGTCTATTTCATGGTTTCAGAGCATGAGAAACTCAATGGAATACTTATCTTTATGATTAGGTGTGTCTTGACCTTTACTTTGCATATTTCCAAGATGGACGCCACCCGGAAATGAGTTTTACTATGACTTTTACAGTGACAGCTAACTGTTATGGCAAAAAGTCTGCTTTTTAAGTAATATGAACACATTTGGTCAGTTTGAGCTTTCATTTCTATGTTGTCAATATGGCTGCAGTCATAAATAATGTATGGTGTTACATTTTTGCTCAGATTCTACCTATAGTTGTGGGGATGATTGCAGTGAAAAATCTGAGAAAAAGCCCACAGTGTATCTTATTTATCATTTTAATAAACTAACTACAATATAAACAGACACATGCACACTCCAAGACTTGCCAAAAACTTTAGGGCTATACAAATTAACATAGTGGTATGCATTCAAGTAACATAACAAACTATAGACTACTTAGTGACAAACAGTAAAAGCGGATTTGAGGTTGCCTACAAAAGTTCATTTTGACCTCTATGGTGCTGTCTTGCCTGCTTCTAAAGCCAATGATACTATGGTACAATGCTATTCACTGTCACTGTTGTCACGTGTTGCACTGATCCTGCTGCATCGTGTCTCCAGTCCCTGGCAACGGCATCCTAAGTAGCATGGAATTTCCTTCTTTGCACAGGAACAGTTTTTCTGGCAGGCTTTGGTACAGCTGCATGATATTGCCTTGTTCATTGACACAGGCCAGGCTGGCTCGGTAGATGCAAGGGGGACTGCATTGCTAGCACTGAGAGACCATCCATACTCTGCGAAAGAGGGAATATCCGGCATGGCGATGTGTGCACATTTATCTATTATGGTTGCTAGAGCAGCTCTTCTCAGGTGCAGGTCAAAGGCATTCTCTGTCGTGGGCAGCAGCTTTAAGAGGGTTGATCTATTATTGAGGAACTTGTACACTCTAAGCTTACTCAGGTCAAAATCCTCCGGGTGGTCCGCTTTGGATGTATATACAGCAATTGTGAGGTCTTGTGCCTGATTGATGACATCATCTGAGAGGGAATCAGAGGAGTTTTCACCAAACTTCTCAAGTGCAGGGAGATCCAGACACATGCTGGCCTTGAACCATGCCTTCTTCCCAGTGAAGAAGGGATAGCTGGTGGTATCTCTGCCACTTAAACTATGGATAAAGGGCAGGGCACGACACCGTGCGAGCCCCAGTGCTGATACCATTTGATGGATAGGAAGGTATGAATTTTGCTCTGTTCTCACCCACAGCTCTGGAAGGCATCTGAGATGGGTTGCTTTATAGTAAAGGTGCATGATGATGATGTCTGTGTCATTGGCATGGATGACAACTCTGTCAACTTTGTCATTCTGGACACTGTACACGGTGTGGTGTATTATTCTTGTATCAGCCTCCTGTTGTGTGGATTCTAGTGCAGGGACATCTTCAATAGACCCCTCCTTGATCACCACACTCAATGTCTCTTCTTTAAACCCCCACCCAGGTAAAGATGTGTTGGACCAAGGGCCAACTCAAGTTTCTCATTTTCACACCATTCGTCACAAAGGAAACTCAATAGGTTTGCCTTGTTAGCTGACACAGCAAAAAACTCCCGAGGATCTGGAGCTGTGTAATGCATACTGACTTCATATTCTTTGGATGGTTTTGGTCGAGCATATCTGTGTTCTTGCTCAGCTGTCTTAAGACTAGGTCCACTGTACCGGTCACAACAGAAGTGAATGATCTCTGTGCCAGCAGGCACATCATTCAACAGCAGACGTTGGTATCGTTCAGCGATTGTTCCAAATGATTCACCTTTCAGGAACGACCAATGGCGTATGGCATACATGGCATCAATAACTACTGCTGTTTTTCTGTCTTCTGTAGGCAGGTCAGGGATGCATGCAACTTTGGTCTCCTCTTTCAGGACCTTCACAAGGCTTGCCTTGGTACCTGTTCTCATCCTGCCATCTTCCTGGAAGAGGGAAGGGGGGGAAGTCACTGCACTCGTGGTTGCCTATAAAGTCAACAAGGTTGAGTTCTCCACCACTGGCTATGATTTGGGTCATGCGCAGGAGGGCAGTAATTTCATTGCTCTTGCCAGGTGCTCAGGTTTTCCCCTTTGATTTTTTGGATTTTGTGTTTTGAGTGTGGAAAGTGTTAAGCTTCATTATGCTTGTCTTCTTCTGGACAGTGATTCACACAGTGCCTTCAGACCCAGTTCTTTCACACTCATCAAGTCGTTCTTGACTGTGGAATCAGCACACTGTCCTGTAGATATGTTGATCATGGATGATGTGCTCACTGTAAATGGGTTAGTCTCCACTACTGCCATGACCTTGACTACCATCTCTGCATCCCGCGTTACACGACTCTGACCAGACTCATGGTGTGAGTTGGAGGAGTGGAGGTGGAGCATAGACTTGAGCTCTGCAGAGACAGCTGCAGTGAGTGGTTTTGTGTAGACCCATTTTGTCCGGGCAGCAGGGCTGAGTGTAATGCCATCCAGACCGCTTGCTTCTTTGGCATCAGCATTATAGGTCTGCTCCAGTAGCATGTCAAGAGCAACACTGTTGTGGCTGCCATCTGCTCGTCTGCCAACAAATACACCTGCCATCAGTGCTTCATGTACCTCTGAAGCTGTTTCTGGTAGTTTCTTCATCTCAGCCAAATACAGAGGTAAAGATTGCTGCCCGTACTTGTAGTGGCCTGCTGCAGTGAGGTAGGGTAGCATTCTTGCTGATTCACAGAGATGTCCTGTCCAGTCATCTCCAGGACGGTTGCCCAGAGGACTGCAGTTGGTTGCCCGCATTCAATGATTCCTGAAAAAAGCAGCAGCTGCTCTCCTAGGACTGCCATCTCTGGACACCTCGCCTGGATAGCAATGCAGTCCCCCTTGCATCTACCGAGCCAGCCTGGCCTGTGTCAATGAACAAGGCAATATAATGCAGCTGTATCAAAGGCTGCCAGAAAAACTGTTCCTGTGCAAAGAAGGAAATTCCATGCTACTTAGGATGCTGTTGCCAGGGACTGGAGACACGATGCAGCAGGATCAGTGCAACACGTGACAACAGTGACAGTGTACCATAGTATCATTGGCTTTAGAAGCAGGCAAGACAGCACCATAGAGGTCAAAATGAACCTTTTGTAGGCAACCTCAAATCCGCTTTTACTCTGTTTGTCACTAAGTAGTCTATAGTTTGTTATGTTACTTGAATGCATACCACTATGTTAATTTGTATAGCCCTAAAGTTGAAGTTTTTGGCAAGTCTTGGAGTGTGCATGTGTCTGTTTATATTGTAGTTAGTTTATTAAAATGATACATAAGATACATTGTGGGCTTTTTCTCAGATTTTTCACTGCAATCATCCCCACAACTATAGATAGAATCTGAGCAAAAATGTAATACCATACATTATTTATGACTGCAGCCATATTGACAACATAGAAATGAAAGCTCAAACTGACCAAATGTGTTCATATTGCTTAAAAAGCAGACTTTTTGCCATAACAGTTAGCTGTCACTGTAAAAGTCATAGTAAAACTCATTTTCGGGTGGCGTCCATCTTGGAAATATGCAAAGTAAAGGTCCAGACACACCTAATCATAAAAATAAGTATTCCATTGAGTTTCTCATGCTCTGAAACCATGAAATAGACACCAAGTTTGCATTTCTAGCCCATCTGGTTCAAAAGTTATCGCCAAAGCTATTTTCTGATTTGGGCCAATATTGAGGCGGCCATATTGGATTTCCAGCAAAAAATTGACCGGGTTGTCCATATAGGTTGTGATCCTACTGGGTCATAGATATTATTTCTGGTGGCCAACCTTTTATGGCAGGGCAAATGCAGGGGGGTACCCTTTGCCCCCTGGGTATGCTGTCAAAATCAACACTCAACAAAGGATTCCCACTCCTGTCTGTTCTGGGCCAGCGTCTTCATAGAACCCCATGTGTGATGCAGGGTCTTCAGCTCTCCCTCCACTGTCCTACGCCAGGTGTTCTTGGGTCGGCCGTTATTAAGTTTACCATCTGGTGTCAATGCTAAGTCTTGGTTGGACATTAATCCACAAATTCTTGCTCTATTTTGATGATAAAAGGCTGACTTTGATATTATCTATTAACAGCGATAAATGTGGAAACATAATGCAACGTTACTGTGTTGTGAGATCTCTATATGTGACCCATTCGTGTCACAAAAACACAGGGGGTTCAAAACACAGTCACATCAAATGGAAAGTCCAGAATCCCACAGCTATATACAGTAAGCCCCCCCCCCCCCCCCCCCCCCCCCCCCCCGCCCCATACCCACCCACAAACACACCTACACACAGCGTTATATCGGGTTTGTACTCAACTGAAACCTCAGACGTCTGTCCTGGGTAATTGTCATGTCTGGACTGGCTATTAGGCCTACAGTAAAGTAACATTGTGGGTTCCATATAAGCACTCTCTTCTCTCTGTCACAGCCAGGAGGATAGAGGAGTGATTTTCTACCCCCCCCCCCCCCCAGGGTTACACACACACACACACACACACACACACACACACACACACACCCTGAAGAGTCACTATGTAATAGCGGTGCACGTTGCCAGGCCTCGTGTGTATTTTTAACGCACACATCAGCCGCGGCGGCAGGCCTTACCTGAAGACCTGACCGATGGACTGCTGCAGAGATGACTCACTCGCACGGCGTGGCGACCGTTCCCGACGTCTGTCCGTCTTTCCACGTCCGTCGTTCAGGGCGCACTGCATCGACATTCACTGAGCACACCTCATGGTTTCTGGAAAATATATTTTAACACATATTGAGGGATTTAATGAAAGGTAGGGTATAAGGGATTTTCTTTGATTAAAGTGTTAAATTGCTCTATATTTTGATAAGAATGTTAACACTATAGTATAGAGCAGGGGTCTTCAACAGGGGGTCCTCAAAGCTACTATAAGGGGTCCGCCAAATCTTTGTGTGATAAGATATCGTTTTTTTTACATTAACCACTTGAACCCTAGAATAACTTTTCTGACGGGAACATTAGCCAAAAATAGCCGATCTACAAGCTCTCAGCGCCTCGCAGTGCGAGGCGTTGAGAGCTTGTAGATCGGCTATTTTTGGCAAAGAGGCTTAAAGGTGTAGAGGGAAAAAAGAGCAGACTCTTACTAATCTGAAACACAATTTATACAATATAGAGTAGGGGGTCCCTGCTTCATCTCTTTCTTAGCAAGGGGGTCCTTGGCCTGAAAACGTTGAAGACCCCTGGTATAGTGTGTTCAGTAACAGGAGTCTCCATGTCTCCCCAGCTCTTTATTGAACAGAAATTGCATTTTCAGGGCAGGATACCAATTTTATTAGAATTTGTGTAGAGTAGTGTGTCCAAGACAGTGTTGCCAAGTCTGCTTATTATAAGCTACTTTGGGCTTGTTTTTCTGTAAAGTCGCTTGAATATATTGGGGGTCCTTGATATGAAAATGTTTGTGAACCACTGCTCTAAAACAACATTCGACAATGAAGTTTGACTGAACTGCCCTAGTCGCTTATTTTTGATTGCTTTTCATAGACCTGGTTGCTTGTTTCTCTTGTAGTATATTGTACAAGTGTGAAACATAGTTGGAAGGTCCAGACAAGTACAAGTTCCTTAAGTTGGTTTATTGTATAAAACAGAGCACAGAGTACAGGAGTCAGCCTTGCTGCATGCATGGTGTAGCCGTTGGAAGGGGCCGCGTACCAAGAGCAAGAGCCAGAGCAAGAGCCAGGTTTCTTTGTCCTCACAGTATTTATATCTAGACTTCACATGTGTGTCTATGCACTTGCATAAGTTGCCTTGCCGTGTGTGTGTTGGATGTGCACAAAGCTAGGTGTGTGTGCTACAGTACATCTCTTGTGTGTGTGTGTGTGTGTGTGTGTGTGTGTGTGTGTGTGTGTGTGTGTGTGTGTGTGTGTGTGTGTGTGTGTGTGTGTGTGTGTGTGTGTGTGTGTGTGTGTGTGCGCGCGCGCGCGCGCTATGCATCTAACGTAAACAGAGGAATGGTACGGGGATCTGGATGAACTCCAGATGTTTGTAAGTGAGCCTCAGTCATTAATTGTACCTGTCACAATGTTCTACTCTGGCTGGAATGTACTTATGTACATCGTGAGGCCTTCTACTAAAGACAGTGTGTGTCACCAGTGTCCAGATCCTACATATTCCCCCCTACGAAGGGCCCTTTAGGTCCTTCGTAAATAGGGTATAATGAAGAAAATCAAAACACAGTAGGTAAAACAAGCTCAAAACAGACAATTAAGAACAATACAAAATAACACAAAGACAATTCACACAACCCAACCATAAAAACAAAACCAATTGTGATTCAGTTGGTCACCGTCCCCCCTGGACAGTCAAACAATTGTAACACAATTAGAACAACAAAAATCTTTAAGATTACATAGCTTCGTCATAAGGTGATTGACATCATATTTAAAGTAAAAATAGTCAGACCATATTATAAATCAAACAAAATATCAGAAGAAAGAAACGTGTCGACTAACATCCTGATGCGTATTTCGCCTGACACAGAAAGGCAACACTGGGACTAACTCACTTCAATCATGCTTAAAATACAGAAGAACCCAAAACATTTCTACAGCTGACACAGAGATTCATACCATACAGCAGACACACGCAAGTCTGGGTATGACAATCCCATGTGTGCCAACGCATTTCCAATCAGTGCGTAGGATCCCTCTGTTGTTCCTTAAACTCTTGGAGAAAATGTTAAACATATCACAACATCACAATGAACCATGTACTCTCTAGGGACTTTCTACCCTCTCTAGTCACCATGTCCATACTTCAACAACGAAAATAAAAAAACTCCACATTTAATACAAGAGACCAGAGAGTGAAACAAAATCCTTCACAACACTGCAACAATATTGGCTGCCCAAATCACCATCATCACAAACATATAAGCAACATTCATCCAACAAAACAGTAGTTGATACAGCTTAGTCTTCACTCACTTACAGAATAATAGATCTGCTGGTTTGTGTGTAAGAACACTCTCCAATCTCAAAATCTAGGATATGTAAGATAATACATCTGTTTGTACTTTAAATCTCTGTTTTTCAAGGTCAAGAGCGCACAAACCTCTGTCGGACCAGCTCAATTGAAACGTTAAAATGCCAGAGGTCAGTCCATAAAAACAAATAATCTTCACATTCGTGGCAAATACCCCGTTGACTCATTTTTCTTCCACACGTCAACTTTCCCGTAATACTCCTCATGTTAATTTAGTCAGCTAAATATCAACAAAACATATAACCTCAACAAACATGTTGAAAAGACAGACAAACATTGAAACTTGTTAAACCTTCCATCTGGTCCAAAAACACAAAGTCCGATCACACGGAGGAGAGCCTGTGCCAGAGGTACAGAATGGGTGGGGGCCGTCGGGGACTTGAGAGTGGGCTAAAATAGAGAGAGAGAGAGAGAGAGACCCTGCCGTGGGCCTAGTAGGCACACACGCATTCTCTCCCGCACTCACTAACGCACAACATGGTCCTGTTGATCTCTTCTTCGATACTGTTGCTTTTGAAGTCCTTTTGTCAATGTCAGTGGTGGCACCCTTGCTGCAGCCGTTCGTGTCAGCCAGCAAGCCAACGTGCTGCTGTCCTCTGTCCATTCTACTCTGAAGTTGTCCTTTTTCCCCCTTTTACGTCTTTTTTTCTTTTCTTTTTTTTCTTTTCTTTTTTTTCTTCTTTGTTCCTGTCATGTCATCACAGGGTTGGTGCTGTGAGGTAGAGTTCTAGTGTCATCACAGGGTTGGTGCTGTGAGGTTCCATCGTAGATCTGTTGAAAATCAGGTCTTGTCGATTTTCCATAGCCTGCTCCTGCGGTGGTCTTCTCTGTGCAGGAAGATGGTCTGCATCTGGTCCGGATGAGCTTTCAAAAATCTTCCTCCCAAATAAGAAAATCACAACTTGTACTCAACTCCTCAAGTTCTTTACGTGTGGCCCGGTCACAGACAACCAGTGGCCTTGGACACTGTTGTCTGAAAAAGACCAAACCAAACACGGATGCCGACAACGCCATTATGTAGTATATTGTACAAGTGTGAAACATAGTTGGAAGGTCCAGACAAGTACAAGTTCCTTAAGTTGGTTTATTGTATAAAACAGAGCACAGAGTACAGGAGTCAGCCTTGCTGCATGCATGGTGTAGCCGTTGGAAGGGGCCGCGTACCAAGAGCAAGAGCCAGAGCAAGAGCCAGGTTTCTTTGTCCTCACAGTATTTATATCTAGACTTCACATGTGTGTCTATGCACTTGCATAAGTTGCCTTCGTGTGTGTGTTGGATGTGCACAAAGCTAGGTGTGTGTGCTACAGTACATCTCTTGTGTGTGTGTGTGTGTGTGTGTGTGTGTGTGTGTGTGTGTGTGTGTGTGTGTGTGTGTGTGTGTGTGTGTGTGTGTGCGCGCGCGCGCGCTATGCATCTAACGTAAACAGAGGAATGGTACGGGGATCTGGATGAACTCCAGATGTTTGTAAGTGAGCCTCAGTCATTAATTGTACCTGTCACAATGTTCTACTCTGGCTGGAATGTACTTATGTACATCGTGAGGCCTTCTACTAAAGACAGTGTGTGTCACCAGTGTCCAGATCCTACACTCTCATAAAATCTGGCAACACTGGTCCAAGGTTAAAGCACTATTCTGATAGTAATCATTGCTATAGAGTCTATAGCAATGATTACTATCAGAATATAGTGCTTTAACCTTTTGACAAAAAACTTTTGTTTTAAACAAAAAAATATCACTTATCCTACATTTAAACACTATATACTTTGCATATTTTTAAGTTTATTTTCTTTCTTTTTCCTTTATTTATTCAGGGAAGCCCATTGAGAGCAAGCTCTCCTTTTCAAGGACGCCCTGATAACATAACATAACATACATACATAATGAGAAACAATAACAAACATTTGAATCACATTACAATGTCACAGATACAAATAAACATAGTGTTACATGAAACAGGTGCAGTCACTATGTAGTGTGTCCTCAAGAAGCACCCTGAATGTCTCTATTGAGACCATAGTGTGTCCCCAAGAAGCACCCTGAATGTCTCTATTGAGACCAGTTTCAGAGAGTCCTGAAGTTTGTTCCATTTGTGTGGAGCATAATACATGAAAGCAGTCTTTCCTTGTTCACTCCTCTTACGTGGACTGGTATATCTAATGTGTGTTTTGTGAACGTGTTGAATGTCCAGTAACCTTTGCAGGGAATGTTTTTTGGAAAACGTTTGACTCTTGTTTCTTTCTCTTACCACAGTGCTTCCTGGTTCTGGGCAGTGGCGAACGACCCGATTGTAGCTTCAGGCTGCCTTTTATAGTGCCTGTCTGTTTGTAGTGAGCATGCTCAGTCCATCCATGCTGGACCATACCAACTGTGGGTTTGAGTAAATTGGGTACTCTAATAATTTTTTATCATTATTGATTATTATTATTAGGGGAAACCTTTGTAATGTGATGACACTTTAAATGTGTTTAATGTGAATTGTAATGTCTTTGGACATTGTTGGGGAATTAAGCTTGTAGGAATTACTACAAGCTCATTGCGCGGCACTCGAGCTTGTAGATCTGCTTTTTTTTTTTTTATTACGTGAAAATGTGCAAATCTTTAGTTTGAATAGATATATAAATTTTTTAAAGTGAAAGTTTTTAACTTTTTGTTTTTACTTATGTTGCTTTATTATCATTGGTTTTCAAACTTGTTTTCATGTCAAGGACCCCCCAAATGAAAATATATTATTTGTCCGCGGACCCCCTCCCATCTAAAAAGGTTTTGTTCCAGGGACCCCCCCGAAGCAAGGATTTGAGTTAAAAATGTATATAAAAGATTTGCACAAATTTTCACGATTTTCTACAAGCTCATAGCGCGGCACTCGGTGCCATGCTATGAGCTTGTTGTAGATCTGCTATTTTTGAATAGCCAAAGAAATCTTAAAATGACACACAGGCAGTGAAGGGCAGTGGTGGACAGTAACAGAGTAAATGTACTTGAGTACTATACTTATTTAAGTACAGATTCTGAGGATATGTACTTTGCTTGAGTATTAGAATTTTGTTATACTTATTACTCTTACTTGAGTACATTCCCAAGAAAAATATTTTACTTTTACTGGAGTACTTTTAGGTTGGCAGTTGGCAATTGGCCACACTTGCACATTTGACGTGTTTTTGAAAAAGACTGTATCTCAGCTACTGAGCACTTTTTTTTACTATGTATTTTTGGCTGGCACAGTTCGCAATTATTTTTTCATTTCATTGTTACTGAATGAGTTAATATAGGAAATCAAAGGTTGTTTGTGTGGAGACCAACCAAGTGGACTTGTCTATGTGCCGTCTTGTTTTGACAGGGTGAAGTTCGCCGCTGTGCATGTCGACGTCATCTTGTCTTGGTGAAGTTAACGGTTGTGCGTGTGGGTATATATGAAAATGCAGACAACAGCTTCCTGCCTTCCTCTTTGTGACCACAAAGAGGAAGGCTGTAAAGTAGGCTACTGAGTACTTTTAGGTTGGCTGTTTCTTTTTTCTTCCCTAAAATGCAATTGCTCTCACACTAGCCGTGTTTTTGGCGGACCCCTCCGCTCGCCTCTTTGTTTCATCTTGTATAGGTGTATATATGGGTGTATAGGAGTAAAAGTATTTAGTTCTGGTTCCTCAGTCATTTCTATTTTCGTTTTTATAGGTGTTTCGGCAGGCTTTGTATAACGTAGTGGTTCTACAAGCAAGCACATCAGTTGGTTTCAGAGAGTTACTTCTCTGAAACAAGAGTTACAAGGTCCTATAAATTCATTGTGAAAACTTTACAGCAATTCATTGATGTAAAAATTAAGAAATGTACTTCTACTTCTACTTGTACTTTTACTTTAAGTATTTTTTAAAAAGCATATACTGTAAAGAATGATGACATGAGATCTACTTAAAGAGGCACTATGTAACTTTTTTTTAATGAATACAATTTTGTCCAATATAGAGTATGTTAATACAATATAACTTATACAATTGGGGTGGTTATATTGTGTCTCCTTGCTCTTCTGCTGAGACATTTAGATCGTGGCAAAGGTCACGTCTCACCTAGACACAGGATCTGACATGAATTTTGAGCAGATGTGTTCGTATAGGAAATCAAAGGTTGTTTGTGTGGAGACCAAGCAAGTGGACTTGTCTCTGTGCCGTCTTGTTTTGACAGGGTGAAGATCGCCGCTGTGCATGTCGGCGTGATCTTGTTTTGACAAGGTGAAGTTAACGGTTGTGCTTGTGGGTAGATATGACCACATCCTCTGCTCTCATGAGAGCACAGGATGTGGTCACAAAGAAGGCTGTAGATCGCGTCTAGCACTGAGAAATGACAGACTTTGGAACATTCAACCTAACCACATACCTTGCAAACAACACCTGCCTCTCCGCAACCACCATCTCTGCAGGCATGGATGCCGATTTATGTTGGGTGGGTAGGGTACTCAACAACAAGTCACACACACATCAACCAAGTTTTAACCCCTTAATCAGAAATACCTGATGAATGTCAGTTGGCAATAAAATACTTTTTTTTGCTGTAAGTGAAGACTGTGAGAGTGTGCACGATCACCATTCTTTCCTGTCTCATGCACTGGCTGCCTCTGTTCACAATAACACACGGTATCAGAGCGGGTACATCATGCATCCTGTGCACGTTACAAAGCATCACACCATAGTCATCTGGCCGACACATTTCCTGTGGGTGCTGGGCTTTCTCCTTGGGTGCTCAGGCTCCACGGCACCCACAGGATTGGCGCTAATGTCTCAGATCTCTGCACAAACATACACTGAACACTGTAACTTATGATCTGGTGAAAATAAATATGTGTAATCACTGTAATCAAAACGTCCTTCATGACAGTTACTCTATGCATTAAATGTTTCTATTTCTTTTTTGGAACAGATGGGCTCAGTTTAAAGTTAGCTCCATGTCCTAATCTTTGATGCTGAATGTTATTGTATCTTGACTAAAAGGTCACAGTTGATGGCCCTGGATCTGAGAATTTGTACCAAATAGATTTTCTTTATCATCAAAGTACATTAAGAACTGGAATATAATTAATGTGATCTGAGTGCAGCTTTGTCAGCGATGTGTCACTCATGTGTGACTCCTGTTATTTCCTCATGAGAAAATAATAATATTTTGAGGCAAAAAATACCACAATATAAAAATACTCTGTTACAAGTAAAAGGCATGTGTTCAAAATGTTACTTGAGTAAAAGTACAAAAGTATTGGCATCAAAATATACTTAAGGTACCAAAAGTAAAAGTACTAAAATGTTTGAAGATAGCAGATCTACAAGCTCAGAACGTGCCGCAGCTCTCTCTCTCTCTCTCTCTCTCTCTCTCTCTCTCAGTTGCTTTAGACACACCCTGTATGAATCACATGTTAGTGCGTTGGTACATTCAACCATTTAGACACGACAACAACTCAGTGAACTGAACAGTCTGGACTCCATGTTGTTTTACCATGTTGGAATCATTTAGGGTAAGTGTTATTAATCTATATGGTATTACATGTTGGATTAAAGCATAGATTAATTTAGGGTAAGTGTTATTTATATGGTAGTACATGTTGGATTAAAGCATAGATTAATTTAGGGTAAGTGTTATTAATCTATATGGTATTACATGTTGGATTAAAGCATAGATTAATTTAGGGTAAGTGTTATTCATCTATATGGTATTACATGTTGGATTAAAGCATAGATTAATTTAGGGTATGTGTTATCAATCTATATGGTATTACATGTTGGATTAAAGCATAGATTAATTTAGGGCATGTGTTATTAATCTATATGGTATTACATGTTGGATTAAAGCATAGATTAATTTAGTGTTATATTAAGTGCATATTTGTGGAGTCTGCTGTTATGTTATGAAAGTTAAAGCTGTTTAAGTGTTTTATAATTAGAACCACTTGTTCTCATCCAGAAGAAGTTCGGTTAATCTAACGTACAGACGCGCGTGTGCGCGCGTGTGTGTGTGTGTGTGTGTGTGTGTGTGTGTGTGTGTGTGTGTGTGTGTACTTCCTCATTGAGATAGACAGAGCATTCTATGCAGTCTATGCTAGTGTCGTCACTCTCACACTAGTTCACTCTGCTAGAGTGACAGTTGTTAAACGTTTTCTTTTTTTATGTTTGTCTGCCTGCCTTTGTGTTTGTTTGAAGGGCGCTAGGACCCTGGGGGTGCCGCTCCATTGATAGGGCAGGCATGCACAGTGTGTGCGCGCGTGTGTGTGTGTGTGCGCGTGTGTGCGTGCGTGCGTGCGTGCGTGCGTGCGTGCGTGCGTGCGTGCGCGCGCGTGTGTGTGTGTGTGTGTGTGAGATTTCCTCATGTGGGCGGGTACATTATTGTGTGTGTGTGGAAACATGTGTAATGGTGGCTGTGAGCACGGTGAGCATGAAAGCCGAGGATATAGAGAGGAAGACGTCCTCCTATAAAGAAAATATTTTGTTCTTAAAACAAATGTTAGAACTCTCTCTAACACTCTGGACCACAGCTACTGTATGTCAGAGAGAGGTTTATAACATGTTAGAACTCTCTCTAACGCTCTGGACCACAGCTACTGTATATCAGAGAGAGGTTTATAACATGTTAGAACTCTCTCTAACGCTCTGAACCACAGCTACTGTATGTCAGAGAGAGGTTTATAACATGTTAGAACTCTCTCTAACGCTCTGAACCACAGCTACTGTATGTCAGAGAGAGGTTTATAACATGTTAGAACTCTCTCTAACACTCTGGACCACAGCTACTGTATGTCAGAGGGAGTTTTCTTAACATGGCGACAGACATGCTCAAGGGGGCGACACAAAATAAAAGGTGCATCTAACATTGCTTTACCGAAAATAAGTTGGTCCATGTGAGGTTACGTTAGTATATCATACTAGCGTATAGTTAGTTAAACACGGACTGAGCTACAACAGCATGGACTGCACTAACAAGCTGAACAGTTTAGTGTGGAAGTGTCCTTGAGCAAGACACTGAACCCCTGATTGCTCCCGATGAGCAGGCTTGTGCCTTGCATGGTTTCCTCCGCCATCGTTGTATGAATGTGTGTGTGAGTGGGTGAATGTAAAGCACAATCTATTTAAAGCGCTTTGGATGAAAGCGCTATATAAATGCACCATTCACCATTTATTACTACCAGCTTTTACCAGTGCAATGTATAATTATTCAAATACTGCAAAGAAAATACAAGGCCGAGATGATAACGGTACGTGCTTGGCCCCAAAACTGTGCTGGATATTCTGAAAGAATGAGCTGTCTCCTCCTCCCCCCGCCCAGTGTTGTATTGGTGAATCTATCTCTGGTGGGACGCTATTTTAAAGACGTCACACGCACATCACTGTACACTACAGGTCACACAATGGACAATTGATATGCATCTACGCTCATTCCTATGTTCACCTGGTGTGACAGTCGGCAGCCTTTGTAAACTTTGTTGAGGTTAAGGGTTGTTTTTAATAGATGCGTGTGCGTGCTCTTGAAAGTTGTTTCAATAGGGCCTTTCCCTGCAGAATTGTTTTGAATATGCAGATACATAAAAACACTTTTGCGTCAGAACAAGGAATAGACATCTATTATGCTGTTGTGGTTCAAAACGGGGATTTTCCAAGCCAATGTTTCTGCAAAGTATAGAGAGAGGGACTTGCCACTCTGTGCAACAGTCACCCAATGTGCCGCCACAAGTGAGGAGGTGAAAGGATGGCATGGAGCAACAGCGACTTACATTTTAATACTAGCACACTGCAATCACTACATGTAAACAAAGTGTAAGCCCATTTATTGCACCATGTCCAAAGTCTGACCATTGTTGCTTTTTATGGTTCAGTAGTGGTTTGTCTCTGTGTGTGTGTCTGTGTGTGTGTGTGTGTGTGTGTGTGTGTGTGTGTGTGTGTGTGTGTGTGTGTGTGTGTGTGTGTGTGTGTGTGTGTGTGTGTGTGTGTGTGTGTGTGTGTTAGTTCTTACAAGTGTGTAAAGGACTTTCACATGCTCACAGTTGTGCACATGAATCCAGTATTTCCTGTTTTCTGATCTACTTCATTGACTGTAACCCTGACAGGTTTAATAAAGACCCAAAGATGAGTGAGTGTGTGGAGAGAGAGGAGGAGGGACCTGACAAACATCACATCCACAGACCAGAGTCTCCAACAGACAGCTGTGTGCCTCCTGACTTCGGACCTCCACACACACAGTATGTGAATCTTCCTATGCAATATACACCATAACACTATACAAATACGCTGTAACACTATACATTATGAGGCATGGAAAAAGCAGATACATTAAACTATGGAATAGCTATGTAACAAAATATTGAATATCTATCCATCTATGCAACTTGCATTGTACTGTATTTATAGTACATTTTAGTGGCGATATTATTTCATTCGTTCAATTTGTTTTACGTCTTCATGCAACTCCAATGTCGTGAGAGTGAAACGTATTTTGACTGTACTGCCTGTACTGTTAATAATCTTGTTAATAAAGTATTCAATCAATCAATCAGAACCCAAAGATTTTACTCCATCATAGTTGTATAATGGACATAACAATAAAGAATCTTGAACAAATCTACATTTTCATTCAAATGATAATTATAGAATATTTGTTTATGATTCCAGAAGTGTTTACCACAGACCAGAGTCTCCAACACCCAGCTGTGTGTCTATGAAGAGTGACACGTCTAAAGGGCATCCTCCTGACTTCAGTAATGAACCTGGACCTCCAGATACACAGTATGTGAATCCTCCTTTACACAATACACAATATGCACACACAACATTAGACCATGACAAAGTGATCTCATACTAAGTTACACGAGCAAATTACAACAACACAGAAAAACGACAAAAAAAACAACATATGGCCCTATTTCTCGTGATGTGGTGTCTGGTATTTAAAGTGAAACTTTGCCAATTTTGCACCCAAACCCTATTTTCACCCATTAATTCCGGGAACGGATCGCATACTTACATTTGACATTTTTAGCTATAACTATTATTTAATATTTTGGGCTATTCGTGAAAATGTGTGCAAATCTTTGAATATATATATATTTTTTAAAGTGAACATTTGTAACTCAAATCTTTGCTTCTGGGGATTATACAAATGTATTCTAAATATTAAGTTAATGAGGGTTGGGGTGGCATTTCTTCCCAACCCACAAATATGACATGAGAGCAAAATGGCCGCTGTGTGAATATAGTCAAAAAATAGGGTTCGGGTGCTAAATCTGGTTGCCCTTTAAGACATAGCGCCACCATTTCACCTGCACATACTAATTCCTTTTCCACACTAAACGCAAAAACTTAGATCTCACCGTAAGCCGACTTTGCGCCTGGAGTAGTGGTTTATATGTAAATGAGGCGCTATGCTATTTTACCCACAGACATTCAGTATTGCGATAAGACGACCCTAGACTAGCCTCGCGTAGCCAGACAATATCACACGACACACTGCGTGGATATTAGTCTGGTCCCTATCAACGGTAGATTTTCTTCTAAGGGGCGGTTACAAAAAGATCCAAACGGACTCTATTGGTTAGACCTAAACCAATCAGAGCAGTGCTTCCTTGAACGAACCAATCAGAGCAGTGCTTCCTTGTACGTCATTGCTCCAAATAAGGTGATAAGCCCGCCCACATTTGGATACTGGGCCCTGGTTGGCTCCGCACAACTGCGGAGGGAGAGAATTGAAATCTCTATGGAGGGGGGCCAGACCTAATCTGCCGAGGGCTAAAGTGCATGCAATTTTGCAAAGGCAGATTTGTCTGGAACCAGGCTAACCCTAGACCGCATCTTAACCGCTAAACACGTATGTTTAGTTGTACACAACCAGTCAGGGGTGGGGCAGTGGGTGGTGTAGTAGTCTATAACACTAAGTGATGCTTACAACTTACATGTTAAATTACTAAAAAAACAAGACATAGAGTCTTATAACGTTGTCCCTGTCTAATGTTTAGCAATAGATTACAAGTTACTATGTGTGCAATTCTATCTATGATTCCAGAAGTCTTCACCACAGACCAGAGTCTCCAACAGACAGCTGTATGAGTGACCATTCTAAAGGAAGAGCTCCTGACTTCAGTAATGAACCTGGACCCCCTGACACAAAGTATGTGAATCCTCCTCTATTCGCGCCTGATTAGCCTTTGTTTGAATTTACACAATTTCACACCAAGTGTACCACCATTTCACACCTGGTAAATGATAGATTTGGTAGATTTGCCCATGAATTACCAATGGCTGGTCCATTGAAGTTCTCAAACCACATCTGTATATGCGATCTCTTTATGCTATCTGTGGAATACAGCTGAATGCCACAACGTACGATTACACACCAGAGTTATATGAGGGCAATTCATTCCGGTGAGACGGACCGTTTATTTATATTTTCTGCTCGGTTGGATATTGTATTTGTCTTTTGGATTATTGACTTGACTATTAGACTATTCGGTCTTCGGATGGAAAGCCAACATCTTATCCACTAGACTAAAGGGAATTCCCTATAGACCGGGGGAGATATTAGACTTTTAGGTCATCAGGCTGAAGCTGTGAGCCACTCTGCTACATGGGCATAGACAAAAACACATCATGGTTCAAGTTCTGTAAAACGTATGAAGACATCTATGGTCATAGGCCTATATACAATGTTGCACCTTCCCTGGGACCATCCAAGGACCACATGTGGCCCTCAGGGGCCCCCTGGATGCCACAGGTGCACCGTTACTCCGATCTGCACCAAATATGGCACACACACACTGTTCAGGGGTCTGCCATGACAATAGCTACTCAGGGGCCACATGTGGGCCCCAGAGGCCATTTTAGGTGCCTCAGGGGCCACAGGAACGCCGTTGCTACAATCCGCTCCAAACGTGGCACAAATTCTGTTCAGGGGTTGGCCATGGGCCTCCGGGGGCCACAGGCACACTGTTGCTTCCCACAGACGAGGGCCGTTAGTGGTTTACTGTGTTGCTCAGGAAGACATTGACACATTACCAGGAATCGAACCTGGAACCTTCTGCTCCTGAGTTCTCTACCCACTCATGACCGCCCCCATATTATGTAAATAGGTCATGTAGTGTCTTTATGTTGATATCACAGTAAACCTGGCTAGCAGTTAGCACAACGTAAAATCAATGCAACACAAACACAGACAGACAGACAGACAGACACCCACCATCACACGGATTGCGTCTTTCTAAAAACATTCTGGTTTCATAATGGCTAACAACTAGTCATTGAATATAGATAGATAGAACACTCCTTGGGCTGTTTTTTTTTGTCACTGTATATTTGCACATACGTGAAAATGTTTCTCTGCATTTATCCATCCACGAATTAGAGCAGCAATGAGTGCCGGGGAGCAATTAGACTCCTGCTCTCTGGCTAATGCCGACAATAAGCCTCTCCAACCTACTACTACTACAGTATGTGTTACATGTTAAAGCTATGCAGTCATTCCAGTGTGGGTAAAATATGGGGCACCAAATTGTTCAGGGCCGGCACTGAATGCATTCATGAATATTCATTATATTATATAAGTAATCTAAGTCTATTGTATACTCATAATAAATCATGAATATTCATTATATTATGTAATATAAGTCTATTGTCATAATATATAGTCATAATAAATGACTTTAATCTCCACAGAAAAAAGACTGGACTGAAGACACTCAGTCAAACCAGAAGTGGACAAAGTAAGACAGACTTAACATTAATATTTCATGTTAAAACTGAAACATTGTTTTATCAGTGCTCGTGTCCAAATTGAAAATAACCATCTATCAAGTCTGAACAAAAACAAATGATCTCATTTTATTTATGTATTAACTCTCTTCTCATAACAGATGTCAGTCTGCAGGCAGACTTAAATGATTATAAGATCAGTTTGAACAGTCTTGATCGTGTGACATACGTCACTGAAGTGCCCTCCCTCAGCAGCATCTACACAGAGCTCTACATCACAGTGGGAGAGAGTGAAGGGGTTAATAACCAACATGAGGTGTGGCAGCTTGAGACAGCTTCCAAGATGAAGACCCTCCATGACAAACCAATCAACTGCTGTGACATCTTTAAACCCCTCCTCCTTGGCAGAAAGACACCCAACAGAAGAGTTCTGACCAAGGGCATCGCTGGCATTGGAAAAACATTCTCTGTGCGTAAGTTCACTCTGGACTGGGCAAAGGGTTTGAAAAATCAAGATGTCATTCTCTTGGTTCCCTTCTCATTCCGGGAGCTGAACTTGGTCAGAGATAAGCAGCACAGTCTTCTCACACTGATCCATGATTTCCACCCAACATTAAAGAAGGTCACAGCAGAGCAGCTCGCCGTCTGGAAAGTTGGCTTCATCTTTGATGGTCTGGATGAAAGCAGGTTTCCATTGCACTTCAACAACAATGACATTGTTTCTGATGTCACAGTGATATCATCAGTGGACGTGTTGTTTACAAACCTCATCAAAGGGGAGCTGCTCCCCATGGCTCTCCTCTGGGTAACTACCAGACCTGCTGCAGCCAATCAGATCCCTCCTGCATATGTTGACATGGCAACAGAAGTGCAAGGGTTCACAGACCCGCAGAAGGAGGAGTTCTTCAGGAAGAGTTTCAGTGATGAGAAGCTGGCCAGCAGAATCATCTCACACTTGAAGACATCAAAGAGCATCCACATCATGTGTCATATCCCAGTCTTCTGTTGTATCACTGCTACTGTACTGGAGGACATGCTGAAGACAGACGAGACAGGACAGCTGCCAAAGAACCTAACTGGGATGTACGGCTACTTCCTGTTTGTTCAGACAAAGAGGAAGACGCAGAAGTATGATGAGACTCAGGGACTGAATCAACAGCAGCTCCTGGAGGCGGATAGGGAGGTTCTTCTGAAGCTGGGCAGGCTGGCGTTTGAACAACTGAAGAAAGGTAACATCCTGTTCTACCAAGTAGACCTGGAAGAGTGTGGTCTTGATGTGAAAGACGCCTCGCTGTACTCAGGAGTGTGCACAGAGATCTTCAAAAGAGAGAGTCTGAAATTCCAGGGAACAGTCTACAGCTTTGTTCATCTGAGTATCCAGGAGTTTCTGGCTGCAGTCTACCTGTTCCACTGTTTCACAGAGAAGAACAAGAAGGTACTGAAGACATTCCTGGGGGTCAGTGTCAGTTCCTTTGATCAATTCCTGCAGAGAGCCATTGAAAAAGCCCTGACAAGTAAAAATGGCCACCTGGACCTCTTTGTCCGCTTCCTTCATGGCCTCTCACGGGAGTCCAATCAGAATCTTTTAGGAGGTCTGCTGGGTCAGACAGAGAACAATCCAGAGAGCATCCAGAGAGCCATCAACAACCTGAAGGAGACGACCACTGAAGATTACTCTCCTGAGAGAATTATCAACATCTTCCACTGTTTGATGGAGATGAACGACCACTCAGTACATCAGGGGATCCAACAGTACCTGAAGTTAGGGGACAGATCAAAGACAGGACTGTCTGAGTCCCAGTGTTCAGCTCTGGCCTTCATGCTGCAGATGTCAGAGGTTCTGGATGAGTTGGACCTGGACACATATAACACATCAGAGAAGGGGCGACAGAGACTGGTCCCAGCTGTGAGGAACAGCAGAAGGGCTCGGTTAGTATTCATATAGAACACTTACTAGAACAGAGTCAATCTACCTTCACACCTATAAGACTATAACTCATTGGTTAATATAAAAGCTTGAATAATAACTAGGTTTCAAATATGTCCAGGTCTCAAATAGTGTAATGTGTTTAGCTATGGACAAGTAAAGGCCAGTCCCCAGTGAAGCAGGATAACAACAAGATTGAGGCTTAAAATACTGCTACTGTAGATGGTCAACTTGGCATTATTTTAAATATAGTTTTTACTGACTGAGAATATCACCCTAATTCTTGGGACTAGAAGTTCGGCCGGCTGCGCCGGCCTCACATCTAGCGCCCACGCCCACGTAGCGTCCACGCCCACGTAGCGTCCACGCCCACGTAGCGCCCACGCCCACGTAGAGACCACTTGGCAGCGCCGATCACTGGCGTAGCGTCATGAGGGCTAGTGGGGCCATGGCCCGGTCAGTGAAGATTTGCCAGGAAAATGAATTCTGCTCCGACAACAATAGACACAGCCGCCGGCCGCCAGTGACGTTACTGAAGTGATACATTGGCTGGCCCATTCACACCTTTTACAAAGCTAAAGCTGCCTACTCCTGCATATCAATGGTCCAAGTGTGACCTGTAAAGTAGCCTAGCGTAGTCTGTAGGAGACATAAGCATGTCCTAAGAGGAGTCCAAAAGAGAATGGATCCTGGGAGTCATGAATAAATTACAGAGGTGAGTAAATAACTACATGTGCTCAAGTACTGCACTTTACTGGATATCTATCTATCTATCTATCTATCTATCTATCTATCTATCTGTCTATCTCTCTATCTCTATCTCTATCTCTATCTCTATCTATCTCTCTCTCTCTATATATATACATATCTAAATGGCGAAATGGCTGGGGGGAAATGGGCAATATATTGTTATTTAATATTGTTATTTTATTATGAGTATTAATAAGTTCTGATGATTAATTATATCATATGATTATAATATTTGATTAAGATATATGATCTTATAATAATCATGGGGCATGTATAATCATTATCTAATAATCAAATAATAATACAATGAGTCATCACATCTTTTCGGTGGCGGGTGTTATACGGAAATGTGTGACCCTGTACAATCTGGTCAAAATGGCGGCCGTTTGTGTGTTGTTGCGCTCGTACACACACACACACACACACACACACACACACACACACACACACACACACACACACACACACACACACACACACACACACAAGGAATGTGTGTGGAGATGGCGGCTGTTTTTGTGTGTTTGCACAACAGTGCATGTGGACTCACGAATGGTGAGTTGGATGCGTCTTGTAATAATCAGAAGACGCACAGTACTGCACACACACACACACACACACACACACACAGACACACACACACACACACACACACACGCGTGTTGAAGTAATTTCCGTGTGCGCGCGCACACACACACATCTACAAACGGAGACGGCGTGTATTGAAATGGGGGCAGAGGTTCTGAATTGGCATCCAGGGAGTGTGTGCACAGTTTCGCTGTGAGCAAGGCAACGATGCGGGAGATTAGCTATCCACAGACGGACGGACAGGGGGTAAAACATACTCTGGCGCCATGCCTTTCGGCCTGGCGGAGACAATGAAAAAGCTAAAGTAAAGGAAAAGACCATTACTGCAACAAAAGTAGTCAACAAACTATACTATAAAACATTGGGCACATTGTCAAATAATATAAGTAAGAGGCAAACATGTTGAAAATAGCCGATCTGCAAGCTCACAACGCCTCTCAACGTGAGGGTTGTGAGCTTGTAGATCTGCTATTTTCACAATATTGACTTGTGGAACGGAGTCAAACAAAATGGGGGGGTCCCCAGTTCAAATATGATGTAGGGGGGCGGGGGGGGGGCGGGGGATAGCCACTGCCCTAGTCGGACCGAAATTATCTGAAATTACAACATAATGCAGCCTAAACGTGCGTTGCACGGGGCGGTCCTGCCATTACGTTACATACCACAACATACATCATCTACAATGGACTGACGGAGCAGCAATAATAACATTCACCACACGAATATTGTTGACAAAGTGATTGCACAGCCGCTGCAGGTATGACAACCACGTTAGCGTTAGCTACATGGCAACTATCACAGCGCCCTGTCCGTCGTCGCTGCGACTGACTGATGGCTACAGCCATAGATATATGTAAACACTACAGCAAGCTCTCTGCGATGCCATTGTCTGGAAACTGCTCTTAGCGTGACAGGACCAATGAGAGTGAGCGCTTTCGTCGTTGCTAAGATACGGTGCATGGCACACGGCGTCTCTACCCCATAGCTTGTAGATCTCTCACACATGATTGGCGTAGGCTGCGTTGCCAGGTCTGACTTTGTGTCTAAGCAATGGTCGGCTTATTTTTGCGCGCCTTTGGGCTCGTTCGCATAGTGCGCACGGCAGCGCTTGTTTAGCGTACGTCAGCGCGACGTGGCAACGGACGTGGCAACGTGAAAGGGTGGTCACTTATGATTGGCTGGTGAAAAGAAACACCCGGACGTGAATTTTGAGGTGGCGAAGTGATTTGCATAAGTATTGGAGCATAATGCGTTTGATATTAATTGTACATCCTGCAAGTACAGTGATGGGATGCGAAGCAGCTGGTTTGACAGGCAGAATATTGAGGAATTTTGGGGGAAAATGTGGAGTTAGTTGGGCCATGTGTCTGCTTGGCCATTGAGGCGATACACTCGTGTACACTCCATGACTGTGGCCGTCAATTATGGTAGCAAGATGGATTAAATGCAGAGGACACTTGTCCTGTAAATGTGCAATGTAGAGTGACAAATACCCCACAAAACATCTAAAGCTGATTACATTATTATTATTATGAGTGACACCCGCGTCCACACCACTAGAGGGAGCTACAACGATCTTGTAACACCCAACTAGAACAAACATGGAAACATTCTCGTTCTACTACTTTGCCACCATAATGTGGAATGTCCTGACACCATCCAAAATATTTAAATCACTGGTTTCTTCAAAACTAGCCTGAAAAAAAAACATCTATCAGGAGACCACAAGGAGAGATAAAACCATCTATCAGGAGACCACAAGGGGAGATAAATCAAATGTAATGATAAATGCAATGATTACTTTCATTTGAGAACACAGAGGTGTGATGTCATGATTATTTGAGCATGGCTAGAGAGCCTATTTCAACCAATCAGATTGCTTGGTCGGAACTGCCTGTTGTATCATTTGTTTTAATAATGTCGGATTTTGCATTTAATGTGTATTTACAGACTTGTTGACTGTGGCCTCAGTGAGACACACTTTGAGGTTGTGGCTTCAGCTCTCAGCTCTAATCCCTCACATTTAAAACAACTGGAGCTGGGTTACAACGACCTGGGGCAGGGAAATTCACTGGATCTGCTGTGTGCTGGACTGAAGAGTCCACACTGTTGTCTGGAGATTCTCAGGTCAGATTAATTTAACAGAATGTAAATATTATATTACACATTATCTGCCAGGTATTAATTAATTAATTAATCCACCTCTGCCGGGATACCGCGATGCCGCGATCGTCCATTCTGTTGGAGTTGAATATGGTTTTCACCAAGTAAATAAGAAATCCGAGCTAGATGTGTTTCTCTACAACAGAGTCGATGGACTGACTGTTTTTGGGATGACGTCATCTCTGCTTCTATGATTCTCTCAGAGTCAAGGGATCATCCATAAGTTAGGGAAGAGCGCCCTCTAGCGTAATTTCTCTATAATAACGTCCTTGGCAGGCAAGGTGTTAATACAGTGGTGAGACCATATTTAAAGAGTGTGAATAAGGTTGACAGCATGGTAACCAACACTGATTAGATAATGATACAGTACACTGACCAGAGTATGTAAAGCCATGCTGACATACATGGCTTTATTATTAATTATTTTTTTATTTTCTTTAAGATCCATTAAAGACTATTTAATTCATGTTACTCCTGCCTGTTAGAGTTCAGCTCCCGTATCTCTACTCCCAAACCATGACAGTCAGACCAGGTCCTTTAATAGATGGTTAGTTTTACTAGCCAGGTATAATGTAATATCTGATGTTTGATTCTTCATTTAGACTGATTCACTGCTGGTTGTCAGAGAGATGCTGTGAAGTTCTGGCCTCAGCTCTACGTTCTAATCCCTCCCTCCATCTCAAAGAACTAGACCTGCGTTTCAACGTCCTCAATGATTCAGCACTGCAGCTGTTCTCTGGACTGAAGACTCTCCAGTGAGTAGAATGTACTGTGTCCATGTGTGTTAGTTCACTGTTTCTATTACAATGTTTCAATGGATGGTCATACTACTATTATTATTATTAATATTTTAACAAAACAATACTTACTCTGATTTACGAGACAATTTTAACTTTTAATTTGTATTTCAATTCACCTCCAGCATTCCTTCCATGTTCCTTCATCAGTCAGTGAAGTAAATTAAATTTAAAAATATAAACAGTTTTGTCCCTTTTGTTTTACAACATGAAAAGCAATCAAATGTAACATAATATGTTTAGGTATCACTAATGTTCATGTAACTACATTACAAGCAGTGTTGGGTAACGTTACTTTTAAAAGTAACTTGTGACGTTACAGGATTACTGCCATTATAAAAGTATTCTGTTACGTTACAGTTAGATTACTTTTGCGATACTGGAGATTCAAACCCATTTGTGAGGAATAACATAGCCTAGGCAATATCTCCTAAGAGTACGTTTGTTAAACATAAAATCAAGAGAGCAGCCTATCAGAGTGGCCACAGTGTGGAGCTGTGCTGAGCTTCACCAAACATACTGACATATCTAATTTGAATTGACGTTCTTCCTTCTCTTTACACCAACAAATCCAACAATCATGTGAATACTTCTACGACCGTACTAAAGGATAACCTCTCTGTCTTCTCTCAATCTCTGTCATGTCAACAGGTGTGACAAATTAATGTAATACAAAACCAAACCAGTCAGTCAGTCAGTCAGTCAGTCAGTCAGTCAGTCAGTCAGTCAGTCAGTCAGTCAGTCAGTCAGTCGCGTGACCCTGTCACACCAAAAGTGGTGACCTATTGAATAGATTGATTACACAATCAATACAGATTGCTGGCTGTTGGCAAGACACACGGTCACAGAACTTTGTGTAACATCTCTGCAACTCTGCGTTGACAGAGACGCTCATTCATTTACCAGGAAACTGCGCAAATGTTCGGATGGATTTATAATGTCCTTTGTGACAACAGAAGGAACAGGAAAATATAGGAAATATAATGTAATCTAAGTAATGCCATTGTTTAGGACCCATTGTTTAACCCCTGCACTGATTACTAGTTATATTAATATATTACTTTACCCTGAATAATGTGATGTACATGTTGTACTTCCTACAGAGTGAAACATGGAGGAGAAGACTGGATTAAACCTCAACTCCTTACAAGATGTGAGTGTCTGTCTGTCTGTCATTTTATACTGGCCCCTCCCTCCCTGGATGTTGTCCTGAAAACTCTTCAGTATCTTCCAGTGAATTCAGGTGGAGCTCAGCTTGTAGATCGGCTATGCTTTAAAAATAGCACAATAGCAGATCTACAAGCTCAACGTGTGGCAGCTTTAACTTCAATCTTTTAATTTCATTTAACATAAATGATCTGCTTTATTTTCGTATTGATGTGATCTATCGATCTGTTAAACCCAGCCTAGGGGTCACTAGGTGCAACATAAACCATGGACTCCCTCCTTCCCCAAACAGTCAGGACACACAGGTTTAAAATCCCAAGAATCAAGGATCTTAGCCAATCAGGATGGAATATGAAAATATATAACAGATCCATTTTGATCACAAAACAACAAACTGTCTGTAGTCTGTCTTGTAGATCGGCTGTAATTCAAACATATCAACAATAGCTGATCTACAAAGCTCTCAATGGGTTGGATCACAATGCATTGTCAGCTTATAGATTGGCTATGTTTCGAATGTTCTATGTTTCACAAAAATAGTAGATCTACAAGTTGAAAACTAGTCGTATAGTTATTCGCTGTGAGCTTTAGATTGTCTTCATGGCAAAAATAGTAGATCTACAAACTCACAACATGTGATAAGATAAGCTTTATTTTAAAGAAAAAAGAGCAGATCTACAAGCTCATGCCTCACATTGTGGCAAAAATGTCAGGAAATAGCAGATATGTCTGTCTGTCTGTCTGTCTGTCTGTGTCTCTCTGTCTGTCTGTCTCTTAACTCTGAGAGTGTACGAACCTACACACACGCGCGCACGCACGCACGCACGCACGCACGCACGCACGCACGCACGCACGCACGCACGCACGCACACACACACACACACACACACACACACACACACACACACACACACACACACACACACACACACACACACACACACACACACACACACACACACACAGGGCCGTAGGAATGGGGGGGGGGGGGGGATTCGTTCCTCGTGGGCCGTGGAGTGGCCTCGCGGCCCAAATACCGCTCCGCGGCCCACGCGAGGCCACTCCGCGGCCCACGGGGGACGAATCCCGGGGAAAAAGAGGAGGAAAAAAAGCCTCAAATGAGGCAGGCAGTAGGACCCCGCGGCAGCTGCCTGGAAGGGAGGGCTGCTGGCTGCTGTGTGAGCTGCTTGAAGGTGGAGGAGCGGCCCCACCCCCCCTCTACATTTTTTGGTACCGAATTAAAGTAATAAAAAACAGAAATAAAAGGGGAATAAATGCGAAAAATCGTGCATGTGTGGCGCTCGTGCATGTGGGCCGGTACAAATATATCCCCCCCAACTGGGAATGGCTTCCTACGGCGCACACACACACACACACACACACACACACACACACACACACACACACACACACACACACACACAGGTAATGCAGTCAACGGTATAAAGGGGGGGTTCACATGTTTGTAGTGCTGACATGTGTGCATGTCTGTGTGTGTGTGTGTGTGTGTGTGTGTGTGTGTGTGTGTGTGTGTGTGTGTGTGTGTGTGTGTGTGTGTGTGTGTGTGTGTGTGTGTGTGTGTGTGTGTGTGTGTGTGTGTGTGTTTCTCATCAGATTTCTCTCATCTCACACTGAACACAAACACAGCAAACAGAGAACTCTCTCTGTCTGAGAACAACAAGGAGGTGACACGGCCCTGGGGGGGGGGGACAGGTCCTCCTCCTCCTGATCATCCTGACAGGTTTCATGCATGGGAACAGGTTCTGTGTACAGAGGGTCTGACTGGACCCTGTTACTGGGAGGTAGAGAGGAATGGAGATGTTTCTATAGCAGTGACTTACGGAGGAATCAGTAGGAAAGGACGTGGTCATGACTGTCTGCTTGGATACAATGATAAGTCCTGGAGTCTGTTCTGTTATGGTAACAGTTACAGTGTCAGACACAATAGAAAGCAGACTGTCCTCCCTGTCCGTCCCTCTGTCTCTAAGAGAGTAGCAGTGTATCTGGACTGTCCTTTAGGGACTCTGTCCTTTTATGAGGTCTGCTCAGACTCACTGACTCACCTGTACACCTACACCTTCACCAACACATTCTCTGAACCGCTCTATGCTGGGTTCTGGTTATACGACTCCTCCTCAGTACGTCTGTGTGAGCAGAGATAGTCTCTCTATGTGAGGAGGACATCAGGTCTCCATGGTTACTCGACATGTTTGAGTGAGTCCAGGTTGTCATTGTTACCATGGATACTTTGACACCATGCTAAGTCTGACGTCATAGAACTCCATATTTGGACATGACTGACTCATGGTGACAGTGACGTCATCATAAATAAAACAAGCAGACGGGTATAGAAGCAGCACACTGACATAAGTGAGGGTTTGTGTTGTTAAAAATGTTCACAATTATAACACGTTTCTTCTTATTTATTTAACCCTTTAAGGGAACGTGTCTGTGTCGTTTTAGATTTCTTTGGCTATTCAAAAATAGCAGATCTACAAGCTCATAGCGCGGCACCGAGTGCCGCGCTATGAGCTTGTAGATCTGCTATTTCTGAAAAATCGTGAAAATGTGTGCAAATCTTTGAACATATATATATATTTAAGCAAACATTTTTGTACTCAAATCTTTGCTTCTGGGGGTCCCTCGAACATAATATTTTGAGATGGGGGACTGTGGCCAAATGCATATCTACAAGCTCTACAAGATCTACAAGCTCATAGTGCAGCACTTGGTGCCGCACTATGAGCTTGTAGATGTGCTTTTTGAATAGCCAAAGAAATCTAAAATGATAGACGGTTCACAATCGCATCGCGTTTTGGGCTTGTAGATCTGCTATTAAAGCATAAAGATTTGCACAAACTTTCAGGATTTTTCTAAAATAGTAGATCTTAGCGCGGCACCGAAAATCTTTGGATATATATATAGATTTTTTTTTTTAATACATTTTGTAAGTCAAATCTTTGCTTTTGGGGGGTCCCTGGAACAACATATTTTCAGATGGGGTCAGTGGCAAATACATATCATTTTGGGGGTCCTTGACATGAAAACGTTTAAGAACCACTAATATTATAGCAACATAAGTTTTGCAGAAAACTGTTAGGATTTAAAAGACATTTGTAGAATCCCCCAGAAGCAAAGATTTGAGTTACAAATGTTAGCTTTAAAAATATATATATTCAAAGATTTGCACACATGCTCACGATTTTTCAAAAATAGCAGATCTACAAGGTCGTAGCGCGGCACTCGGTGCCGTGTTATGAGCTTGTATATCTGCTGTTTTTGAATAGCCAAATAAATCTAAAATGACACGGATGAGTTCCTGGTCTTAAAGGGTTCACCTCAATAGCCGATCTACAAGCTCACAACGTGTCGCGATGCAACGCGTTGTGAGCTTGTACATCTGCTATTTTGGAATAGTGAAGTATAAAATGGTCAAAGTGATTTTTATGTTTTATATTTAATAATTGTTCTTAGGACCCCCGGGGTCCTGTGTTAATATAGCATCAAAATCAGTTTAAAAACACCTCTATATATACACACATAAGCTGATCTACAAGTTCACAACGTGCTGCCATGCGACGCGTTGTGGTTGCTTACAGAGCTTGTAGATCTCCTGTTGTAAAAACAAATCTTGGAAGAAATGTGAAAAACGTGGAATATTTTTGAAATAAATCTTCAAAGTCTTGTATAGGGGTCCCTGGTCAAAACTATGATCAGATGGGGGTCCTTGACAGGAAGAAGTTAACTCTATGAAATCAACATGTGTGTAAATGAGACCCCCTCAAAATCAGTCATCACCACAGCTTCAGAGATGAGATTATCAGATTAGATCAGATCAGATTAATGTAAATCAGACAGCGCTGCTCAAACCTCCACTCCACACATTTATAAATATGTATCATAAATATTGTCCATCAACACTGATGATGATGATGATGATGATGATGATGATGATGATGTAATCACAGTATCATACTTGTGTCTCTTATGTAAACACATCTACTCTATTGTTTGACATGTGATTGTTTTATATGTGATATTTGACACAATAGACAGAGGAACAGTGTATATTTGATCATGTAATTATCACAGTATGGTTGTTTCTTGTATATAAACCTGTATACTGAACCACTTAAACCCTGTTGACTTTACTGGTCATTGTGAGCTTGTAGATCTGCTGTTTTCAGCTCATTGTGATCTATGATGACAACAGCAGAATAGTGACTCTAGGGTTGATATGTTTAACTCTTTCCTCTCCTACTGCTGTGAGTATGTTGTTGGTCGACTAGACTTCATGTCATTTACTCTCATGCAGTGGTGGAAAAAGTACTAACTTTTTGTACTTAAGTAAAAGTATCAATACTGCGATGCAGAAATACTCACAATAATTTGGAATTCAAAATTTACTTGAGTAAAAGTACAAAAGTATTGTCATCAAAATGGACTTAAAGTACCAAAAGTAAAAGTACTAGTTATGCAGAATGTCCCGTCTAACATTTATAAAAGACTTTTGAAAATAGCCGTTCTCACAAGCTTGTGAGCTTGTAGATCGGCTATTTTCAAATAGCCAAAGTTTAATGATAATCAAAATCTACAAAGTAACTAGTAACTACAGTTTTCAAATAATTGTAATGGAGTAAAAGTACAATATTTGCCTCTGAGATGTAGTGGAGTAGAAGTAAAAAATAAATAAAAATGCTCCAGTAAAGTAAAACATCCTAAAATGTGTACTTGAGTACAGTACTTGAGTAAATGTACTTAGTTACTTTCCACCACTGCTCTCATGTTGAACTCTGTAAATCAGTGTGGATTCAAACATCTACTAAATGTCTGCATTCATTCATTAATGACATTCAAATCATTCATTGTTCATCTATTGATTCATTATTACATCATTATGTTATTGTTGTTTTTATTTGCATATTCATTCCATATTATTCTCATTCTTCACATGTTATTGTATGATCATCTGTAGATCTTTTAATAAATGGATTCTTAAAAGTCTGATATTGTTCTTGAGTATTACACATATAGACTATTTTTTACATGTAATTAATTATAGACATGTGCATGTGCGCGTGGCGTGCGTGTGGGAGGCAGGGAATAATCTAGAACACACCACTGTGATACAGTTATTATATGAACATAACATTGAACTTTCCATGCATAATTAAACTACCACATATCATAGTACAATCCATAGAACCACAGTATAATACACACATTGCTATTTTTGAAAAATATTGTGAAAATGTGTGCAAATCTTTGAATATATATTTTTCTAACTCAAATCTTTGCTTCTGGGGTATTCTAACAATTAAGGGAACCAGGAGACCTGGTACTGCCAGACCCCTAGAGGTTGAAATCTGACTGGCCGGGCTTCGCATGACGTGTGTCCCTTCTATGAGGAAAGGGCTGGGGCCGGGGGACAAAGTGACCATGCCCATGTATGGAGAAAACAGATACAAAGCCTCATGTAAGCCCGACCCCTTGGGTCTGGCAAAAAAAAACTATTAGTTTTTTGAAAAAACGTATGTTGCTAAAATGTCAGTGGTTCTCAAACTTTTTTCATGTCAAGAACCCCCAAAATGACCATGGACCCCTATCTCAAAATATGTTCTTCCAGGGACCCCCCAGAAGCAAAGATTTGAGTTAAAAAGATTTGCTTATTTAAAAAGATATATATATTATATATATATTCAAAGATTTGCACACATTTGCACGATTTAAAAAAAATAGCAGATCTACAAGCTCGTAGCGTGGCACTTTTGAATAGCCAAAGAAGTCTTAAAATGACACACACATGCGTTCCCGGTCTTAATGGGTCAAATGAACCGCCTGACCGGACTGATCACCCACCATGTCACCAGGTGACATGGTGGGTGAGAGAATTGAACACATCCTCCTCCTCAGGGAATGTTATTTTTTATGGTCTACCAACAGAATCAAATAGTGACGTCTGCCCTGCCCGCTGCACAGCCAATCAGAGACCAGACAATCCTTTACAGAGAGAGAGAGAGAGAGGCATGCTGGGAGAGTTATGACACTGCAGCTTAACGCAGTGGTGGAAAAAGTGCTCAAATGTTTTACTCAAGTAAAAGTATCAATACTCTGTTACAAGTAAAAGTCTGGGTGTTCAAAATTGACTGGCGTAAAAGTACAAAAGTGTTGGTATCAAAATGTACTTAAAGTATCAAAAGTAAAAGTACTGAAATGTTTGAAAATAGCAGATCTACAAGCTCACGTGAGCTTGTAGATCGGCTATTTTCAAATAGGTGTAAAATAGGAGTAAAGTGGTTAATGTATGTTTTATAATAGAATCAGTAAAGTACAATATTTGCCTCCCAGATGTAGTGGAGTAGAAGTAAACGTGTTGGACAGTGATGGACCAGCATCTGGTATTCATTCTTATTCATTTGCTCTAGACTATATTCTTGTTTTTTCATTGAATAGCCTACTTTATTAATCAGAAATGTAAAAGAGCATGCAGGTACAGAGAGAGAGAGATTATTATCCTGCAGGATTTATTGGGATTCCTCCACGCTCAAATACACTCACATGCTTTGGTCAATGAATAAGTGCACCAACATGAAGATAAAAAACGGCATGATCTTATAAAATATATATATTCATTATGTTTATGGACCACCAAATAGCTTGCCTATTACACTCATAGTAGGTTTAGGGTTTGGATGAGGAGAGGGGAAGGGGATAGGGCACTTTAATGATTAGCTTAATGTGCAACAGTAAACAAACCAACATACAGTATAAGTGTATACGGGGTATCTGCACATTTATAAAGTTGCAATTTAATGACTTTTAAGACCTTTTTAAAACCAAATTGGCCAAATTGTCAAATATTACTTTACTATTATTTACTATTACTATTAAGAAAGAGGCAAACACTGCGAAAATAGCCGATCTTCTAAGCTCGTACTCGGATATTTTCAGTTCACAATATTTGTCTGTGGAAATTAGTCAAACTAAAATGAAGTGCTTGTCAGTTCAAATATTATTATTACGGGGGGTCGCGGCCTGAAAAGTTTGGGAACCCATAGGGCAATTGCAAAACAGATACAAATCCACCCTATCTCGCCTCTCTTACTATTGTAATCTCTGTTTATATTTTCCAATGCTTAGTTTCTGCGTTTTATGACTCTGTAAACCTATTGCTTCAACATACAAAACATCATTTCTATCTACTTAGTAAATGATTTACACTTGCCATAAAAAAAGAACCTTGCGTCTACACTGAAGTGTGATTGCTCTTTCTCTCACAGAATGGAAAATGTGCTTTCCATCGCACAGTTAACATAACTTTCACCCTCGCAATTAATGCAAATTTGCTCCTCGTCTGTTCAGCGAGATCTAGAAGGCGTATGAGTGTGTGTGTGTGTGTGTGTGTGTGTGTGTGTGCGTGCGTGCGTGCGTGCGTGCGTGCGTGCGTGCGTGCGTGCGTGCGTGCGTGCGTGCGTGCGTGCGTGCGCGCGCCTGCATTTCCCCTCTATTCTCTGAACTCCTCTTTGGTAATTAGCATACCGCGGCAACAGATGGCCCTCCACACTGGAGTGTTATTTATGGCCACTCTTCTGTGGAGTGAACACGGATAATATGTTGTTTTTGTTCTGCGTGGTTCAAGTTGTAATTGCAAAGCTACAGAACAACAACAACAACAATCGTCAAATATGGCCTGGTGCACATGAAAGGAACAGAAGTATTTTTGAGTGAGCAATTTTCTCATCTTTACTCTCGTAACTTATGGGATTGGAAACAAACGAGGGCACATGCTCCACTTCAACATGTCCCTGAGTCCAAAGATATAGAAACCTAGATACCTCATTGGCCTCTACAGTTCGTTGGAGCGACTGGTATCGCGGCCGCCATTTTAGACAGGAGGCAAGCTACCATTCAAAGTGACTACTGGCCAATCACAGTGCGTTGACCACTGGCCAATCACAGCGCGTTGAATACTGGCCAATCACAGCGCGTCTGTTCCTACATACAATAAGGTCAAACTGAAGAGGTCCTTTGTCCATCAGACGACATTGAGGCTTAATCAGGAGTTATAAGCCAGGGGTAGGCTGAGTGGTGGACATTGCTCTTGTCTTTGCATGTCTTTATGTATGTATTTGTATTTTGTTGTTTTCTTGTGTCATGTCAAATGTGTGTACTGTTATATGTTGCATACATGGCTGTTTCTGGGTCGCAAGACAAATTTCAGTGCAAACTGACAATAAAGTATTATCGTATCGTATCGTATGTCTAACTGACTTTTGCTGCGCGGCTGCCTCTTACGAAAAGACCCGCCCCCACCTGCCTCTGATTGGCCTACCGAACGCCCCCTTCTGTGATACACTCGGAAGCTTTCCTCCTCTAAAATGGCGCCCGAGATACGAATGACTCAGAGCCGAAGGAGGCGTCTACCATTATATGTCTATGCCTGAGTCACTACTACACAAGAAACATATCATCTCTGTCGGGTGGAAACCTGAAACCTCATGTCCAAAACTGTGTGAAGATAATTATGTGAAGAAATGTGGGAGGTGTCTTGTTGGCCACCTAGGCTACTCAAGAAAGCACTTTTTATTCGCATTGTGGCTGCACCAATATACGTCTGGAGGCCTGAGCACCTACAGTATGTGTGCGTGCCACACAGTCAGTGGTGGAAAAAGTGCTCAGATATTTTACGTAAAAGTATCAATACTGCAAAATAAAAATACTCCGTTACTCTGTAAAAGCACAAAAGTATTGGTATGAAAATGTACTTAAAGTACCAAAAGTAAAAATGAAAATGTTTGAAAAAAGCAGATCTACAAGCTCACAACGCGTTGCGATGCGACGCATTGTGAGCTTGTAGATCGGCTATTTTGAAATGGCCTGGGTATAAAATAGGGCTGAAGTGGTTAATGTATGTTTTACAATATAATAATTGATCATTGCAAAGTAACTAGTAACTAAAATTTGCAAATAATTGTAGTGGAGTAAAAGTACAATATTTGCCTCTGAAAATTGGAAATACTCCAGTAAAGTAAAAATCACACCCAGTGTGAAGTGGGCGGTGTGTGGTCATCACAACATGACTCACTTAAAAAAAACATAAATGTTTTTTTTAAGTCCATACTGCTATTCATAGGGCTGCACATGTGTCATGTGTTTCGCTAGCCAATCACAGTCCTGAATTTGCAAAGTCAGCCAATCACATTACAGCTAGTGGTGATGACACTAGCTGTAATGTGATTGGCTGACTTTGCAAAAGTATAGATTTGCATTGACTGTGGAAGGGTTAGGGTTGTAGACTGCGTTGTAGACTATTGGCCAATCACGGTGCAGGATTGGTCAGTGTCCAAACCTCACTTATAGGGGGCGGTTACACCGCCCCCAAAAAATACCTCAAAATTGTGCTTAAGTACAGTACTTGAGTAAATGTACAAAGTTACTTTACACCACTGCACACAGTACACGTGCTTCCATGCGAGGCAGAAATGCTGAAGCCTTTTCTTTTTCTTCTCTTTTCACTCTTTTTAACCTTTCCCTTGTTTTCTCCCACGCGACCACAAGCGTCTGGCCATGCTTGGCAGACGGGTTACGTGGGTTACGTGCAAGGCGGCCTTTGTATAGACTTTCTTTGGCCTTATTGATGGTGTTTCTTTTGTGTCCAGGCTTCATTTTTACTCTGCTGTATCTACGGTACTTTCTCTTGCCTTGTAACTGTGTCTTAAAGGACGACTTCACCCATTTTCAACCTGTCTTCATATAATAGGCCCTCACTAATGCTCATGATAAAATGGTAAAAAAATGTTCTACTTGGTCTGTGTCTCATACGGCTGTGGACAGTCCAGAAACCCGTCTACCAGTGACATCATCATTAGGCAGGATTTTTTTTTTCCAACAAGATTTAAAACATTTTATTTAGATTTTTATTAACGCGAGACCAATGGCTTCTATTATTGCATTGCAACTTTCCAGGAATACAAAGCCTGCAGTTTCTATTAGCTTGGATTCCCCATCGATGATGTCACTGGTAGACAGGGTTCTGAACTGTCCACAGCTCTCCTATGAGACACAGACTGAGTAGGGAAAAAAATGGTGCCATTTTATCATGAGCATTAGTGAGGACCTATTATATGAAAATAGGTTGAAAATGGGTGAAGTCGTCCTTTAACGGCTGTGCTGCCTTTGGCAACTGAATATCACTCGTGGGATAAAAAAAAAGGTTGTATCTTATCTTATCTTATATAAGATAAGCCTGGGTGCTAATTTAACATTCTACACTTTGAGAATTAAATTGACCCTTGAGCTTTCATCATGGAGAACCTTTTAAAACTGTGGCTGTTAAAACCAAGAGAGGTCGAGTGAGAGCAGGCATTTTTAATGATTATAATCTTTTATTTGGACAAACAAACCCACACCTTCTGTTTGACCCTCGTTAAAGGCAAGATACAAAGGGGGCTTGAACCTGGTGGTCCAGTGTCCCCCGTGTGGTTTTAAATGGCTACAGCGCCGTATTAGAATGATGTGACTTCTTGTGCGTATATAGACCTAGTTTACTAGAATCCATTGATTGGATCGGCACTTAAACCCATTTCCCTCAGTTCTGTTTCATTATGATCTATAGTGAAAGTGAGTGGTGTCATGAGCCTCCACTTTGCATCACAGAGAGCCCATTCGCTTCATGATATTACATTCCTTCGATTTATTCCACATCTCTACAAAGATTGTTCTTTTCTTTTTTTCTGTCTTTCTTTATTTTTTCACCCTGTGAAGTGAGATGGTTTTCGAGAGACGTGGACTGATGTAAAACGGTAAGCTGACTTTAAACGCACTCCCGCTTGCATTCGCTGGCAACGGTGGTTGAAAAAAAGAAAAAACGCTGAACATGCCACTTGTATGAACCCCTCCCCTCACACACACACACACACACACACACACACACACACACACACACACACACACACACACGCTTCATTTAGTTAAGCACCAGAAAATGCCTTCAGGCAAATGTGAAGAGTCAACCATTCCGAATGTTTCTTTTGATGGCATTGTCGCTCATACACTCATAGTAGAAAAAAATATAATTCTGTGAAGCATTACGCTACATTCACACAGTCCATGCACGTCAGTAATTAGCGTACACAATATATAGCCGCTTGATCTAAATTTCTCTAAGGCAACGAATAAACTTCTATTGACGGAGATTTATGAGTGTGGGTATTAAGCTGCTTCTTCTTTAGGGGCCTGTTATGTGGCTGGAGAGACATTAGGAGGAATAATTGCGCTGCATATTCTCATTTTGCTGAAGGGCCCGGTAGGCGCACCTGCATGATATTAGCAGATGGGAACACGCACGCACACGCGCGCATGCACACGCGCACGCGCACACACACACACACACACACACACACACACACACACACACACACACACACACACACACACACACACACACACACACACACACACACACACACACACACACACACACACACACACACACACACACACACACACACACACACTTTTGCACAAATTACTGGAGACCTGGGCCTGTGTGTCTCTTGTGACCCCCACTGGATACAAACCAAAACAAAACATAATTCTCTCTCTCTCTGTCTCTCTCTCTGTCTCTCTCTCTCTCTCTCTCTCTCTCATATCATATCAAACATCAAATTCATGCCGTGTACCTGTCTATCTTATTTCCGCCCGGCGACCCGTCACTGTGGCAGGATTTCATTCTCTCTCTCTCTCTCTCTCTCTCTCTCTCTCTCTCTCTCTCTCTCTCTCTCTCTCTAATCTGACTGTGTCTGTCACCTGCAGGCTAAATGAAAAAGCTGCCTGATCAAAAATCAACCCCCCCACCCCACCCCCACCCCCCTCCTTTGCAACATATGCGGCACCGACATTCAATCATCCCATTGCTCTGTAAACACAATCACACAGAGTGGTATAACTCTTGCTATGGGTCACACCCGGAGGAGAGGAGCCCCCGCTATCTGATTTGAGCCTGGCATGCCCATCCAGGCAGGCTACTGATAGCCACCATTAGCCCAGTTTCTCCACTATAGATACCAGAGCTGTCTCATTAACCTGCTTTGTGCTGCAGACAGTGGCAGACAGTACAGAGCCATTAGCCTGCTTTTCCACTATGAGACCAACAACAACAACAAAAAAAAAGGCCTTGGTGGAAGTTTGACTCGTCTCACAACAAACGATGAATCAGACAAACAAACAAGCTCTGTGTTTATTATTGTTTTTTAAATCGTTATTATGGAAATGCTCCGGGCCTATACTTGTCCGCAATGATTTCCTGGTACGTTCTCAGCAGGACCCCTAAGGTCTCCTAAATGTTACAGAGGCTATGGCACAAAGGCCTTTAGCTATTATGGTCCTAGCCTTTGGAACAGCCCGCCAGAGGCTCTGCAGGTCACTGAATAAGACTTAAGACACGTCTTTTTAGTATTGCTTTTACCTAGGTTTCCGCATTACTCTAGTTTTCATTTGTATTTTATTGCTTTGTTTTTATCTACTTTTTTTCCTATTGTATTATTTCTCAAAGTTTCTCTTTTCTTCGCACATGCCTTCTATTTGTCGTTATATCCTCCAGGGTTTTTTCATCTTTATCTTTAAACTTATACTGTGAAGCACATTGATGCATGAAATGTGCGATATAAATAAACTTTGATTGATCGAAGCACATGAATAAATAAGGAGAGGAACTCCCGCACGTGTGTGCGGACACACACACACACACACACACACACACACACACACACACACACACACACACACACACACACACACACACACACACACACACACACACACACACACACACACACACAGTACATATCAAAATGTCAAACATTTTCATGTCAACGACCCTCAAATGGTGTAAAGTAACTAAGTACATTTACTTAAGTACTGTACTTAAAGGTAGGGTAAGTGATATTTTTGGGTTAAAACGAAAAGTATTTTGTTAAAAGGTTAAATGCATTTTCTGTTTTATAAAGAGCTGGAGAGACATGGAGACTCCTTTTACTGAACAAACACTCTATAGCAACGAGTACTATCAGAATATAGAGCTATTTAACACTTATTTTAACCAAAGAAAATCACTTACCCTACCTTTAAGTAAAACATTTGAGTACTTTTTCCACCACTGCGTATTTGTGCGAGGTTTTTTTTTTTTAATGTTAAAAATGTTACAATTTTTAAAGAGCCCTGCACTTTGGGAACCTCTGGTATGTACGACTGATATTTGCTGTAGCTGGAAACAATAACTTATTGTACACCATGCTTATCACCAAGATAGTGAAATATTAATGACCGCAGCAATAACGTACCACGTTAGATGATGTTCACCTTTGTCTTATTGCCTGATTCAAGTCTGCTGGGGTTGCATTACAAAAGAGTAATATTGAAAATACAGCTTAGACTGCAACGCGCTTTTGCCACAAATGATACCCAGTATGCTGAATAAACACAGGGAAGGTCTATACGGCGCAGGAATAATTTATGATTCCAAATTGAAAATGCGTGTTTATTTATCCTGTTCTGTGTGACGTGTCTCCATATCGGTACAGAGAGAGCGTCCTAGTTAAGTCAAGTCAATTTTATTTATATACCGCTAAATCTCAACAAAAAAAGTTATTTTGTGGCGCTTTACATATAGGGCAAGACCGTACTCTTTAAATTATTTATGTCCTATAAAATAAAAATATGTTGCACTTGAAGAAAGGTGTCCGAGATTGTTGCCGCGCTTCTCTTGGGTTAACCCACTTAAACACAAAATGCATTTTAGTGGTACAGGCATGTTCATTGGTCAATTTGTAAATTTAATTAGCAAACAGGGTTGTCACAATCATGACATTTTACTTTATTTTATTGCCACACAAATAATTGCAATTAACGATGTAATTGTATTTGGGGAATTGAACATTTGAACATAAATGAAGAAGACATTTCTGTAATACTATGCAACTTTCCTCTTCTAACCCGGATTTGAACTGACATTGTGCTAAGTGCTGACATTTCTTACCATTGAGCTAATAGAATCTAGACCTTCTGCAAATGTCCCATTTCACAACTTGAAAATAGCCGATCGCGGCATCGCGGCGCGTTGTGAGCTTGTAGATCTGTTATTTTCAAACAATTTAGTACTTTTACTTTTGATGCCAATACTTTTGTACTTTTACTCAAGTACATTTTAAATTCTGGACTTTTACTTGTAACAGAGTATTTCTATATTGCAGTATTGGTACTTTTACTTAACCCATTGAGACCTGGAACTGTGTCATTTTTAGATTTGAGCTAAAAAAGCATTATTTTACACTTTGGGCTATTCAAAAATAGCAGATATACAAGCTCATAGCGCGGCACCGAGTGCCGCGCTACGAGCTTGTAGATCTGCTGTTTTTGAAAATTTGTGAAAATGTGTGCAAATCTTTGAATATATATATTTTTGAAGCGAACATTTTTAACTCAAATCTTTGCTTCTGAGGGGTCCCTGGAACAAAATATTTTGATGGGGGTCCGTGGCCAAATACATATAATTTTAGGGGTCCTTGACATGAAAAAGATTGAGCACCACTGATATAGAAACATACGTTTTTCAGAAAACTGTTGAGATTTAGGAGACATGTAGAATCGGCTTCAGGTCTCAATAAGCAAAGAATTGGAGTACTTTTTCCACCACTGACGGCGAATACGCCTCTGCTCCAGGCTACAGTATAATGCTCTTTCTCACAACGTTATAGGCTGTGGTCAGGTGTTGTTGTGGTGTAATTGTAGACAGTGGGGAGCGGTTAGACCCGTGGCCTGAGGCGAGCCTTCAGGCAGACACACAGTAGGGTCATTCATGGATATTACAAAAAAAATGTCTTGCACTCCTATTGCATGTAAGCCATTAACTCCTAGCCTGCCAAAGGCCCTTTGTATGTAATTGTATTCTGTAGGTATAATGTCCTTCGCTAAGTGCAGGAAATAACCTATTACTGTCTTGATGATCACTCTGGCATGACAGTGGGGGGAAAAAAAAGGTTGTTGAATTCAACAGCGTCGCAGGCAGTGGTGGAAAAAGTACTCAAATTCTTTGCTTAAGTCAAAGTACCAATACTGCAATATAAAAATGCTCTGTTACAACCTGTTCACATGCTCTGTTACAACCTGCTCACAACACGTCGCGATGCGACGCGTTGTGAGCTTGTAGATCTGCTATTTTCAAATAGCCTAGGTATAAAATAGGGCTAAAGTGGTTAATGTATGTTTCATTATATCATAGTTTATATCTGAAAAGTAACTACTGTAGTAACTAAAGTTTTCAAATAATTGTAGTGGAGTAAAAGTACAATATTTGCCTCTGAGATGTAGTGGAGTAGAAGTAAAAGTATTGGAAATTGGAAATACTCAAGTAAAGTACAAATATACCTCAGAATTGTACTTAAGTAAATGTACTTAGTTACTTTCTACCACTCGTCGCAGGGCGTGGTCGGGGGGGGAGAGAGAAGTGACGACCAACCGGGGGTCACTTCTCTAAAGAGGACAGTGGTTGACAAAGCAAAACAGCAAACAGACTTCGATCAGAAACACTCACGTCAAAGTAGATTTAACCATTTATTGCCACAAATGGAATACAGTTAAAGGACGACTTCACCGCTTTTTCAACCTATCTTCATATAATTGGTCCTCACTAATACTCATGATAAAATGGTACCATTTTTTTCTACTCGGTCTGTGTCTCAGAGGAGGGCTGTGGACAGTTCAGAGTCCCGTCTACCAGTGACATCATCAATGGGGAATCCAAGCTAATAGAAACTGCAGGCTTTCTATTCCTGGAAAGTTGCAATGCAATAAAAGAAGCCATTGTTCTCGTGTTAATAAAAATCTAAATAAAAAATGTGAAATCTTGTTGGAAAAAAAAAATCATGCCTAACGATGATGTCACTGGTAGACAGGTTTCTGGACTGTCCACAGCCCTCCTATGAGACACAGACCAAGTAGAAACAAATGGTACCATTTTATCATGAGTATTAGTGAGGACCAATTATATGAAGATAGGTTGAAAAGCGGTGAAGTCGTCCTTTAAGCTTGGTGTTAAAGTTACGGTCTTTGGAGAATATTCACTGAATTTTGTCGAAGCAGCCTGTTAAGCATAGGCCTACTGTATATTCAGGGAATGCTTAAGCAAATCCCCCATAGGGATACAATGTCAACAATAAGCAGTACATTGACATATTAGTTAGAATTAGCAGATACTAGACCATACCCGGTCGACGCATCCGTGGGGGGATATGCGCACATGATCTGGCAACCCGGGAGGTGACATTGTTTGACACATAAACGCTAATAAGAAGCTGAGATTTGATGAAATTGAAAAACGGGCTTCACAGTTAAGTTCAGATGGTAATGGTCAATGGCTGTGTGCAAAATCAGAGCAATTGGTCCAGCCACTGAGGAGAACCGGGTAGCTTGACCTACTCACTCACCACTACAGACAGAGGTTACTAGAATTATAGTAGGATACATGATAATCACAAGTATTTGAGCCTATACCAGACTCTAACAAAGCAGATATACATGATAATCACAAGTATTTGAGCCTATACCAGACTCTAACAAAGCAGATATACATGATAATCACAAGTATTTGAGCCTATACCAGACTCTAATCAAAAGGTGGAGGCTGGGGTGGAGGAGGAGCTAGCAGAATGCATTGGTCAGCAACCAAGAAAGACCTAGAGAATTCGAACCGTATTTAAAGGAACGTCTTTGCTAAAAAATAACATTATGTCATAGAATGCACAACGTCTGAGATTACACACTCGTAATGGGGCCATTTGGAACCCCTCTATAGGGACTACAAGGGTCCCTGGACCACACTTTGAGACCCACTGGCGTAGCAGAGTGTGTTCCAGTGAGCCGACATGCACGATATCAGCACCCTGGCTCTGTTAGACCTTATTTCAGCGCTACTCTTAATTATACGACTGCATTCTGCTCCGAGTAGCTCCACGTTATGAGACGCCTGAATGCAGTGTCCTTGCAGAGCAATTAACACTTTAAGACCCGGGAACACATCTGTGTGTCATTTTTAGATTTCTTTGGGCTATTCAAAAATAGAAGATCTACAAGCTCATAGCGGCGCTATGAGCTTGTACATCTGCTATTTTTGAAAATTGTGTTTTTTTGTGTGCAAATCTTTGAATATATATATATATATATATATTTTAAAGCAAACATTTTTAACTCAAATCTTTGCTTCTGGGGGGTCCCTGGAAGAGCATATTTTTTGAGATGGGGGTCCACGGCCAAATACATATCATTTTGGGGGTCCCTGACATGAAAAAAGTTTGAGAAGCACTGATATTATAGCGACATTTTTTTCAATAGCAATTATTTTTTCAAAAGAACTGTTAGGATTTAGAAGACATTTGTAGAATCCTCCAGCAGCAAAGATTTGCACAAACGTTCAAGATTTTTCAAAAATAGCAGATCTACAAGCTCATAGCGCGGCACTCGGTGCCGCGCTCTGAGCTTGTAGATCTGCTATTTTTGAATAACCAAATAAATCTAAAAAATGACAGATGCGTTCCCGGTCTTACAGGGTTAAACATCACTAGAGGCCACCTGCATATCGCGTAGGAATGAGAGAACGGCTTAATAGCCAACATTCTGTATCAGATCATGTCGGATTCTATAGTCGTATCCTTGGGAGTTGTGAGTCTAGTACACGCACGCAGGCAGGATAATGGTGCGTCTTGTATCAGAAATGTCAGTGTCCTGATTATAGCGAGGCATCATCGACCAGCTGAGAAGAACGAATCACAATGTTTTCCCTCTGGGTCAAGTAGATAAACGTCAGCCGTCAAGAAATAGCATAAAAATTCTGGTAGAAATCTGTATTTAAGCTTCACCAACGTTCAGGTCAGGGTCAGACTCCCGCTGCCTCGAGACAATTTCACCCACTTCTGTACACCTGTGAGCCTGTGATGTGACAATAAAGTGGATTCTCTCTACAGAAAGTTCAGTCAGATAAATCACGAATAGATTGAACCATTATAGACCGAATAGATTGAACCAATGTTATAGAATGAGAATACGAGTGTGGATGTAATATTTGATCTTGGCGTTCAGGCTCTGCTACATTTTTCTCCCTGTTCAGC